>NC_089492.1:87374485-87681738 GCF_036850765.1 Saccopteryx bilineata
GTGATCCTATACTAGTACCATGTATTTTTTATCACTATGTAATAATGACATAGTGTCTGGGTTTCTTCTCTTTGCTCCTGCTTTTCAAAATTCACTTAACTATTTCAAAATTTATTTTCCTCATATATTTTGTAAGTTTTTTGAAATTTTTACACTTTGAGTTCCTGCTGGAATTTTGGTGTTATAACAGTAAATTTAGAGATTTAATGAACAGTTAAATGTAAAGTCATCCTATCCATGGTATATCTTCATTTATTCAATTTTCTTGTATGTCCTTAAATAGAGTTGTACAATTTTCTCCCTAAAGTTCTTGCAAGCAGTTAGTTAGTTCCTGGATATTACGCTTTAGAGTTTAATTGCTATTCTGAATGGTCTGCTATTGCCTATTATATTTCCCGGTTGCTTACTGCTGATGTAGAAGAAACTATCGATTTTTAGAAATTGCTTTTGTACTTGGCAACCTTGTTGAGCTCACTTATTATTTCTAATGGTTGATTCTGTTGGGTTTTCCAGGCTAATGGTTATATCATCTGCAAATAGAAATATTTTAGGAGCTCTACTTAGTACTCTGATATTTTGCATTTAACTACCTCTGCTAGTTGGGCTCTAATCTGGCACCCAATTCTGACAGCTGGATGTCTCTCCTGGCCCTAATGCCCTGTTACTCAGATTCTGGAAACCGAGTTCTTTCTTCCTCCCTTCCATGTAAGAGCAGTGACACTGTCTTCTTTCCTTATTCCCCCTGACCATTTTCTCGTGCTTTGGGGTCCTGCTAGCTGCCAGCAGACCTTCTTGATGCTGGTTTTCTGATTGTGGGCCTGAATTTCTGAACGATCCCTGATACTCAATGCTGCATTTCCATGTCCTGAATGCCCAAAGAATCCTGTGTAAATAATGCAAACTAGTGGGTCAAAATAGGCCTTGATATTAGACAGGCCTTAGGTTTGAATCTTATTTCTGCCCCAGGGCACATGGAGCAAGTTACACAGCCTCCTGGAGTCTGTTTCTTCATTTGTAAAGTGAAGGCATGTAAGAATCCCATAGATAAAGGACCATATGGTGGTCAGTGGTCGGTCAGTATGGTCCTTCTCCACACCGATGCTGACCACCAGTGCTTATCACCTCCTGGGACTGTGTTTTGTTGCTGCATTGTCCAGGAACCTTTTACCTTCAGATATAATTCAATCTCACTGACCTGTGGTTGCACAGTGGATTAAGTGTGACCCAGCATGCTGGTTCAAAACCCTGGGCTTACCTGGTCAAGGCACATATGGGAGTTGATGCTTCCTGCTCCTCTTCCCTTCTCTCTCTCTCCTCTCTAAAATAAATAAATAAAATCTTAAAAAAAAGAGAAAAAATACATAATTTAATCTCAGCAGCTGCATCTGGACAAAATGCCCATGTGCCTTCTTATCTACCCTGGTGGAAGGTTCAAGGTCAAGTTCTGGCCCCATATCATTGCTCAGTCCAATTGTTAACGTGGCAATATCTGGTTCTAAGACTTATATGACCCACGGAGTGTTCCAGGAAGTACAACTCCGATGGGCACTTGCATTCTTGATGATTTTCTTGGGAATAGCTTTAGTTTTTTGAGTAAAGCCAATGTGGTAAGTGAAAGACTCTCCAATGGTTTGGTATCCTGGGAATTTGCTAAAGTGTAGTCCATGGTCTTTGGGTGTAGCAGAAAAAGGCAGTGGCCTGGCTGCTTGTAACAGAGACTTTTATTATCATTAAGAACAACTCAGCTAGCCACACCCTGTCATTTACTAAAAGTGGTATCTCAGAGAAATAATTTAAATCAGCAATAAAAGTAAACTGTATACCTGTGGAAACTTCACCAATAGTACCTCCTGTTACACACAGATCTTTGTGAGTTTCTGTGGCTCACTGACTCTAGGGAACTTTTATAGAGGCTAAGCAACCAAGGGCAGTTGGCTTTCCTTCTTCTTTTTCTTTTATTTTTTAAAAATTTATTTATTGATTTTAGAGAAAGAGGCAGGGAGAGAGAGTGAGAAACAGATTCGTTGCTCCAGCCATCCATGCACTCATTGGTTGATTCCTGCATGTGCACTGGCTGGGGATCAAACCAGCAACCTTGGTGTATTGGTATGGTGCTCTAACCAATGGAGCTACGCGGCTAGGCCCTGGCCTTCTTTCTTTTAACCCTTAAGAGAGGAGGGCAGGGTCAGACAAGAACAGAGTATGAAGAGAGCAGGGAAAAGGAGGTGGTCTCCTCTCTCCCAGGGAGAAGGAAGCATCTGCATCACATTATCATCCCCGAGAGAGTAGGAAGATGCTAAACCTGCAGAGACAGAGTCCCTGGCAGCTGACCAGGGACTGTGGGATGGTCATGGTATTTAAATATTGCACAAGTGCTATGGGTTTTAGTTGACAGTATGCCCCACCCCATTCAACAATGTGACGTGACTGCTGCAAACAAATTACTTTGATATTTTGAGCCATGCTAATAGAAGCATAGAAAGAGGTGGCAGTTTCTCTCTTCTCTGTACTCAACAGGAAAACCGTTCTGAGCTCTAGACAAGCTAAGATGCTTCATCCAGAGTCCCTCATCATGCAGGTGAGTGGGGCCATAACCATGTCATATAAGGAGCTGCCTAAGAGACACAGAATGTTTGTCCTGGGTACTCTGAATTAAAGCCAGAACTGATCTGGAAGTGCCCTGGGGCAGAAAGAACTCAATAAGGAGGACATGCAGGGAGCTGGATTTTAGCTCCCAAGGTAGGAAGAACTTTTCAACAAGGTGGATCAAAGATAAAATGACTGCTCTCAAAGGAAGTGAATTCCTGTTTACTGGAGGTGTTCAACTATGGCCATTTGGTGGGAGGATGTTGCAAGGGAGACTCAAGCAACTAGAGAGTGGTGGGTAGCCCTTTCTAGTTCCTGGAGTCGATGATTCTAACAGGAAAAGATGCTCCAGCATACCCCGAGTGGCACCTCTGTTCTTGTAGAGACGTGGATGGGCATTCATTCAGCAGCAGGTATTGTCTGGCATGGTGCTTGGTGAACATGAAAGTACAGTGTGTAGTAATTTGTTTATCAGAAGCCAGAACAAAGAGGCCTCAGAGTTGTTAAAAAACCTGTCATGGGAAAACAATGGACTCATTAAGCTTCTTTTTTAAGGGGACTCGTTGTCAAGTAACACCTTTCCTTCCAAGGTGATGGAGAACCAGGATGCCAGCATTCAAGTCTGTCAGTTGTCACAGTTTCTCCACTTTCTGGTTCTTGGGGGACGGAGGGGACGGAGAAGGGAACCAGGATAGAAGGGGGTGAGAGGGGCGCAAAGCAGGCGGGGAAATAAACTTCTGGGATGACTACTCACTTCGCCTCTATTCTGACACCCTGGGGTATAATTACTATTCAATTTAGGGTATGGCACTGACTACGCTTTTTACATTGTTACCAGCTCGAGCTGTGCACGGGGCTAGACACTGGGGAACCCAAAGTGGATAAGTCACGGTTCCTACCCATAGGAAGGAGGTGGGAGTGTGTTTAGCCCAGGAGGCAGGTCAGATTTGGATGGCCAAAGGCTTTGTGGAAGAGTGTCTGTCCAGCATGCCACAGCTGCTTCCCCACTCACTGCCCTGGGCCAGGCGGCGTTCCTCCGAGAGCCGGGAGCTGGCCTCGGGCTAAGCTGGAAATGTCACAGCCGCGCCACCTCCACACAAGGTTAACCCTTGAAGTACTCTCACGGGGCCCTAACCTCGGGCTCACTTCTGTCCGCCTAGAGGCCGGGGGTGCCGGCGGGAGGCCGGAGTGCAGGCGCGCCCTCGCCTCCGCCCGCCACCCCCACGGGCGTGCGCGCCAGCTCCGGGACGCGGCCTGCGCGCGGCCCGGGCGTCCGCACTGAGCGCGCGCAGAGCCCGCGTGGGGCCCGGCTCCGGCGCGCGCGGAGGCGGCCGGCGGGAGGGGCCCACGGAGTCCGGGAGCGACGCGGCGGGAGGCCCCGCGGCGGCCACCCGAGACCGGCGCCGGGCGGAGGAGCGCGCCTCTCGGCCTTTCCCCCGCGCCCCGCTTCCAGCTCGCCGCCCGGAGAGACCGAAAAGGCAGGTGGGAGGGAGCGCGCTGGGACTCCAGGCCGCGTGGGCAGGGGGCGCGGGTGTCCGTGGGGCGGTTGGCGGTTCCGGGAGGGCCGCGCGGAAGCTCGGGGGCCAGCCGGAGCCCCGCGGTCGCCGCCGGTGCGCGCCGCTGTCACCGGCTCCCGGAGGCCTCCCTGGGGCGGCGTGGCCCGCAGGCGGGGACGTGGGTTGCCGTTTCCGTCTTTCACGAATGGTTTCACCCGAGGCTGCGAGGCAGCGCGGTGTGTAGGACGGGCCGGAACCCGCGGCGGAGCTCTGCGGCGCCAACCACGACTGTCCCGGCGCCCCTGCCTCCTGCACTCACCAGTGTGCTGTGCACGGCCCCTCCTTCGTCTTTTTCCTGAAATGGGCCTCTTCAGATCTCCCCTTGCTTCTTAAATTAAGAAACCTTTTGCCAGTGGCAATTCAAAACTAAATCAAGTGATTTTGCCTCCAGTCTTTTGCTACCCCAGGATTCCTTAATTCTGAACCGTGAGAATTGAGAAGGGAAGTTTGGAGAGACACTTGCTTTGAGACCTATCTTAAACAGATGTGGTTTAGACAGCATTCTTGTGGATTAAATCTATAGGTTTATAATAACAGCCTTCTTTTAAATTAGATGTCAGGTTGTTCATTCATCCAGAGACTGTACAGGCAATTTAGATTTAAACTCTGAGAAACTGTTTTGATATGTAGCCGAGAATGATATTCTCATGGGGTGATAAGATATGCTCCCAGCTAGACTGTGGTTCATATTGTAGCAATATCATAATATGGGTTGGTGCCTTTCAAATGTTTCAGTAACCACCCTCTGCTGTAGAAACACCCCCAAAATCCTTTAGTTGTACTTCACTTTTGCATTGACATTTGTCATTTAGGAATTTTGGGCACAGTTGAAGTAAGTCGTCTAAATGGCAGATCACGTGGTGCAGGACATGCAGCAACTAGGAGGGAAAGCAGAGAAGGGAAAATGGCAGAAGTCTAGCTTTTTGCATTTTTATGCTACAAAAACCTTGCTGGTCCTATCTTATTTTGCTAACATGAATATGCATTTTTAAATGCTTGCATTTGATATGGACTACCTGAGCTGTAAGACTGGATGTCAAAATGTCATCAATGTTAATATGTTATAAAAGGTTTGATACATAGTATATTATTTGTGGTATTGACATTTGGGGTTACCAGCTACAGTTCCCACCAGCAAGGCCTTTTAAAAAAGTGTTCTTTTATAGTGTCTTTTATTGCTTATAATAACTGTAGTATTGAAACCTGTGCTAGTGATCTTTATGTGACAGAACCCACTTAACGCTTTTTCCCAGTTTAAACCTGCAAATATCTGGTTACTTTTAGGCTTACTATTTTCTTGTTAATTATGTATAATTAACTGTGCTGTTACAGGCTTGTTTCACTTGTCAGCCTTTGTTTCTTGTTGTTTTAGGCATCTGGATATTGTATTTTCATCCTGACTTTGAGCAGCACAGCTTTCCTTTCGTGATGCTCAGTAGAACTTCCTGCAATAAGGGAAGTCTTTCTGCAGTGTTCACCGTGATGGCTGCTAGCCACAAGTGGATTTTGAGGACTCTGTTCGGGGGCTAGAGGAATGGAGGAACTAAAATTTTAATTTGAAATAAATAACTGCGTACACCTAGAAGCTACCAGTTTGGGCACCACAGTTTTAAATTATTAGCCCCTCAGGAAGTCTTCACTGGCCTTCTTGAATCCAGCACTTATTACAGTTATATGGTAATTACGGCTTTGTTGTAGGAATCCTACACTAGGCTGTAATCTACATGTGGGCAAGGGCTTATCTATTTTCTTTGCTTTTGCTATGCCCAGCCTAAAATTTAGTAAGAATATTTGTTCAATGAGTAAGTAATCTTCTTGAGGGCAAGTATTCTTTGTATTTTCCCTAGGGCTGAGAGCTAACTAAGCATCAGATGCTGCAAATCTCTGCTTAGTGTTAAACAGATTCATGTAAATGAATTATTGGTGACATATTTTCAATGCTTATTTTGCTTGGATTACTTTTTTGGGTATCCCTTGATGACTCACAGCTGAGAGGCCCTCATGATCCCAACTTGTGAGGATACAGCTTGGACTTCCTGTTAGTTGAATAGCTCAAGGATGCTGCCTTTGAACCATATTCTAAAAAAACTTTGGCATCTCTTGGCCTCAGTGCGATTCCTTAGTGAGGTCTTAATAGCCTTCAACTACTCTGTAGAAGTTAGTGGGCCTCTCTGCTCACCACCATTCTGTGTTAGGGCATCCAGTAATCCTTGAGAAATCATGAGCTATTTTAGCCATGCTACAAGATGCTTTTGCTTAGAGCTGATTTGGGGTGATGGAGTAGGATGGGATTTCTATATAAACCCAAGTTTTGGGAATTTGCGTCTACTTATTGCATGTTATATACATGGCTACTTAGGGACAATTTTTTATTTTTTAAGATTTTATTTATTTATTTTTAGAGAGAGACATGGGGTGGAGGAATATGAAGCATCAAGTCATGGTTGCTTCTCCTATGTGCCTGACTGGATAAGCCCAGGGTTTTGAACTGGCGACCTCAGCATGCCAGGTCAGTGTAAAGCCAGAAGCCACGGCCAGGGCCACTATCAGAGCTGCCTGGCTCATGCAGGTTCGCATTGGATTCGGACAGTCGGTAAAGAAACCATGGAGCCAAAAACTGGTGGGCCATAGTCTTTAATCTAGCTTGCACCCGGCGGGCAAGTAAAAATACACACTGGGCTCCAAAACCCAGTCACATTCAGTGCTCACAAAGCTACTGATTTATCCGAGTTTCCTAGAATCAAAGGTTTCTAGCTCACCAGACTTATTCACCTCTGTTCCCCATCTCCTTTCCTTATCCCAGATACAAACTCTACACAAACTGCCATCTCACTCAGCACTCCACCATCTTGGCTGCTTCTCCCGGCCTCCTCCACGTGGCCTCCTCCCGCTGCTGGCTCTATTCTCTCTGCTCTCTCATGCTAACCTCAGGAACCAAGAGACCAAACTCTCATTCCGTCCCCATTTTATAGTGTAGAAATCCAAACCCTTAATCCAATATACAAAACAGGGAAGTCTCTAATACAAAGTCAGCCTCTGAGGCATGATAGGATTGTACCGCCCCACATCAAAAAGGGTAGGAAAGGCTTAATCCCAAAACCAAGCCTCATGCTACAACAATTCTCAACACACATTAATATCACCTGGGCAACGGCCTCTTTAACAAAGTGAGCATAATACATTTTATCTGCCCAACAGTCAGGCACCACCACAGGTCAGGCAAAAATTACTTTATCTTTTAACATATTAATCTGAATATCCATTTGTAAAGCCAGTAGCCACGGCTACCGTCACAGCCGCCTGGCCGATGCGAATCAGGATCGCATCTGATTCAGACAGACGGTAATAAAACAACGGAGCCAAGAACTGGTGGGCCATTAGCTTTAATCCTAGCTTGCACCTGGTGGGCAAGAAATACACACAGTAGGAAAACATTTCCTTTTCCATTCAGGGCTCCCAAAGCCACTGACTTATCCGAGTTTCCTAGAATCAAAGGTATCTACCTCACCAGCCTTATTCACCTCTGTTTCCCATCTCCTTCTCTCTGCACAAACTCTGCACAAACTAGCTTCTCCCTCAGCGCTCCACCATCTTGGCTGCTTCTCATGGCCTCCTGCATGTGGCCTTTCTCTGCTCTCCTCTCTCTGCTCTCTCCTCTAATGCTAGTCTCAGGAACCGAGAGAGCAAGCTCCCGGTCTGCCCCACTTTATATTGTAGAAATCAAAACCTTTAATCCAATATACAAACAAGGAAGTCTGATACAAAGTCACTTATCTGAGGCATAATGGGATTCCTCATGAGAGTGCCCCACCCCACATCAAAAAGGGTGGGAAAGAGTCCCAAAACCAAGCCCCAGGCTACAAGGATCCTGCCTGCCCACAGCCCGCCCCAACACACATTAATATAATCACGCTCATCCCAAGTAAGAAGGGCAACTAATACCATCACCTGGGCAATAGGCTTCCACATGGGCAGTGCCATCTTTAACAAAGTGAGCATAATATATCAATATTTTATCTGCCCAACACCATTTCTGTTTGAATTAGTTCTATACCTCCAGGAAACTAAGCTTTCATTTTCACATTCATTTACCTTCCTTGTTGTAACTTTGAAGAGTCCCTTTAATCTGTGGGTGGTTATCTCCTCCTCTGCCCCCCCCCCCCCCCCAGGCCTTTCTTGCTCTTCCTATGTTGTCACTTCCAACTCTAGTTCTGGTCTATGGCATACCACCCTGAACGCACCCAATCTCGTCTAGTTCTGTTGGCAAATCTGATCCGGGCGGTTGTGCATGACTCATTCCTACTGCTTTGTCAGGGACAGGACCTTTCACTTCGACGGTAGGCTCCTAATGAGAATATTTTTTTAGGAGAATCGTCTACTTGTCCATTTAGTATATTTTTTTCCTCTTTGATCTGCAGCCTTGGATAAGTGATCAGCCTGCTTCTGTGGACACCTTGCAGAGGAACTCTCAGAATCCCAAAGTGATTCTACATCTTTGTCTTCTCCTAATCCTAATGCTGACATTTTATCACCACTGTTACTTTTGTGTCCTCCATCAACATCAGTCCAATTCTTATTTGTTTCATTCTGTGGAGCACTTGCTGCTTCTTTGGGATCCAAATCAAGGTCTTCGTCCCAGGAATCATTAGTGCCAGGTTTGCTGGGAAGGCTTTCCAGCCGATCGACTTTGGACTGCTAGGTAATAAAGGTTCTATGTAATAAAGGTTCCACTGTCCGCTCTTTGTTTTCACTTTCAGCAAGTGAAAGTGGTGTGAGGTTATCCTTGTTTCTCGCTTCAACATTTGCCTTGTATGAAGGCAGCTTTGCTACTATAGCTGGATTTTGACCCAGGACAGCATAGTGGAGGGCAGTGTTGCCATGGATGTGCATTATGTTTGGATCAGCTCCGTGCTCTAGCAGTATAGTTGCACGTTCCTCTTCCCGGCATTGTTGGCCTTCATCACAGCTGTACTGCTTTTGTTGTCATGGAGGTCCAACAGGCATTTCCTGTCTTCTAGGAGTGTTACCACTCTTGGATAGCCATTGGCATCAGCCAGATGTAGAGTTGTTCTGTCCCGGGCAGGCTGCTCACTGCAGAGATGAGAGCAGACCCAAATTCACAACACTGTGGGAAGACACACCTTTCTCTCTCTCTCTCTCTCTCTCTCTCTCCCTCCCTCCCTCCCTCCCTCCCTCCCTCCTTCCCTCCATATATATATATTTTATTATTCAGTGAGAGAAGGGGAGGCAGAGACAGACTCCCACATGCACCCTGACTGGGATCCACTTAGTAAGCCCACTAGGGGGCGATGCTCCGACCATCTGGAGCATTGCTCCATTGCTCAGCAACTGAGCTCTTATTAGTGCCTAAGGCTGAGGTCGTGGAGACATCCTCAGTGCCTGGGCCACCTTACTCCAATCAAGTCGTGGCTGCAGGAGGGGGGGAGAGAGAGAGAGATGTGAGAGGGAGAAGGAGAGGAGAAGCAGATGGGCATTTCTCCTGTGTGCCCTGACCGGGAATTAAACCCGGGACATTTATACATGAGGCCAATGCTCTACCACTGAGCCAACTGGCCAGGGCCCCTTTCTATATATATTTTTATTATTAATTTTAATGGGGTGACATTGATAAATCAGGGTACATATGTTCAGAGAAAACATCTCCAGGTTATTTTGACATTTGATTATGCTGCATTCCCATCAGTCAAAGTCAAATTGTCTTCCATCACCTTCTATCTGGTTTTCGCCCCCCCCCCCCCGTTAACCACCATACTCTTGTTCATGTCTCTTGAGTCTTGTTTTTATGTCCCACCTATGATGTATGGAATCTTATAGTTCTTAGTATTTTCTGATTTACTTATTTCATTCAGTATAATGTTATCAAGGTCCATCCATGTCATTGTAAATGATCTGATGTCATCATTTCTTATGGCTGAGTAGTATTCCATAGTATATATTGATATGTACCAAAGCTTTTTAATCCACTTGTCCACTGATGGACACTTGGGCTGTTTCCAGATCTTCGCTATTGTGAACAATGCTGCCATAAACATGGGGGTGCATTTCTCCTTTTTATGGTGTTCTTGGGATATATTCCTAAAAGTGGGATAGCTGGGTCAAAAGGCAGTTTGATTTTTAATTTTTTGAGGAATCTCCATACTGTTTTTCACAGTGGTTGTACCAGTCTGCCTTCCCACCAGCAGTGCAGGAGGGTTCCCTTTTCTCCACATCCTCACCAGCACTTATTCTGTGTTGTTTTGTTGATGAGCGCCATTCTGACTGCTGTGAGTTGATATCTCATTGTGGCTTTAATTTGCATTTCTCTAATGATTAGTGATGTTGAACATTTTTTCATATGCCTATTGGCCATCTGTATGTCCTCTTTGGAGAAGTGTCTATTCATTTCTTTTGCCCATTTTTGGATTGGATTGCTTGTCTTCCTGGTGTTGAGTTTTACAAGTTCTTTATATGATAAATTTTGGATTTATCAGATGTATTGTCGAATATGTTCTCCCATTGTGTAGTTTGACTTTTTATTCTGTTCTTATTGTCTTTAGCTGTGCAAAAGCTTTTTAGTTTGATATAGTCCCATTTGTTTATCCTGTCTTTTATTTCACTTGCCCATGGAGATAAATCAGCAAATATATTGCTGCGAGAGATGTCAGAGAGCTTACTGCCTATGTTTTCTTCTAAGATGCTTATGATTTCACGGCTTACATTTAAGTCTTTTATCCATTTTGAGTTTATTTTTGTGAATGGTGTAAGTTGGTGGTCTAGTTTCATTTTTTTGCAGGTAGCTGTCCAATTTTCCCAACACCATTTGTTGAAGAGGCTGTCTTTACTCCACTGTGTGCTCTTACCTCCTTTGTCAAATATCAGTTGTCCATAAAAGATGTGGGTTTATTTCTGGGTTTTCTGTTCTATTCCATTGATGTATATGCCTGTTCTTATGCCAGTACCAGGCTGTTTTGAGTACAATGGCCTTGTAGACAAGAGACAGAGAGAGAGTCAGATAGAGGGATAGACAGGGACAGACAGACAGGAACGGAGAGAGATGAGAAGCATCAATCATCAGTTTTTCGTTGCGAGACCTTAGTTGTTCATTGATTGCTTTCTCATATGTGCCTTGACCGTGGGCCTTCAGCAGACCGAGTAACCCCTTGCTCGAGCCAGCAACCTTGAGTCCAAGCTGGTGAGCTTTTTGCTCGAACCAGATGAATCTGCGCTCAAGCTGGCGACCTCGGGGTCTCTAACCTGGGTCCTCTGCATCCCAGTCTGATGCTCTATCCACTGTGCCACTGCCTGGTCATGCGGTATTTTCTTACAATATTTTGTATATCTGTTGTGTCAGTTGTTATTTCTCCACTCTCATTTCTAATTTTATTTATTTGAGTCGTCTCTCTTTTTTTCTTAGTGAGTCTGGCTAAAGGTTCATCGATCTTGTTTACCTTTTCAAAGAACCACTCCTGGTTTCATTAATCCTCTCTATTGTTTCTTTAGCCTCTATGTCATTTATTTCTGCCCTGATCTTTATTATTTCCTTCCTTCTACTACCTCTGGGATTTACTTGCTGTTCTTTTTCTAGTTCTTTTAGATGTAGGGTCAAGTTGTTTATTTGAGCTTTTTCTAGCTTCTTAAGGTATGCCTGTAATACTATGAACTTCCCTCAGGACTTCTTTTGCTGTGTCTCATAAATTTTGAGCTGATGTATGCTCATTATCATTCATTTCTAGGAAATTTTTAATTTCTTCTTTGATCTCATTTTTAACCCATTTGTTATTTAATATCATGCTATTTAGTTTCCAAGTGTTTGAGTATTTTTTAGTTTTTCTGTGGTTGATTTCTAGTTTCATACCATTGTGATCAGAGAAAATGCTCGATATGATTTCAATCTTCTTAAATTTATTGAGACCGCTTTTGTGCCCTAACATGTGGTCTATTCTAGAGAATGTACCATGAGCACTTGAAAGGAATGTATTTTCTGCTGCTTTAGGATGAAAGGTTCTGAAGATATCTATTAAATTGAGTTGATCTAGTATGTCCTTTAAGTCTGCTGTTTCTTTGTTAATTTTCTTTCTTTAGGGTCTATCTAGTGATGTTAGTGGGGTATTGAAATCCCCTACTATTATAGTATTGCTATTGATCTTGCCCTTTATATCCATCAAAGTCTGCTTTATATATTTAGGTGCTCCTATATTAGGTGAGTAGATATTTATAATGGTTATATCTTCCTGTTGGATTGCTCCCTTTATCATTATGTAGTGACCTTCTTTATCTCTTACTATAGCCTTTGTTTTAAAGTCCATTTTGTCTGATATAAGTATTGCTACCCTAGCTTTTTTTTCATTTCCATTTGTGTGAAATATTTTTTCTATTCTTTTACCTTCAGTCTGTGTGCATCTTTTGTTTTAAGGTGTGTTTCTTGTAGACAGCATATGTATAGGTCCTGTTTTATTATCCACACAGCTACCCTATGTCTTTTTTTTTTTTTTTTTTTTGTATTTTTGTGAAGTTGGAAACGGGGAGGCAGTCAGACAGACTCCCGCAAGCGCCCGACCGAGATCCACCCGGCATGCCCACTAGGTGGTGATGCTCTGCCCATCTGGGGCTTTGCTCTGTTGCAACCAGAGCCATTCTAGCACCTGAGGTAGAGGCCATGGAGCCATCCTCAGCACCCGGGCCAACTTTGCTCCAATGGAGCCTTGGCTGCGGGAGGCGAAGAGAGAGACAGAGAGGAAGGAGAGGGGGAGGGGTGGAGAAGCAGATGGACGCTTCTCCCGTGTGCCCTGGCTGGGAATTCAACCCGGGACTCCTACACGCCAGGCCGACGCTCTACCACTGAGCCAACCTGCCAGGGCTACCCTGTGTCTTTTGATTGAATCATTTAATCCATTTACATTTAAGATTATTATTGATATGTAGTTGTTTATTGCCATTTTATTTTTTAAAGTGTATTCCTCTTTTACTATATTCTTTTCCCTCTTTGATCTGTTTACAACAGGCCCCTTAGCATTTCTTGCAGCATTGGTTTGGTTGTAGTGAGTTCCTTGAGGTTTTTTTTTTTTTGATCTGGGAAGCTTTTTATTTCTCCTTCAATTTCAAATGATAGCCTTACTGGATAAAGTAGTCTTGGTTGTAGGCTCTTGTTCTGCATTACTTTGAATATTTGTTGCCATTCCCTTCTGGCCTCAAGTGTTTCTATTGAGAAGTTGGATGTCATCCTTATGGGGGCTCCTTTGTAGGTGATAGTCTTTTTTTCTCTAGCAGCTTTTAATATTTTCTCTTTATCACTTAGCTTTGGTATTTTAATTATGATGTGTCTTGATGTAGATTTCTTTGGGTTTCTCTTTAATGGAGTTCTCTGTGCTTCTTGAACTTGTGAGACGTTTTCCTGCCTTAATTTAGGGAAGTTTTCAGCTATGATATGATTGAACAAAGTCTCTATCCTTTGTTCTTTCTCTTCTTCTTCAGGAACCCCTATGATGCAGATGTTATTTCTCTTCATTGTCACAGAGCTCTCTTAGAGTTTTCTCAGACTTTTTGAGTCTCTTTTCTTTTTGCTGCTCTGCTTCCATGCCTTCATTTACCTTGTCCTCTGATTCGCTGATTCGATCCTCTGCTTCATCTATCCTGCTTTTAATTCCTTCATTTCTGATATTGTATTTGTCATTTCTGACTGATTCTTTTTTATTATTTCAATGTCCTTTTTTATATTTGCTATCTCTTTATTTAGGTGTTTGTAATGACCATCTATTGTTGTTCTAAGATCTTTGAGCATCCTAACAATTGTTATTTTAAACTCTGCATCTGGTAATTGGGTTATATTTGACTCATTCAGGTTCTTTTCTGGGGATTTCTCTTGATTCATTTGTGTTGCATTTCTTTGCCTTCTCATTTTGTTTTTGTATAAGAAGGTTTTGGCCACTGGAGTCCACTGGGTGTGGCCTCTGTGTTCTCTAGGTGTGGTCTGTCTGCAGGCCCACTACCCCCTTGCCACTGCTGCCTAGGCATTGCCGGTGCCAGCCCACTGTGGTGGTTTCCGCCTCTCCTCCACGGGAGGGGCTGTGACCACATGCTATAAGCTTCGGTGGCCTAGGCCTTTGCCCCGCCCCTGTGGGTGGGGTTATGTGCCTTAAGGGCCTGCAAGCCTTGTCCCTGAGGGCAGGGGTGAGCACCTTTGCTCAGCTGCAGGTCTCTGCCTAATTCCAGGCTTTCGCTCTGCTGCGTGCCAATGCTCATCTGTGGGACTCTGCCTGATTCCGGGCTTTTGCCCTGCTCCTATGGGAGGAGCCGGCTCAAATGTCGGGCCACAAGCCTTGGTTCCGCAGGCTAGGCGAGGCTGTATGCCCGTGCCCTTGCTCAGCACCCAGTCTCTGCCCCTTCTGCCCTTCCTCCACACTCTGGATTGCAGGCGGCCCGCAGCTGGGCCTGACCACTTTCGCCTGTCCCCTCTTCCACTGCCAGGCAAGACTGAGCTCATATCTGGGCCTCAGTGGTGGCCAGCCGGCTTCTGCCCTTGCCAACAGAACCGTGCTTCCACGCCTCCCACAGCTACTCACCCTCTAGCGAGCTCTCAGCCATGTGGGTGGGGGTGCTGCAGCTCAGACCCTAAGACTCACTACTGTAGTCCCAAAAGCTCCCTCCTTCTAAGCAACTCTGCTCTGATTGCTGTGGGAGAGCTTGTTTGGCTGGTGTCCTGCTTCCCTTTGCTGGTATTGCTGTTTCCAGGAGAAATATTCGCTTCAGATTTGGGGAGTGACTCAGCCTAGGGGTTAGGGTGGCTGTCTCTCAAAGTGTTTCTCCCTGTGCCTTCTAGATTACACTCTCTTCCCGCTGTTCTGGTCCTCTCCTCTCTCCCCATCCCCTGGAGTCCCGAGAGAGTGGTTGTGAGAGAGGTTTTCTGCACGGTCCCTTTAAGAATAATCCTGGGTCTGAGATCTCTGTCTTTTTCTCACAAACAGTATCCTGACTTGTTTCGCAGCTAAATACTATCCGTAGGCCTCTTCTAGGCTCTGGGGCAGGGGTTGGGAAACTATAGCTCGTGAGCCAGATGTGGCTCTTCTGATGGCTGCATCTGGCTCACAGACAAATCTTTAAAAAAAAAATAACATTAAAAATATAAAAACATTCTCATGTATTACAATCCATTCATTTCCTACCGCTCATGTTTATGGTTACGGGTGGCTGGAGCCAGTCACGGCTGTCCTCTCTAGGACAACACCAAATTTTTATTGGATAATGCGTAAAGTACATGGGTCACTGTATGGCTCTCATGAACTTACATTTTAAAATATGTGACGTTCATGGCTCTCTCAGCCAAAATGATTCCCTACCCCTGCTCTGGGGCTGCAGGCTGGGGCTTTGTTCCTGGGATTCAGGACCCTTCCCTCTCCGCTAAACTCACTTTCTGCCATGCGAGTCTCTCTGGGCTGCCGTTTGCTCCAGGAAGCTGGGCAGCCCTCTCCGTGTTTCTGCTTTTCCTACCAGTCTCAGTGTGGCTTCTTCAGTGATCCTTGGTTGAAGAGTCCTCTTAGTTTAGTCCAAGGTTGGTTTTTCCAGATGATGGTTCTTTTTTTTTTTTTAAATAAATTTTTATTAATGGTAATGGGATGACATTAATAAATCAGGGTACATATATTCAAAGAAAACATGTCTAGGTTATTTTGTCATTAAATTATGTTGCGTACCCCTCGCCCAAAGTCAGATTGTCCTCCGCCACCCTCTATCTAGTTCTCTGTGCCCCTCCCCCTCCCCCTAACTCTCTCCCTCCCTCCCTCCCATGTCCTCCCTCCCCCCACCCCTGGTAACCACCACACTCTTGTCCATGTCTCTTAGTCTCATTTTTATGTTCCACCAATATATGGAATCATGTAGTTCTTGTTTTTTTCTGATTTACTTATTTCACTCCTTATAATGTTATCAAGATCCCACCATTTTGCTGTAAATGATCTGATGTCATCATTTCTTATGGCTGAGTAGTATTCCATAGTGTATATGTGCCACATCTTCTTTATCCAGTCTTCTATTGATGGGCTTTTTGGTTGTTTCCATGTCTTGGCCACTGTGAACAGTGCTGCAATGAACATGGGGCTACATGTGTCTTCACGTATCAATGTTTCTGAGGTTTTGGGGTATATACCCAGTAGAGGGATTGCTGGGTCATAAGGTAGTTCTATTTGCAGTTTTTTGAGGAACCACCATACTTTCCTCCATAATGGTTGTACTACTTTACAGTCCCACCAACAGTGAATGAGGGTTCCTTTTTCTCCACAGCCTCTCCAACATTTGCTATTACCCGTCTTGTTGATAATAGCTAATCTAACAGGGGTGAGGTGGTATCTCATTGTAGTTTTGATTTGCATTTCTCTAATAACTAATGAAGCTGAGCATCTTTTCATATATCTGTTGGCCATTTGTATCTCTTCCTGGGAGAAGTGTCTGTTCATGTCCTCTTCCCATTTTTTTATGGGATTGTTTGTTTGTTTGTTTGTTGTTGAGTTTTATGAGTTCTTTGTAAATTTTGGATATTAGGCCCTTATCTGAGCTGTTGTTTGAAAATATCATTTCCCATTTAGTTGGCTGTCTGTTTATTTTGATATCAGTTTCTCTTGCTGAGCAAAAACTTTTAATTCTGATGTAGTCCCATTCATTTATCTTTGCCTTCACTTCTCTTGCCATTGGAGTCAAGTTCATAAAATGTTCTTTAAAACCCAGGTCCATGATTTTAGTACCTATGTCTTCTTCTATGTACTTTATTGTTTCAGGTCTTATATTTAGGTCTTTGATCCATTTTGAATTAATTTTAGTACACGGGGACAGGCTATAGTCGAGTTTCATTCTTTTGCATGTGGCTTTCCAGTTTTCCCAACACCATTTGTTGAAGAGGCTTTCTTTTCTCCATTGTATGTTGTTGGCCCCTTTATCAAAGATTATTTGACCATATATATGTGGTTTTTATTTCTGGGCTTTCTATTCTGTGCCATTGGTCTGAGTGTCTATTTTTCTGCCAATACCATGCTGTTTTGATTATCGTGGCCCTATAATATAGTTTAAAGTCAGGTATTGTAATGCCCTCAGCTTCATTCTTTTTCCTTAGGATTGTTTTGGCTATTCGGGGTTTTTTATAGTTCCATATAAATCTGATGATTTTTTGTTCCATTTCTTTAAAAAATCTCATAGGGATTTTGATGGGAATTGCATTAAATTTGTATATTGCTTTGGGTAATATGGCCATTTTGATTATATTTATTCTTCCTATCCAAGAACAAGGAATATTTTTCCATCTCATTGTATCTTTTTTGATTTCCCTTAACAATGCTTTGTAATTTTCATTATATAGGTCCTTTACATTCTTTGTTATGTTTATTCCTAGGTATTTTATTTTTTTTGTTGCAATCGTGAAGGGGATTATTTTTTTGAGTTCGTTTTCTAATATTTCATTGTTGGCATATAGAAAGGCTATGGACTTTTGTATGTTAATTTTGTATCCTGTGACCTTACTGTATTGGTTTATTGTTTCTAATAATCTTTTTGTGGAGTCCTTTGGGTTTTCGATGTATAGGATCATATAGATGATGGTTCTTAAAATTAAGTTGTAATCCACTTTGGTTCTGGGAGGTGGAAGTTGGTACATTTGCCTACTCCCTCGCCATCTTGTCACCCTCTGGGGCTCTATATTTTTGATCAAGGGAAAAATATAAGCAAAACTGCCAATGTGTTTTCCTTATTAACGTTGGACTTCAAGCTACTTCCACCGTCTGAACACAGTCCTCACTGAAGGCCTGGCCACGGGCTGAGGTGACCGAAGGGTGCTTACACAGTATCTGCCTCTGACTGGTTCCCACAGGTGCATTTTTGCCACAACTTTTTTTTTTTTTTAAATCTTAGGCTTACTTTGCATAGTCTGTTATCATCAGTTAACCACAGTTGAATTTGAAATGAAAGTATGTACTCAATTTAGATCAGTGGATCTTCAAGTTTGACCAATATTCCAAGGTGTCATGGATCTTTGCATCTAGAAATTGCTTTTACGAAAGGATTCTAAGACTATACAGTAGTTTGTAGAGGTGTATAGTTTTCTTTAGTGGGAAAAAATGTAAAATGTTGGGTTTTAATGAAGGAAAGGAAATGAGACTGGGAAAAAATGCAGTTAAGACAAAATACAGAGAATGTTCACTACATTGGTTAGGTAATATTGTAGCTTCTCTGGACTTGAAGTAGCTAACAGTAAAACGAAGCTGGTTACATTTTGTTGAATGAATCATTTTTCTACCTTGAGTCTAGGACTTGAATGTTTATTAAGTATATGTAAGTCACTAATGAATTCCTGTGGCAGGTGATAGTTGTGTACGATACAGTTCTCTAAGAATCTCAACAGTCTACAAGGAAATGAAAGGTGCTTTGGGGATCACTTTTAAAAAATGTTTTTGAATGGAGAATTCTCCCACTCTTTGAAAGGGAGAATTTGAAACGTGGCTCCTCTTAACCAACTCAGAAGAGTTTTACACTTTGCTGAAGAATTATGAGTATAAAAGAACATGACTACATCTCAAAGTGTGATTGTAGTCAGGTTAATCTTCCTAGAACACAGCTTGAATTATAGGATACTCTCCTCTTTGGATAATCAGTGTTTTCCCAGTGCTCATGGAATTAAGTGGTTTGGTTTTTGATCAGGTATTTAAAGCACCCCCGAGTATAGCCCTAAAAAAGCCCTCTCAGCTTTACCTCTGACTGGTTTCCTGGACGTAGCATGCATTCCAGCCTACTGTTCCTTTAACATGCTCCCCTATTAAATTTCTGCCCCAATTTCTGAGGGTCATTTTTCAAGACCTGTCCTAGCAGATGCCTTCTTCCCTGCACCATTTCTGATTCCCAGGACCTGCCATAGGACATGCTGCTTGTGCTTTGTTATGGAACAAATCCCATTCTGTTTCATTATTTTTAGCAGCAGTCTTCAACCTTTTTCATCTCATGGCAAACATAAACTAATTACTAAAATCCTACAGCACAGCAAAAAGTAGGTATACTTTTGACTTACTCACACCAGACAGCTATTGTTGTGCTGGCTGTTGTCATTTTTTAATTTGACAGTCTAAGGCAGGGTCCCCAAACTATGGCCCGCAGGCTGCATGTGGCCCCCTGAGGCCATTTATCCAGTCCCCACCGCACTTCTGGATGGGGCACCTCTTTCATTGGTGGTCAGTGAGAGGAGCACAGGATCTGTGCTCCTGGAGTACTGTATGTGGCAGCGCCGCAAAGCGCGGTGTCGCTCACGTACAGTACTACTTACGGTGACGCGGGATGCACGTGTCACGGCTCCAGAAGTGTGTCATATCACTTGTTACGGCTAGCAGTGACAAATATGGAACCAGACATTGACCATCTCATTAGCCAAAAGCAGGCCCATAGTTCCCATTGAAATACTGGTCAGTTTGTTGATTTAAATTTACTTGTTCTTTATTTTAAATATTGTATTTGTTCCCATTTTGTTTTTTTACTTTAAAATAAGATACGTGTAGTGTGCATAGGGATTTGTTCATAGTTTTTTTTATAGTCCAGCCCTCCAATGGTCTGAGGGACAGTGAATTGGCCCCCTGGGTAAAAAGTTTGGGGACCCCTGGTCTACGGGAAAAGAGGTCAGTGCCCCTGACTAAATAGTCAGGTATGGCATGTCTTAAAAATTCTTGTGGCACACTGATTGAAAATCACTTATCTGCAGTAACTAGTGCTATTTTATTCACCCTACTAGATTGTAAGCATGGACCATCTGTTACTCATTTTTGTATTTTTTGAAACATCTAGAGTAGTGTAGTGTCTTGTACATAGTGGTTATATATTTATTAAATTTTATTTCTGTTCCTTGACTTTAAAGGTGGCTTCATACTTGGAATGGAATATTTCGCCCAAACTTACTGCCAAACGACTAGAGGCCAACAAGTAGAAATTCTGAGTTACTTCCACACTGAGAAGCTGTAGTGTTGAAGGAGAGCTATCTTTGTGGTGTTACTTTTCGGACTTGATAGTATTTAAGCAAGATCGCCATGCTGCTTGACACCAATTCCTTGTTAATTTTTCTGTTTATGTGGCAAGGTGAATGTCAAAATGATTCAGAGTTTTGAGTGGCAAGTAATTTTAGCGTCCATGAAAACTTGAATACCTTTAACATAGTGGCACTGACTTAGGTTATTTCATGAATAATAATATTTATGTCCATATAAATATGCATGATATGAGAAAAAAGAGAGCATCTTACTCTTTACCTGTTCTTGCTTAGCATTCAAAAGACCTGTCAGTCAAGTTGGAAAGGAACCAGTTACCTTGGGGAGGTGACTGGTTCTTTAGAGAAGGGAGGTGAGGATAGAGATGATTAAGTTAAATATAGGGCTGGTTAACCGAGTATGATAGAGCACACATTGGGTAATACCTCACATGGCATAATCTGCTAGGATAAGCTACCAGCTATTTTTACTTATTCTATTCTTTCTAACAAATAAACTACAAAAAAATCATTTTCACATAGTTTTGTAATATGGTTTTCTGTTTATATTTAAAAACAGATATCAAGATGTACAATATTTCACACGCCATTCTCATTTAGAGCAAATTTATTCAAAGCGCTGGGAAAAAGAGGTAGTATCAGGATAGGCTGTACAGGGCGTGGCCTTCCATCTCTGCCGGGATAGAACAACCAGATCCTGTGCGTTGTTAAGAATTGGAACCACGTCGGTAACCTCTTAGATCTGTATGATCGATGCAATTTTCACTGAAGTCTTCTGGGATGTCAGGAAATAATGAGACTATCTTAAACTGGATTATTTTTATGTGATCGCACATGGCAGGAACTGCTGGCTGACGGATGGTATAATAACCTGTGTCAGATTCCATGGGAACTTAAAGGCCCATTGACAAGGGACAATGTGCCCTTGTTTGTGCTGTGAGTAAAGAGAACGTCACCCATTTGGATTAGCTCAGCATTTAAAAATGTTTCCATCTATTATTGGGAAATAATATCACTCCTGAGCTTTGTTTAGAGAGATTACATGTGATACTGACTCTGTAGGCGGTAAGTGTGAAGTAATGTGTATTCTTTAACAACAGTTTGCTAAAAGGAAGTTTTTTCCCCCTTCCTCTCTAAAAGAGATTCTTGAAGGTTGAAGTTGAAAATGTCAGTAAATTACATATTAGTAGAATGTAGGCTTTTCTGTGATTGAAGGCAATCATTCTAGGTTGCATACAGATATAATAGATATGCTTTCTCCCCTTCTCTCTTTAAAGGTGGCTTTCTAGAAGATGACCATAGAGGACCTTCCGGATTTTCCATTAGAAGGAACTTCTTTGATTGGAAGATACCCGTTTTTATTTTCAGGTTCTGACACGCCAGTGATTTTTTCCATTTCTGCAGCACCAATGCCTTCAGACTGTGGTATGTTAAGTCCCTGTCCTCATTTTCTATGAACTGGTAACTTGACTTGTCTTATGCCTTTTCTACACTCACAGTTTTTCCTAAAACAGTTTGCTGTGGTTTTCATAAAACTGCTAGGGTTTTCTTTTTTCAAAACTACAATTGCTTTTTCTGTCTCTTAAACTAAACGTTTTATTTCTGCTATCAGCATTTTTATTATGTAAAAATGTTCATTTTAAGCATAATAGATTTAGATGATCTTATTTTTAGAATGCAGTGATGCTTAGACATCCAGCATTCTTCTGCTGTTGATGTATTTATTTTGGTTACATGTACTGACTTGTTTAAGAAAGTCATATACTAAAAAAATGACATGAAGGGCACCTGTCAACTAGTCATTTCCAGGGGCCCTGCTGTCTCCAAAATGCTAGGATTCTAATTAACACACTAAATAATCACTCTTAAAATGACCCAAACCTAGGGGACAACGTCATGACAAATTTCAGTACACATGCAAGCCTAATTTAGACCCTGTCTCAGTCATCTGCTGTTGTAATTATCAATGTGTACACAAATAAAATAGAGTAAAACTTAAAAAAAAAAAGCAGAGAGGGTGAGATTTTTACCTGAGTTTGGTTCCTATTTAAATTGGTTCATTTAAGTCTCAGTAAAATATAAATTAAGAAGTAATCTAGCCCTGGCCGGTTGGTTCAGCGGTAGAGCGTCGGCCTAGCGTGCGGAGGACCCGGGTTCTATTCCCGGCCAGGGCACACAGGAGAAGCGCCCATTTGCTTCTCCACCCCTCCGCCGCGCTTTCCTCTCTGTCTCTCTCTTCCCCTCCCGCAGCCAAGGCTCCATTGGAGCAAAGATGGCCCGGGCGCTGGGGATGGCTCTGTGGCCTCTGCCCCAGGCGCTAGAGTGGCTCTGGTCGCAACATGGCGACGCCCAGGATGGGCAGATTATCGCCCCCTGGTGGGCAGAGCGTAGCCCCTGGTGGGCGTGCCGGGTGGATCCCGGTCGGGCGCATGCGGGAGTCTGTCTCTCCCCATTTCCAGCTTCAGAAAAAATGAAAAAAAAAAAAAAAAAAAAGAAGTAATCTAATTTTTATCTATTTAAACTTATTTTTCTGAGACTGTATATAATCAGTTGATAAAGGAATAAAAGAAAACCAGGAGATAAACTTGACAGATGTGTTACATTTCCGAATTAGAGTTTTTCAAGTAAAATACGGAGTGACCATTTCAAATCATCGTTGGACAGAGAGTTAATGCAAATTTTAATTAATATAAAATTATTGGATTGGGAATTTGTCTTTTTAGTCATATCTATTCTAATAACTTCATTTTCAAATAAGCTATTTTCATATGTTCAGATTCTACATAGGCTTACCTTGAAATCATTAAAAGTATTACATAAAACCTGTGTTTAGAACCTGGGAGTTATTTGCAGCTTTTACACAAACTGACTGGATTTATTGCCAGTTATAACAAAATCAGTTATACGGGAAACACTTTGAACTAAAGCTCTTTTTACCTTGCCATAAGCAGAGTACTTTATCTATCTTCAGTCATAATTGTCTTATTTCCTTTCATAGACAATAAGTCTTTGTGATGGAGTAGGAATAATGTTGTTTTTGTTTATCTCATTGGAGCTAATATAGTCATTTATTGATATTAGTTGCTTAGTCTGTGTATGTTGAATAAATATATTGAATGAAAGGTGATAATGGATATTGACCCCTTTGTATAATGGAAATTAAGCATTGACTGTATGCTTAGAATTATAGATTTTTAGTGTCTGAATGGACCTGCAGTCAACTTTCCCTACTTAATTTTCAGTACTATAGAAATTCTATTTTCAGGCTCTTAGACAGATAATCATTTAGTCACTTAGATATTGTCAACAGTGGGAAACTAATGAAATAGTTCATTTCATTAGTAAAAGTTTTAGTTGTGATGAAATGGTTTTTTTAATATGGACTCAAAGTATATCTTTTTGAAACTTTGGCCATTTGGTGTTAGTTTGATATATGGAGCACACACTTCTTTACAATAGCTTTTAAATATTTGAAGATAATTTGAATATTTTTAGTCTGTACACCTTTCTGGTTCCTTCAGGAGTTCCTCATTGTCAGAATTTCTAGACCCTTTTCATTCTAGTTGTTTTCCTTTTAGTATGCTGTAGTCAGGGCCCCCTTAAAAAGTGACATCCAGAATTATAGTTATTGAGGGTCTGTTATGTGCTAGGTCAGTGGTTGGCAAACTCATTAGTCAGCAGAGCCAAATATCAACAGTACAACGATTGAAATTTCTTTTGAGAGCCAAATTTTTTAAACTTAAACTATATAGGTAGGTACATTGTTATTAACTTAATTAGGGTACTCCTAAACTGACCTTTGCTAAAAACGTCCTCAATCTGATTGAGCTGCATGTGGCTCGCGAGCCGCAGTTTGCCAACCACTATTAGGTGCTGTCTTAGATGCTGAGGATAGCACAGTGACCAAGACAGATGTTCTAGTAGGGAAACAGACAATAGACAGCCCAATGAATAAACATAATATAATGATTATAAATTATAATGAGTTCTGTGGAGAAAAGAAGCAGGGTGTGTGACAGAGGATAATGGGGACGAGTGGCTATCTTAGATTAGGTGTTCATCCGAAGAGTCAGAGGCAGCTGGTTTTGAGAAGAGCCCGGAGAGAAGTGTTCCAGGTGTTCCAGGCAGAAGACCAGGAAATCACAGGCTCAGAGTTGGGGAAAGGACTCTGGTAGATCCTAAGAATTAATGGAAGGCCACTGTGGCTGAGAAGCAAAGTGACACTGGGGCAGACTAGTAGGAGATGAAGCTGGAAAGGAAGGCATGAGCCAGAAAATGCAGAGTCATTTAGGCATTGGTAAGGAATTGTGTTTTATCCTAAGTGTTATGGGAGCTATTGAATGTGAGACTAAGATTAAAATGAAGAAACAAGGAAAACCAAACCGGAGCTTAGACGTGCAGCTCGGTGCTCACTCTCAAGGTGGTTGTACTGCAAGACTAGATGTTCTTTCTCATGCCTTCCTTTCCAGCTTCCTCTCCTACTAGTCTGCCCCGGTGTCACTTTGCTTCTCAGCCACAGTGGCCTTCCATTAATCCTTATGCAAAGATTTTTGGAACCTTTTTTGCTTTGAATGCCTTCAGAGCCAGTTTACACAGAACACATTTATGCTACTAAACCTCACAATACATTGTTATTATTCTTGCTTAAATGGTGAGTCATCTCTTAAATAGATTTAACTAATACTAATAAAAAATCGTATTTGCACATGTACTTACCGTGTCCTGTGCTTTCATTCCTTTGTGCAGATCCAGATTGCCATTTGGTACCTTTTTCCTTCTGCCTGGAGGGCTTCCTTTACAGTTTCTTGTAGCGCAGGTCTGTTGGTGAGGAGTCCTTTTAGCTTTTATATGTCTGACATCTTTATGTCACATTCTCTTTTAAAAAATATATTTGCTGAGTATAGAATTCAAGTTTGATAGACTTTCCTTTCAGTATTTGAAGATGTTGCTCCACTGTTCTCACTTGCATTGTTTTGGACAAGAAACCTGCTGTCTTTTTTGTTTCTCTTGCTTGCTTTTAAGATTTTCTCTTTTAGTTTTGAGCAATTTTACTATGATTGCCTTAGTGTAATTAAAAAAAATTATTTATTTTAGAGAGAAAATAAGGGGGGGGGAGAGGGACAGATATTGATCTGTTGTTCCACTTATGTATGCATTCATTGGTTGATTCTCACATGTGCCCTGGCCAGGGATTGAACCCACAACCTTGGCATATAGAGACAATGCTTTAACCAACTGAGCTACCTACCCATCCAGGGCCCATCACTAGGGCTAATATATTTATTTATTGATTACTTGTTCTGCCTGAGGCCTGTTAAACATCTTAGATCTCTGGGTTTCATGTTTCATCAAGTTTGGGTATTCATTATTTCTTCACATATTTTTTCTGCTCTCCCCCCCTTTCAGAGGCTCCAGTTACATGAATATTAGACCACTCATGTTGTCCTCAGCTTACTAGTACTTTGTTCATATTTTAAAAGTTGTTTTTCTCTGTTTCATTTTGGATAGCTTCTGTTGCTATGTCTTCAAGTTCATTAATCTTTTATTCTACAGTGTCTAATCAGCTAATGAGCTCATCCAGTATAGTTTTCATCTCAGATGTAGTTTTTCATCTCTAAAGTTTGATTTGGGTTTTTATATTGTCCATGTCTTTATTTAACATTTTGAACATTGAGAATACAGTATCATTGTGGTTTTAATGTTCTTTTCTCTTAATTATAATATTTGTGTCAACTCTTGGTCTGTTTTAACTTATTATTTCCCTGATTATGGGTCAGGTATTTCCCTTGTATGCCTGGTAATCTTTGATTGGATGCCAGACATTTTGAATTTTGCCTTTTTGGGCACTGGGATATTTTTTGTATTCCTATAAACATTCTTGAGCTTCTGGGATGCTGTTAAGTTACTCGGAAATAGTTTCATCCTTTTAGGTCTTGCTTATGATTTGTTAGGTGTTTCTGGAGTGGGGCTAATTAGTTTTCACTACTGAGTGCTCTACTGACTGCCATGTAAACTTTTTTCCATTTTTTTTTAGTGGGCTCAGGCTTTTAAGAGTACTGGGCATTAATCCCTCTAATCCTTTTTGAGTGTTCTTTCCCTTACTTCAGGTGTTTCCTCACAAGCTTATGTCAAAGACTCGAGGGAGACCCTCCACACGGCTCTGAGGTTCTCTTCCTGGGCATCTCTCTCCTCTCTAACCCTCTGCCCTGTGCATTCCAGCTGCCTGATTTACTTGGGCTTTCAGCTTTGTCTCCTCAACTCAGAAGTCTGCTGGGATGTTTTTCTTTTTCTTATTAAGAGGCAGGGAGGCAGAGAGACAGACTTCTGCATGTGCTGTGACTGGGATCCACCTGGCAAGTCCCCTACCAGGTGATGCTTGGCCTGTCTGAGACACTACTCTGCTGCTTGGAAACCAAGTTATTTTAGTGCCTAAGGTGAGGCCATGGAGCCATTCTCAGTGCCCAGGGCTAACTTTGCTTGAATCATTCGAGCCACGAGGGGAAGAGAATGATAGAAAAGAGACTGTGGAGGCGGGCTGGAGAAGCAGATAGTTGCTTCTCCTGTGTGCCCTGATTGGGAATCAAACCCAGGACTTCCACACGCCAGGCTGACGCCTCTGCCACTGAGCCATCTGGCCAGGGCCAATACTGGGCTTTTTCTTGGTTTCCCTTTCTCTTCACTATGGCTGGAAACTCTCAAGGCAGAAGCCTGGGGCAATTGTAATACCTTGTTTGTATCCTGTCCCTTAGGGGTCACTATACTTCACTGCCTGATGTCCAGTGTCTTCGAATCTGTGTTTCACCTATTTCCTTCTTTTTTTTTTCTGATGGAAAGGCAGATCTAATTGCCATTACTCTATTTTGACTTGAAACAGGAGTTCCTCCCCATTCACCCTAGCCTTACTTTCTTCTGATTAAAACTTTTTTTCTTGCTGTACGGAAGATTAAAATTTGGACATAGTTATGTTTGTTCATATGCAGTATAATGTAGAGCTTATGATTATAGGTCAGCCTGGCTTTAATTCTGGCTCAGCCACTTACCAGTTGTGTAATCTTGGGCATATTATTTTCTCTATTCCCTTGTTTATTTTATGATCACATGAGAATAACAATACCTACCTCATATGGTTGTTATGAGGATAAAATAAAGTAATACACATAAAATGTACAGGATGGGGCAAAAGTAGGTTTACAGTTGTTTGTATGGAAAATAGCACAATAATTAATAAATAATAATACAAGAATAAAGGCTGTATTTTTCTTACAATGGTAAACTTACTTTTGCCCCACCCTGGGTATAATAGTCCTAGGCCCCATTAAGCACTTGATAAGTATAACTTATTATTATTTATTATTATTATTTAAATGATTCTGCTATTGACATTACCTCAGTATATAATTATGAAGCACTGTTACATGTGTCAGTATTTGTTGGGCTAGTCATTATTCTTCTTGGTTCACGTATTTTTGCTTCTTTCTCTTACATTTATTTTCTAGATCTTTGCTATTCCCAGTGTGACTCTTAGTCTAGTAGCATTGGCGTCACTGGGAGCTTGTTAGAAATGCAATCCCAGTCCCCACCTGAGACTCACTGGATTAGAATCTACATTGTAGCAAGGTCCCTAGGTGATTCCTATCTACATTCATGTGTGAGAAGCTCTGGCACAGATGAGCAGTAGAGTAATTCTGACTGTTTCTTCCTACAAATAAATCCTGGTGAGAGTTTGATTAGATTTGAAATTATTTTAAATAACATTCTTAGGGAAATTGATAGCTTTCAATATTTTGTCTTCTAGTGCAGGAACATGTGTGTCTCTCTCCATTTAAGTCACCCTCCCCCTTTAGTTTTTTTTTTCAATAAATTCTCAAAAATTTACTGGCATGTTTGTTACTTTTATTGTTATTGTGTATTGAATATTCTCATTGTATTTCATTTTTTAAAAAATAGGAAATTATTCACAAATGTGAAAAAGAGTGATCACAAAAATGTATATTACACATGACCACCATCAGAATGAACAACTATTAGCATTTTGCCTATCTTTCATTTAGCTCTTGTTTTTTAATTAAGTGAAATAAAACTTTAAAGATCAAGGTGAAATTTTCTCCATTTTCCTTTCTGATCCTACTCCCCTTGCTCCCCAGAGGTAACTACTATCTCATATTTAGTATGACTATTCCAAACCATATTATTATACTTTTATATGTGAGTATCTATCTGTAAACAATATGCAGTCTTGTTTTGTGTACTTATAATTTTATGTAAATGATAGATATTGTATATCATTCTGCAACTTAATTTATTGGTCAGTGTTTTTTGAGACCTTTATGAATTCATGATTTAGCTATCTCATTCGTTTATTTTGTTGTGGACTTACTCTTCATGCCATGTTTATGTTTTGAGAGGTGAGACTTTTGATAAAAGCTGACACATTTTCTCTGCCTTAGAAGTAATTTTTGGTGAGCTCATGGTTTGAGGTCAGGGTCTGCGCACTGCTGTTTTTGTTTTATTTATAATAAAAGGTGGTATAGTAAATTGACTTTTTGGCCATTTTGACTTTGCTTTTGAGAATTGCTTAAGGTAAATCTACATTTTCTAGCATCTAGAATATTTGTGTCATTTAAACTCCAGTCATACTGTTTATTATTTTTAACATATCAATATTTATGTGCAATTTTTAGTAAATTTAATTTATACCTTTTTTATTTCAGAGTTTTCTTTCTTTGATCCTAATGATACAGCCTGTCAGGAAATCCTCTTTGATCCCAAAACTTCTGTATCAGAATTATTTGCCATTTTAAGACAGTGGGTGCCTCAGGTCCAGCAAAACATCGACATTATTGGAAATGAGGTAAGGCATTTTTACCTTTTAAGTTTGGCATTATTAGGATTGTTAAACCACATAGATCCCTCCCGCCCCCATCTAACTGGAAAGGTGGCAGTCAAGGGAAAACCTTTTAAAGAGTCTGACGCTTGTTCTTTGACTCCAGATGTCTCATGGAGCCATGAGTGAATGCGATCCATCCTTCCCATCAGTCCCTCATGCCCCGCCCTTGCTCACACCTGGACTGCTGACACTATAGACTCCCTGTGGGAGCAGGCATTTTTCATATTTTCTTTCTTGTACAAATTAATTTTGTAAACTTTAAAAAATTCTTTCATAAGAGTACTTGATTACCATCATGCTTTATCTGTACTTTTGGGTGGTTTGTTTAAAGATCTAGGCTTACGTAGAATTAAAAAAATATTTTTTGAAAGTGGGATGAAAGAATAACTGGGCTCCTTGACCAGTTAGTGTAGCAGGAGAGAGCTTATCCTTTTCTCAAATACTATGATACTCTTTGAGAAATGAAGGGACATATTTGGAGTGCTAGATTAACTTGAAATACTCTCTAACAATTTCCTTAAGTCTGTTAAAAAGTTCAATGTTCACTACTGTTGAGTACAGATTTAAAATTTATCCTCAAGAGAAGCCAGTTCTATCTGCATATTTTGTCGAGAACAAATTCAGATAAGATGGACTAAGTTGGTGGCCCAGCGCTGGTTTGAAATCAATTGACTTCAGTAGTCATGTTGCAATCATCTCTTCCTTGGTTTCCTCAGATTCTTAAGAGAGGTTGCAATGTGAATGACAGAGACGGATTGACAGATATGACTCTTCTCCATTATACTTGTAAATCTGGAGCTCATGGTATTGGTAAGTATGTGGTGAATCTAGTCATTGCTTAGCACATCTGTATTGGTGCTTGTTTAAGCTCTGTCAGTGCCACCCACTGTCTCTGGCAGGGCATCTAGTTCTGGTGATGATCATCACTAAACAGGTGAGGATGCAGTTAGGTCCTTCCAGAGACCCCTTTACCTTTCATTCCTTTTCTTACGGTGGTCTTAATAGCCTCCTTGCTCCCCCCAACCTTTCTGGATCCAAGCTCAGGTTTCCAGGCAACCTAATTCCTACAGACCCCAGTCTTCAGGTCTGTCTTTCTGTTCCCACATAATAGGATATGTTCATATTTTCAAAATTGCTATGCTTCTTTGCTTTACCATTGTGTAAACCTGACTTATTTAACTGTTATGACTGTCTCTCTGTGTTTCAATAATCTGATATAATATTTCTTAAAATATTGATGATAAAGGATTTTTTTGCAATATATTATTGACTAAAACTTTTGTAAAATAAAGTAAAAATAAAATTATAATAGAAAAATAAAGACATATAATGTACAAGCCAAAATATTTTCAAAAGGCATAAAGTGACATTTTAATTAAGATATCCATAAGAAATGTTTACATAAGAAAAAGAAAGAGGTTATGAAAAGTACAAACAAATTGTAGTTGGTGCCAGCAGTGGTCCACAGAGCACACTCTAAGTAGCACTGGTCCAGTACGTTGTTTTTAATGGCTTTATAGTATTCTATCCTATGGATGTGTCATAATTTATCTGAGTTCTTATTATTGTACTTGTAGGTTGTTTCAGAATTTTATTTATAATGAAAAGTGCTGTGATGAACATCTTTACAGCCACGTGTTTATTCATACCCCTGAGTATGCTTATTTTCTTAGAATAAATTCCTTGTAAGTGAAATTTTTGAGGAATTAGTATATATTCAGTATATACTAGTTTGCTTTGGTTTTTTTAAAATGAGGTAGTGGATAGCCAGCCATTGGAATTTAAATTTGTACTGAAGAAAAATAATGTAGAAACCCTTCCTTAGGTGATGTTGATACAGCAGTAAAATTTGCAACTCAACTTATTGATCTGGGAGCAGATGTTAGTTTGCGGAGTCGCTGGACAAATATGAATGCTTTGCACTATGCTGCTTATTTTGATGTTCCTGAGCTTGTCAGGGTGATTTTGAAGACATCTAAACCAAAAGGCAAGTACTATAAGATACCATAAGATGTAACTAATTGAACATTTTATTATGGCACAAAAATGATAATTGAAAGTGATTTTTCCTTCTATTTCATCTTGTCCCATATGACCTCCTATCTCATTTTTTTTCAAAAATAGTTTAAACTTTCTGTTTTGAAGTTTAATTACTCTTCTTTCACAAAAAGTCTCAGTATAAAGAGATACAAAATAAAAAGTGTTCTCCGGGTTTTTATATCTCTGCAGATTTTCCAGTATAACATGAATTTTATAAAGTGTAATTGAATCTTTGTGCTTTATAATTCTTCTGTCTTATCTGAGTAGGCCGAGATAGAGCAATAAAGCTTTCTGGGATAAGGATTGAAATTATAAAGAGTATTTATTTTAGGTGGTATTCAGTTCTAAAATTCTGTGATTCTATGAAAGGCTACATTGTCAGTTTTTTCTGTTGTCTTCCTAGCTTGATGTTGATATCCTAAACCTGACCATCAGAATTGTCTATATTACAGTTCTAGTGTTTTGACTTTCTCTGTGGTCCTCTCAGGGGGTCAGTTTTCTTTTGAGAAAAATACAAGAGCAAGAGCCGTAGCATTAACTTTTAGTTAAAGGCGGAAGACTTGTTTTATAGATTCAGTGGATAAGCTTTTTCAGTATGTGTCGAACTTCAGCTTTGTATAGATATCCATTTTCTCTTTAACATTTACCTTTTCACTTTTTGAATAATATTAGGAGGAAAGACTCGCTTAATAAGCATAGTGTCTTTAATAACTTAGGAGAGTTTGTCTTGAGCATATCTTGGTGGTTTTAGTTGTGGTGAGGCATGTGGGGTTGTGTGATTAGATCATAAGGTAGGATTAGCAGAGCCAAAGGTATTAAATTCTTGTTATAGAAAACATTCTAAATGGGATTTCCAGATCTGGAGAACTTCCTTTGTCTATGGATAGCATCATGATGACTTATTGAAAGTTATTAAAATGTCCTTAGAATTGCAAGATTGTTTTGATTGTTTTTCTCATAATGAAGTCCAAATTCATTTGTTGAATAAAGTATTATGAATGAGTACAGTATGTAGTCATTTATATTTTTATTTAGTCTTTAACTTCTTCCTGGTGTGAAAATTCTGCATTTTTTTTACCTACCATTTTTTTTATGTAAAGGGTGTGATAGTAGATATTTTAGGCTATTTTTGGTCTCTGTTGCAACTACAAGATTCTGCAGCTGTGGCATGAACATAGCCATAGAGAATATGTAAATAAATGTGTGTGACTGTGTTCCAATAAAACTTTATTTACAAAAATAGATGGTGAGTTTGATATGGCTCATGGGCCATTGTTTTCTGGCCCTGACGTAACCTGACCACCGCCTTGTAGTCATCATGGTAAATATATGAGAGGTTTAATGAGGATTGTATTAAGATAATTATTGCTATAAACATAAATTATTACCATTAATTGCTTTCAATATGGTTTAGTTTGTGATAGTTGGAAAACCGATGATAATATTAATTCATTGTATAATGAAGTTGTCTAATACTAAGAAAAAAACTGGTTAACCAGATTGTAATATGAAAATTTTGTTCCATTGTGAAATGTTGCTTCTACAGGGTTGATTTAAGATTCAAAAATTGGCTAATATAGCTCCTCTCTCCAGCCATACCGCCAAAAACCTCCAGCCTGTCTCCTTTTGCATTATAATAGCTGAATTTAAAATTTTAGTTAATATACTTATAATGTTTGATTTCAGATGTGGATGCCACTTGCAGTGACTTTAATTTTGGAACCGCACTGCACATCGCCGCCTATAACCTGTGCGCAGGAACGGTGAAATGCTTATTGGAGCTTGGAGCAAATCCTGCATTTAGGGTAAGAGGTTAAATTAAAAGCATTAAAACATCTAACTTTATCTCCCAGTGAAAAGTTGAATCTAGATGTTGTTACTGAACTCTTATGTAAGCAAATAATTTATATTTTGTGTCCCATATAAAAAGTAATCAAGGGCCCTGGCCTGATAGCTTGGTTGGTTAAAGCATCGTCTCAAAGTGCAGAGGTTGCCTGTTCGATCCCTGGTCAGGACACATACAGGAGCAGATTGATGTTCCGGTCTCTCCCCCCACCTCTTTCAAGTCAATTAAAAAAAAAGTAATGATGATAAACTTTGTCTCAAATGAATTGAAGGCAAAGCAGTGAATTTCAGTGATAAGCTCTACAAAACTTTCATTCAACAAAGTAAAATGCTCCTTAAAATACCATCTTCTTTGAGTTGAAGGGTCTTTCATTTAGGTTTTTGATATATTTATAAAAGTTAATTCTCAAATACAAATGCAAATGTTAAAGTTATAGTTCTGTATTAAATTATATCTTAATTTCTTTTGGAAACAAATTTTTATTCCAGACAATTTTAAAAATGCACATTTAAGAATGGAGTGAACCTTAAAAATCAAATTAAAGGAGAAAATGTGTTTTCCATGGTAACATTACTGATTTACAAACTTACCTCACTGGATTGAATTTGATAATCTTTAAATCCTTTGGTATTTTACTGTCTTCACAAAAGTGGCTCTCAGTGTTCTTTTCTCTTACATTAATGACAGTGCCCTGCTCTGGCGGGGAATCCTGCGTGGGTCTGTGTCTGCGCTTGATGGGGCGGGTGGTGAGGGAATGTTTGCTAAAGTTTCTCTCTTCCTCCCTGGTTTCCTTTCTTTCCCCTCGTCCAGTCTTTTTATTGCCACCTTTCTTTCTGTTTAATCCCATCAATTAGTTATTTCTTCCTTCCCTCCCTCACTGCCTCCTTTCTTCCCTCCCTTTTTCCTTCCCTCTCTTCCTTCCTTTCCTTCTTCCTTCCCTATTGTTTATTGGACACTGGGAGAAAACAATAGTAAATAAGGTAAAAGTCTTTGTCTTTAAAAAAAGAACATAGTCGAGAAGGGAGGATGGACAAGTAAGCAGTCAGTTTTGCTGTAATGTGTTAAGTTTAGTGTTAGCAGGTCAGGCAGCGTGTGCACCCACGTAGGAGGGGGTCTATCCACGGCTTCGTGGTGGAGGCGACATTGAGTGCTCAAATGCAGTTAAGAATTAACCATATATGGCCCTGGCCGGTTGGCTCAGCGGTAGAGCGTCGGCCTGGCGTGCGGGGGGCCCGGGTTTGATTCCCGGCCAGGGCACATAGGAGAAGCGCCCATTTGCTTCTCCACCCCCCCTCGTTCCTCTCTGTCTCTCTCTTCCCCTCCCACAGCCAAAGCTTCATTGGAGCAAAGATGGCCCGGGCGCTGGGGATGGCTCCTTGGCCTCTGCCCCAGGCGCTAGAGTGGCTCTGGTCGCAACGAGCGACGCCCCGGAGGGGCAGAGCATCGCCCCCTGGTGGGCAGAGCGTCGCCCCTGGTGGGCGTGCCGGGTGGATCCCGGTCAGGCGCATGCGGGAGTCTGTCTGACTGTCTCTCCCCGTTTCCAGCTTCAGAAAAATACCAAAAAAAAAAAAAAAAAAAAAAAAAAAAAAAAGAATTAACCATATATGTACAGGAGGGAGGTGAGACAAGCATTTCAGGCAGAGACAGTAGCATGTGCATGGGCTAGGAGGTGACAATTCAGTTTGGCTGGATATGAGGGGACTAGCGTTTGTTTTTGCTAGTATAGCTGTCAACAAAACCCCATTAATAGAGTATTTTGAATTTAGTAAGATGCAGTGAGGTATGTCATTGAGATAAATTACGAATTCAGACCAGAATAATAACAGAGTACTATATATATATTTTTTTTTCTGTATTTTTTTGAAGTTAGAAGCGGGGAGGCAGTCAGACAGACACCTGCATGCACCTGACCGAGATCAGCCCGGCATGTTGACCAGGGGGCGATGCTCTGCCCATCTGGGGCTTTGCTCTGTTGCAGCCGGAGCCATTCTAGCACCTGAGGTGAAGGCTATGGAACTATTCTCAGTGCCCGGGCCAACTTTGCTCCCATGGAGCTATGGCTGTAGGAGGGGAAGAGAGAAACAGAGAGGAAGGAGAGGGGGAAGGGTGGAGAAACAGATGGGCGCTTCTCCTGTGTGCCCTGACTGGGAATCGAACCCGGGACTTCCACACGCCGGTCCGATGCTCTACTGCTGAGCCAACCAGCCAGGGCTAGATTACTATATTTTAAAGGTTAGTACTTAAGAAAAAAAATCAGTCCACATGTGGGTCAGCAGTAGCTGTTGAATCATGCTCTGATCACCACTATTTTAGAGAAAAAGGGAATTCTTTTTTTTTAATTAATTTATTAATTTATTAATTTTTATTTTTTTGTATTTTTCTGAAGCTGGAAACGGGGAGAGACAGTCAGACTCCCGCATGCGCCTGACCGGGATCCACCTGGCACGCTCTGCCCACCAGGGGGCGATGCTCTGCCCCTCCGGGGCGTTGCTCTGTCACGACCAGAGCCACTCTAGCGCCTGGGGCAGAGGCCAAGGAGCCATCCCCAGCACCCGGGCCATCTTTGCTCCAATGGAGCCTCGGCTGTGGGAGGGGAAGAGAGAGACAGAGAGGAAGGAGGGGGGGGGGTGGAGAAGCAAATGGGTGCTTCTCCTATGTGCCCTGGCCGGGAATTGAACCCGGGTCTCCCGCTCATCAGGCTGACACTCTACCGCTGAGCCAACCGGCCAGGGCCAGAAAAAGGGAATTCTGTAATTAATCATGAAAACACCTTTTTATGTTAGAATTACATAATCATTATTATTATTTTTTTTAGTATTTTTCTTAACAGGAATTTTCATTGCTAAATTTTATATGAATCAACACAAGTATGTGACTTACTTTAGAAAGGTGAGGCCTTAAATATATGAATAAAATATTCATTATAACTATTGTTTACAACTTATCAGTCTAGGTATTTTTTTTAATTTTTATGTCTTTTAAGGTAAAATTTATTGGGGTGACGTTGTTTAGTAAGATTCTATGGGTTTCTGAGAGGCAGAAACTGTAGGCTGGAACAAAAACACGGGGTTAGTGTGTTCCAAAAAGAAAATTTATTTTAAAAATGCCTGGGTGCAAGCGGCTGAGACCAGCCAAGGGTGTCAGCCCTGAGATAGGGATAGGGCAGGGTTTATACCAGTGGTAGTCAACCTGGTCCCTACCGCCCACTAGTGGGTGTTTCAGCTTTCATGGTGGGTGGTAGTGGAGCAACCAAAAAACAGATAAAAAGATAGATTTAACTATATAGTAAGTTGTTTTATAAAGATTTATTCTGCCAAACTTAGTGAAAATCCGACATAAAGTACTTGGTAAGTATGATAATTAGTATTATATGCTTTAACTTGCTGTAACTCTGCTTTATAAATTTTATAAAGTAAAGTTACTTCCCTACTTTAAAAATCACCATTACTGTGGAACCGGTGGGTGGTTAGAAAATTTTACTACTAACAGATACAAAAGTGGGCGGTAGGTATAAAAAGGTTGACTACCCCTGGTTTATATGGATTAGTTAAGGGGCTTTGGGCAGAAGCCCAAAGATGTTGCTGCATCTGCTGGTGCGAGACAGTTCTCTCTTTTTGTGGATTGGAGTGGCGCCACAGCTCCTCAAAATCTGTTTGTCCCTTATCAGCAAGAGAGGTTTGGGTTGGGTCACTAAGTAAGCCAGTCTGGTCCTTCTTTCTCCTTTGGGCCTGCATTGTTCTCAAGATGACAACTAAGTAGCCATTTTGTCTATCAGTTTCAAGTGTACATTTCTGCGATAACATGATCTTCATATTGCATTGTGTGCCCACCATCCAGAGTCAGATCTCCCATCATTATATATTTGGCCCCTTTTCCTTTTTCTAACCCTCCTCCCCTTTCCCTTAATAACAGCTATACCGTTGTCTGTGTCTGTGAGTTTTTGTTTTTCTTATTTGTTCATTTGTTGCTTTGAGTTTTATATCCCACATATGAGTGAAGTCATATGGTTCTTAACTTTCTTTTTATTGAGTACATTAATGCTACACATATCTTCATTGTACTTGCATTTTTTCTTTGAAGTCTGGGATTAAAATAGCCCATCACCATCCTAGAAATGTGATAACATCTTCCTATCGTATTTTTACTTGGGACTAAACTGACTTGAATTTTAAACAAAACATTGCAGTTGTGAACTTATCTTCACCATATTGGATCACTTGAAGATAATTTTCAGTGGAGAAGAAAAGAGAAAAAAGTTTCTTAGCCAAAGAATCGTGATTCAGCATGTTAAAAGAAGATTACAATCTGGATTCGTTTTCCTAAATTCCGAGTTTTTTATTTCTCATTGGCAAACCGGCAGTGTTAGTAGTATTTTATTTGTTTAGTTGGTGATTGGCTCTCCTACCACCAATTATCCTGTGATAAATTCTTAACGGGCAAGGATCTTTAGCTGTTTAATTCACAAACTGGTTTTCAGTGTGAGAACCAAATGAGGTGATTTATATGGTAGGGTTTAATTGTGTAAACAGTGTGCAAAGGTCAGTGGGCTGGTAACTGACCCGTTTCATTTGGTTGCAGAGTTCCGGGATGCAGTGTGTCCTTCATAGTGAGAACAGCGCTGTTTCTTGATTCTGATCCCAAATTTGAAAAGTGTGGAAACTATATGTAGCTTCTATTCCTGAAATCTGAGCCACTCCATCAGTGGGCAGTAGGGGTTGAGGTCACAGAGCCCAGGTGGCAGCTGTGGAGGAGGGGAGAGCCTCGGATCTGGGGTTGGAAAGCCAGTCAGCCCTGTGACTTCTGTCTCCAAAGCCGCCTTCCCCAAACCTATGCAGTGGCATGCGGTGACTCATGGCCTTAGCACTTGCTCTCCAGAGCGCCGAATGCTCACCTGCATGTCCCCGCTTATTTCCCCGGCCTCTGTGTCACGGCACATCAGCGCTGAGGCCTTCCCTGACCACTCTACATGAACAGTCACCTCTGTGCTGTGTGTCCTCTGCTCCCCGTCCCTGCGCTACCACTTTTCACCATTAATGCACCATGTGTTTTACTTCTTTCGAGTCTGTCTTTCCCACCAGAATGTGCTCTGTAAGGGCAGGGCCATTTGTGTTCTTCATGCGGCACCTTTAGCACTTAGAACGACAGTGTCTGGCATGGGGGAGATGTTCATTTTGGATGACTGTGTAGAGTCTCCAGAAGGTGTGCAGTGAAAAGTTTTCTCCTTGTTTGCAGAACGACAAGGGAGAGATGCCTGCTGACGTGGTTCCAGACCCAGTGGAAATGCCGCTGGAAATGGCCGATGCCGCGGCCATTGCCAAGGAGATCAAGCAGATGCTGCTGGATGCGGTGCCCCTGGCATGCGACGTCCCCAAGCCCGTGCTTCCCAGTCAAGATCATGCCGCCGGCAAGGCAGTACTCAGATCTGCCGGCCTGAAGCTGGGGGACCGTGTGGTTATTGCAGGACAGAAGGTATAGTAAGGAACTCCAGGAGCTAAGGGCTGCGCCCAAGCTCATTGTGTCCACAGTCCCTGTGCCAAGGCTGCAGTCACTGTGGTCAGTTTGGAGTCTGTAAAAAAGTTCAGTGTGTAGGTAGAAAGATACTTAGTGGAAAATGGGAAGCCAACGTGCACACTCACATTAAGTATGGTTTAAGAATATGAACAGTCTGAACTTAATAATGAAGACATCTTTATTTGGATGGGAAATGAGCAGACTGTAGTAGAGCTTCGATGGAACTGAGGGGTGTGATGGAGCCTGGGGTTTCTCCTAACAACTCCCCCGCCCCCCAGCGATGGTTCTCTCACAACGACTATATGTCACAGACGTAGAGCAAGGGGACCTCGCCCCTCGTGGGCGTCCGACTTTGAGATCCCACAGATGGTGAACTCTGAGATAGAATTTTAACTTCATAATACAAGTGTATGTGGGAAAGAGGACCCCGCCACCCCCACCCCCCACTGAAGATGCCCCAAAGCCCCCGCTTCTTTACGGCATTTGCTTGTTGCCATTTTCTTTTTTTAATACCTCATATGTGACGGGTGTGGTTTTTGTTCTTGTTGCTGTTTGTTTAGAATTTGGTGGTTATGGAGAATGGAATGGGGAATCCCTGCTTGCAATTGAATTTTCTAACGTAGTTACATCTAAATATTTGGGTAGGCTTGTGGGGAGGGAGGTTCGCATTTCTCAGAAAACACTAAAATTTGGAAGTTTGGTTTTCTGAGAAAATTGCTTCACAAAGGATTAGATTTAGAAGCTATAAACAAACTATTATGCTGAGAATGGCATTTACTGACTTTCAAAAGAACACGGTCATAGGACGTTCGTTAGTTTTTCATTGTCCTGTCTGTGGAGCTAAAGCATCAGGAAATTATGAAACAGGACATTTTTCTAATTTAGGATTAACATTCCGCTTCTTTAGTATTCCTGTCTTGTGTCTGAAAATGTGCTTTTGGAAGAGTTCCTCTGTTGTTTTATTTTCCTTCTTATTTTGGATCATTTAAAGCTATACAAAAGCAGAAGCATATAATGAGCGTGCATATACCAGTCAGCTGGGTTAACTCTGCCATCCTGTTTCCAGTCTTGTGATAGTTTTATTTTCTCTCAATCTGTTGCCTGGCTTTTCATTTCCAAAGAACAGACATTTAAAATTTTGATATACTTGTTTTATCAACTTTTTCTTTTGTGGATTGTGTGTTTAAGTATATCTAAGAAATTATTATGTTTTCTTCTAGGATTTTATAATTTTAGGTTTCACATTTATTTTTATATCTAATTTTGAGTTAATTTTTGTATAAAGTACTAGGTGTAGCTGGAGGTCCCTCCCTCTTCCTCTCCCTCCCTTTCTTTCCTTCTCTCCTTACCCTCTCTTTTCTTTCTTCCCTCCTTCCATTCATCCATTTGTTACAGCACCATTTTTTGAAAAGACTATTCTCTTTTGAATTGCCTTTACTTCTGTGTCCATTGACCGTACATGTGTGAATATATTTCTGGATTCTGTTTTGCTCCATTGATTAATGCTTATCCTTTCTTCAGTTCTATTCTGTCATGATTGCCGTAGCTTTATAGCAATTCTTGCCATCAGATGTTTATAGACCTTTAATTTTTTTTTCTTTTTCAGTTCCTTTGCCTTTCCATAGACATTTTAGAATCAGCTTATAGATTTTTATAAAAATTGCTGGGATTTCAAATGGAGTAATTTTAAACATAGATCAGGTTGAGGAGAATTGACATCTTAAAAATGTCGAATCTTTCAATCACAAATACTCTCTATTTCTCTATTTAATAGGCCTTTGGTTTATTTCATCAGCTTTGTAGTTTTAAGCTTATAGATATTGCATATACTTTGTTAGATTTATACCTAAGCTTTTCATGATCTTTGGTGCTATTATAAACAGTGGTATTTTGAAACTTCATTTTCCAATTGGTCATTGCTGGCATATTGAAAATACAGTTCATTTTTGTATATTGACCATGTACCCTGTAACCTTGCCAAATTTATTAAGTTCTATTGGCTTGTTTTTTTGTGGATTCTTTGAAACAGCCTGTGTAAACACTCATGCTGTCTTTGAATAGAGATGCTTTTACTGCTTTCCAACCTGTCTGCCTTTTATTTTTCTCACCTATTTCATTGCCTAGGATAAATGGAAATGGGGAGAGCCAACATTCTCATTCTGTTCCCAGTCTTGTGAGGAAAGTACTGCCTTTCATTAAGTATGATAATTGTTAGCTTAGATTTTGTATCACTATCTTTTATTAAGATGAGAAAGTTGCCATCTATTCCTAGTTGCTGTGAAGTTTTTGTTTGTTTGTTTGAATATTATTATGAAAGGATGTTGAAATTTGCCACAGGCTTTTTTTTATTATTATTATTAAGTCAAAGTTCCCTTCACCTTTGGTCTGTGGATATGATGAATTTCCACATTAATTCTCAAATGTGGAAATAGCCTTTATTCTCATGATCAACCTCACTTAGTCCTTTCTGTATGTTGCTGGCTTTAATTTGCTGTTGTTTTCTTGAGGATTCTTGTGTCTGTGTTCATGAGGGATATTGATTGGTCTCTAGTTTTCTTGTATTGTCTTTTACTGGTCTGGGTATCAAGGTAATGGTTGCTTCATAAAATTAGTTGGGATTTGGTTCCTCTATTTTTATATTCTAGAAGAGTTTATAGAAAACTGGTATTCATTTTACTCAAATTCTGGTAGAATACACCAGTAAACCCTTTTGGGTCTGGAATTTTTTTAAAAAAAGATTTTTAACTACAAATTTAGTACAGGTGTGAGCTTTAACAGTTTGTATCTTTTAAGGAACAAGAACATTTCATCTCATTTGTTAAATTTATAGGCATAGAATTATTCATGGTATTTGTGACTACTCTTAACTGGCCTAGGGAAGGGAATAATGTTCCTCTTTCACTCGAGATATTTGTAATTTGTGTCTTGTTTGTATCTCCCCTTGATCTCCAACTGAAAGTTTATTAACGTATTGTTCTTAATTACTTACCTGTATTATTTCCTTCCTTTTGCTTGCTTTAGGTCTTCACTGTCTAGTTTCTTAAGGTGGAAGCTTATCTCATTGACTTGAGACTTTTCCTAATACAGCATTTTAATACAATAAATTTCCCTGTTAGCACTGCTTTTGCTGTATCCCATATGTTTTGATACGTTGTATTATCATTTTTATTCAACTCAAAATATTTTCTAATTTCCCTGTGATTTTCTCTTTGGCCTTGGGTAATTTAAAAGAATATTGTTTAATTTCCAAATATTTGCAGATTTTCCATATATCTTTCTATTAAGAGGTTTCTGGTTTGATTCATTGTGGTCTAGAACATACGGTGTATGATTTCTCTTCTTTTCCGTTTGTATCCTGCTGTTTTGGGTGTGGTGTTTTCTACATGTCAGTTATATCAAGTTTGCTTAGCTATATTCGCACTGATTTCCTGCCTACTTGGCCTGTCTGTTACTGAGAGGTAGATGGTAGTCTCCAACTGTAATTGTGGGCTTGTCTGTTTCTCTTTTCAGCTTTATCAGTTTTTACTTAGTATGTTTTGAATCTCTGTTGTTTGGTACATACAGATTTAGGACTCTTCTTGCTGAATTAACTCACTTATCATTATTTAATGTCTCTTTTTATCCCTGGTAATTTCTTTATTCTAAAGTCTACTTTGAGAGAATGGATTTTTTTTTTAAACTTCTATGGCAAAGTTGCAAGAGTAGGACACCTAGAATTGCTACTGATACTCAAAAGTTATTCTAATTCATACTTTCCGTAGGTCGGAACATTAAGATTTTGTGGAGCAACTGAATTTGCAAGTGGGCAGTGGGCTGGCATCGAGCTGGATGAACCGGAAGGAAAGAACAACGGGAGTGTTGGGAAAGTGCAGTACTTTAAATGTGCCCCCAAATATGGTAAGGAAGAGCCTGCCTCTCTTAATGATCATTAAGTTAAAATAATCAAATTTTTACTCTTTTATGGTTTTAAAATATGCCCCCCCCCGGGTTACATATGTAATAAATGAAGGGGCTGCTTTTATCTTGCTGTGAGCTGTGTAGTAACTGGGAGATGGTGGCTCTCCGGGAGCACATGCAGCTCTTTAGACCTCCCTACAATCCTGCTCACGGTCGTATCATGACCGAGTGAAGGGCTTTATTATGAAGGAAATACAGAACTCTGGAGGTTGAAAACGTGAAAAATTGGAACTCAGCTCCTGTACCTACCAGTTATGTGTCCTTTTTCTCTTCTTCTGCTTCGATTTATCTTCTGTAAAATGAGAACAATACCCCAAGAATTCACGTGAGGATTACATGTGTTGGTAAATATATAAAGCATCTAAAATAGTGCTTGATTCCTTGTATGCACTCAGACAGTGTTAGCTGTTTGCTAGATGTTACACATTTATCAAAACGACCAGTTTTCTTTTGTCATACACTTAACATGGAGCCTCATTATTTTGGTCTATTATTAATATTTTTGTTTATAAAAATGCTCATTGTACAAGATTTGAAAAACATTAAAAAAAGGAGAAAGAGGGAAAAACTAACTGTATATGTTTTTCTGTTTAATTTTTCCATGAAATTTGGATTATATATAATGATATATTCTGCACTTTTACATGACAGCCAATATAATTTCCCCAAATCTTTAATATTGTGATTTTTATATCTTCATTTCCTTTAAATTTTCTAATTTGATAGGTGAAAATTTCTGTTTGAATTCATATTTCTTTGATTGTGGTGGATAAAACACTTGAATATTTTATTGTAATTTATGTATTTTTCATGTTATGGAAATTGGCAAGAAATATTTATATTATTCATTAAAATTTGTATATTAATTTTTTTAAACTGGTAAGAGTTTTAAAAAATTTAAATATATATTTAAGATATTAAGTCCTTATATTTATTACAGATATTTTGTTTAGTTTGTCGTTTGCCTTTGAATTTCATTTGCAGGGTTTTTGAACATATCGTTTTATATAGTTAAAATACTTTTCCTTTATAATTTCTTATTCCTGACCTGTGGTGGCGCAGTGGATAAAGTGTCGACCTGGAACACTGAGGTCGCTGGTTCAAAACCCTGGGTTGGCCCCATTAAGGCACATAGGAGAGTTGATGCTTCCTGCTCCTACCTCCTTCTCTTACTATCTCTCTCTTCTCTCTATAATGAATAAAGTCTTAAAAAAATAATTTCTTACATTGCTTTTAAGCTTAGATCTTTCTAATCTAATAATTAGTTATGTATTTTATTCTTTTGGATGTTTTAATTTTTAAACTACATTACTTAACCCATTTGCAATTTATTTGGTTAGTTATGAGAGATTAAGAATTTAATTTTAATAGTCCTCTATTAGCTAATTCTGGCAACTGTCAAGCAGACTAAATGCAGGATCAAAACCATTAGCAACACACATGGCAGAAGTCAGTCAAATGCCTGGGAAATGAGTATATCATAATAGAATGCATTTGGACTCCCCCAGTCTCAGGAGGAGAGGCATGCTTGCTTAGGACAAAACCTGATACCCCAAGAACCATGCCTCTGTCCTCCTTTACAGACTTAAAGGCAGATGGGGGGAGGACGACAAGAATCATGTGTTGGGTTATGTATAAAGCAGGAGTAACCTTCTTTCAGAGCCAGCTTGGTCTTCTGAGCCAAGTCAATGCTAATGATTTGAGGTGGGGCCGGAGAGGCAGGGGTGGGAATGGTGAAGAATCCCCTGGTTAGACAGAAGCCAAAGAATTTATTGGTCTGGTCCTGAGTAGTTTGCTCAGCAGTAGAGCGTTGGCTCCAGTGTGTGGAAGTCCTGGGTTCGATTTCTGGTCAGGGCACACAGAAGTGCCCATTTGCTTCTCCACCCTTCTCCCTCTCTACTCCTCCTGCAACCATGGCTCATTCAAGCAAGTTGGCCCTAGGTGCTGAGGATGGCTCCATGGCCTCACCTCAGGCGCTAAGATAGTTCAGTTGCCAAGCAACAGAGCAATGTCATAATCACTAAGTCTGCAGTTTACATTAGGGCTCACTCTTTGTATTGTACATTTTGTGGGTTATACATTTGTCCAAATGTATAATGTCAGGTATCCACCGGTATAGTATCGCACACAGTTTTTCACTGCCCTGAAAAGGCCTCTGGGCCCTGGCCGGTTGGCTCAGTGGTAGAGCATCGGCCTGGTGTGCAGGAGTCCCTGGTTTAATTCCCGGCCAGGGCACACAGGAGGGGCGCCCATCTGCTTCTCAACCCCTCCCCCTCTCCTTCCTCTCTGTCTCTCTCTTCCCCTCCCGCAGCCAAGGCTCCATTGGAGTAAAGTTGGCCCAGGCGCTGAGGATGGCTCTGTGGCCTCTTGCCTCAGGCACTAGAATGGCTCTGGTTGCAACAGAGCGATGTCCCAGATGGGCGGAGCACTGCCTCCTGGTGGGCATGCCAGGTGGATCCTAGTCAGGCGCATGCAGGAGTCTGTCTGACTGCCTCCCCGTTTCCAACTTCAGAAGAAAAAAAAAGGCCTCTGTGTGGTGCCTGTTCCTCCCTTCCCCCACGATCCTTGGCAACTACTGATCTTTTTACTGTTTCAGTAGTTTTGCCTTTCCCAGAATGTCACATCATTGGAATTATACAGTATGTATGAAGCCTTTTCACTTTGGCTTCTTTTGCTTAGTCATAAGCATTTATGTTTCCTCTGTGTCTTCTCATGGCTTGATGGTTCATATCTTTTTACTGCTGAATAATTCTGTTGTTGGGATGGACCACAGTTAATCCACTCACCCACTGAAGGACATCTCGGCTGTTTCTAAGTTTGGGCAGTCATGAAAATTTTATAATAAATTCTAAGATTGGTAATAGTGTTTTATGTCTTTTATTAATTACCAAGGTGAATACATGTCCCTAGTTTAATAAGCCAACCTGTTACTGTAAGGTTTATTAATAACAACAACAACTGAACCCTCCCTTGGCTTGCCCTTCCCTGACCCTGAGGCCTGCCTGCTCTTGAAAGACAAGACAAGCTGCTTCTCGGCTCCTTTAGCTGTAGCTTCTGATATTAATACTTACTTCTGTAAGTGATATATTTATGTGAAGCTTTCTTTCTTTTTTTTTTTTTTAAGATTTTATTTATTCATTATAGAGAGGGGAGAGAGAGACAGAGAAAGAGAGAGAGAAGGGGGGAGGAGCTGTAAGCATCAACTCCCATATGTGCCTTGACCAGGCAAGCCCAGGGTTTTGAACCGGCGACCTCAGCGTTTCCAGGTTGACACTTTATCCACTGCGCCACCACAGGTCAGGCTGTGAAGCTTTCTTTATTTTTCTAATTTTAGCTGTCTTTTGACTTTGTACTAGATGTAAATTCAAACACAGAGAACGATTTGGTGCTGGTATTTTTCTAAGTCAGTTTCTTTTGTTGTTTCCTTTTTGTCTTGGTGGAGCACATTCTTCAGTATCTTTTCTGACAGAGGACTCATGGGGGGTAAAGTTCTCGAGACCTTTTATTGTAAAACAGTGTTTATTCCTACCCTCACACTTCATATGCTTGTTTGGTGGGATAAGGAATGTGAGGTTGGAATCCATATTCTCTCAGTATTTTGTAGGTGATACTTGATTGTCTAAAGCAGTACGGCAGGCTTTTTCTGTAAAGGGCCAGACTGTTAATATTTAAGGTTTTCTGGTCCCTAGTCTCTTGCTGCAACTACTCAGCTCTCCTGTTACACTGAACAAGGGCCTTAGATAGTATGTAAACAAACATCGTGGCTGCGTTCCAGCCCAGCTTTACAAAACAGGCATAGTTTATGCCACTTTTTTTTAATATTTGAATTTATTGGGGTGCTATTCATTAATAAAACTACTTAGGCTTTACGTGTACCACTTCATAATACATTATCTATACACTGTACCTCACGTTCACCATCCTAAGTCAAGTCTCTTTCTGCTTTTATTGCTTACTTATATTTTAGTGAAGTTTTGGGCAAAAGGAGTTAAACACACATGTTAAACACATATATGCTAGTAGAGTTTGGGGAAGAACTTTTGGTAAACAAATGGGCCATGTTTCTCTGGAAATGTATTGCTCTTCTATTCCTTATGTGTTTATTTTTACTTAAGCCTTACAATTATAGGTCAAGATCTGAGAAAATCCCATCAATACTTTGATTAGTACAAGTTACTGAATAGGAAGGTTAGCCGATATACTATGTTACTTTGGGTTTTAATAGTATCCAGTCATTACTTTAAAATTAGTTTTGGTTCTCCCAAATGCTTTGGTTAATCAAAAATAAGAACAAGAGTAAGAACTATATAGATGACATTTTGTATGTTATAGAAATCTTTAAAGTCATGTGATTAAATATTTATTTTATTAAAACAAATATACTTTATTGCATGGATTTTTTTTCTAGAAAGACTTTAAAAGAAAAACCACATAGTTTTTTAGAGTATTCATTGAACATTTTTGTTATTGATAAAGATTTGAAAAATAATTAATAGTTTGCTCTCATAAATGTTTTAGTTTCTAATTTTCTGTACTCCTTTTTATATCCACATTATTTCTCACAGGTATAATCATAATGTCATCATATATAACTTAATTTTTATTTTCTTGATATACTCTTCATATTTTTATATAATACTTTATTGTTTTACTTATGAATGGTAATATTATATAGTTCATAGATATAGTTAATTCATTCTTCCTATTGCCAAAAATTATTATTTCTATTTATAAATACTGTTGAAATAATGATATATTCAGGTATATAGTCTTTTCTTCCCATTTGGATTATTTTTTCATGCTTAATTTCCAAAATGAGTCATAGTAGTAAACTAGAAATTGCGCGCGCACGCGTGTGTGTATGTGTGTGTGTGTGTGTATGTGTATTTGGCAAAGTAAAGAATAGAAAGTTGAGGACCATTGGATAGGTGGGAGAGAGAAGACAGAACATTGTGTGTAAATCGGAGAGGTGGGGAAATCAGGATAAGGCATTATCCCGGAGAGGAGACAGTTTCAGGATCGGCAGAAAAGTATCATAGCTGGCATTTGTTATACTTGTTAGCAGTTAACGAAGTGCTCGCTTTTTATAGAGTCTTGAGCATTTCTGCAATCCTATTTTAAAACAAGTTGTTTGTAATAGATTGCATTTTACTCATGATGTTTTTGTTAGGCTATAAACACTCAATGGAAGAGTGTAATATAAAAGGACTTTTCTTTTAAAAAATACTGATACTAGATTTTTTTTTGCCTGGATAACCTCCTTTTTTTCAATGGAATCCTGTGCTCCCAGCCACTGCAAATAGGCGCCCCTGCCCAGGTCCCTGTGTGCCTCCCTTCCCTAGCACACACTGTATTGTTTCTGACCATCAGGAGCTGAGGGCAAGGCATTCAGGGAAGATTCTGTTTTGCACTCAGAGGACTTTTGATCTCCCTGCTCCGTGTAAGGCACTCTAATTTGGTGCAGTGGGGGAATGCCGAGTTGAGTAATATTGAATTTTGTCTTCTAAAGCGGTACAGGCTTGAAGAGAGATAAAACATGGACATAAAAAACTTTAATATGAGAAAATATAAGTCTGAAAAGAAGTAAAGATAAAGTGACACAGAAGAGCAGTTTTTATATTATATAGTACACTTTTTGTCAATAGCTTAGCCAGAAATAATTGCAATGAAAAACTGCTAACCTTGACTCATTTCTCTTTTCCCTGTGTTTCACTTACTATCTGATGGATATGCCTTGTATGTGATTCTTAAATTATTATGTGTTTTTAGTCTTGACAACTGTATTGTAAGCTCTTTGAGGGCATTTCCTGTGTCTTCCTTTCTGTCTCGGAAACTGAGTGGGCACCGAAGAAGAACATGAAGCGTTATGTTGTGTGTTACTAAGTAGTTGTCCTGGCCTCCTTTTTGGAAATGCTTTTAACTGCTTGCCACTAAAATTCAACATTCTCCCGTAGGCATTTTTGCACCTCTTTCGAAGATAAGTAAAGCAAAAGAGCGAAGAAAGAACACCCACACTCCTTCTACAAGAGCCGTGCCTCTCACCAGGTCCCAGAGAGCGGATGTAACCCATGTAACGGCCAAAGTAAATACTGGTAGGTCAAACCAGGAAGTTAAATACCTTTTTCAGATCTCGTTTCTCCATGGAAGCTCCCCCGATGACTTTTGTCTCTTTGTTCCCTAACCCTGTCCACACTTCTATCCGTACAACCTATTATTTGTGATCTTGGGTTTTGTCCTCTGACTCCTTTGATGGGCAGATCTTTTATCCTTTCAGCAAAATTTTAAACTTTAAATGGACTGTGAGAGTATTTTGTATTTTCGTAGGCACTATAGCACACAACACAAAATAGGAGCTCGATACATACTTGCTAACTCATTAATTCTTGACGCAGAAAGGTTTTCTGCTGAGATTAAGGGATTTTGTCCAGGAATTTGGTTGGCCTTTCTAATCCGTTTCATTGGGCTGTTTGACTAGCCCTGTGTCAATACTACATTTCCTAATTACTGCAGCTTTACAACATGCTACTTGATATCCGATGGAGGAGAGCCTACTGACTGAACAGTGTCTTCCTGATGTGGGCCCTTAGAAATCACACTCCGTATGAATTTTAGGATAAGCTGTTAAGTTTCTTTTAAAATACATTTGTTGAAGTTTTAATGGGTATTGCATTTAAACTTTAAATCAGGGTAGGAAGAACTGACATCTTTACAGTCACTGGTCTTTTGCTTATGAGCTTAGGATGTTGAGTTAGTTAGGTCCTTCAAAAATATCTTAACAAGATTTTGTAACTTTCTCTGTAGATATTTTGCACCTGTTCTGTTGGGTCTATTCCTAGGTACCACATACTTTTTGAAGCTCTTGGAAATGGAATCCTTTAGGCCAGGGGTCCCCAAACTTTTTACACAGGGGGCCAGTTCACTGTCCCTCAGACTGTTGGAGGGCCAGACTATAAAAAAAAACAACCTATGAACAAATCCCTATGCACACTGCACATATCTTATTTTAAAGTAAAAAAAACAAAACGGGAACAAATACAATATTTAAAATAAAGAACAAGTAAATTTAAATCAACAAACTGACCAGTATTTCAATGGGAACTATGCTCCTCTCACTGACCACCAATGAAAGAGGTGCCCCTTCCAGAAGTGCGGCGGGGGCCGGATAAATGGCCTCAGGGGGCCGCATGCGGCCCGTGGGCCCGTAGTTTGGGGACCCCTGCTTTAGACTGAAGCCCCGAGGTTGACAGCAGACGGGAGGGAGGTGGGAAAGGGGCCCGACCCCCACTGGACGGAAAGTGGAGGGAATTCCTGGCTTGCTCTCTGGAGTGCTCCTCCCTGCCCCCTCCCCTGCCCCTTCTGGTTCTCTCCCACCCCTACCCCTGGCAGTCCTGCTGGTGCAACAGCAGCAGTGGAGGGAACAGGCCCCCGGCCCCTATGGAGGAGAACTGGTCTCTGACCAGGGAAACTGTGGTCCCAAGAACATGCATGGAGTCCCCGTTCATTTTTCTTTTTTCTCTCACTGCTTGGCCCCGAGGCAGAGTCTGGCTCAGGAGACTGTAGGACAGAGCAGGGAAATTAAAGCCTAGATAGATGCCCCCTAGGAGCAGGAGGCGACATGAAGACCATGGAGGGGAGGGAGCTCATGGGAGTGACCTTTAAATGTTGGTGTGAAGTCTTGGGCTTACTCCCAAGTTGAGCATGCCACCCGAGTCCCAGACTGACGCTGGGTGGCACGACACATGAGATGGCTCCCAAAAAGGCTTTGGCAACTGAAGTGACATTGGAACCCCAGTCACAGAAGGTAGATACAAACTTTCAGCCTGAACCTAACTGGGTCAGCTGCTCGCTAACACAAAACAAAACAACATTCTCCGTAGGATTTAAACAAAACCCAGAGTCACAGTGTTTTTCAACTACCGGTCTGCCAGAAATTTAGTGCTGGTCTGCAAAAGAGTTAACCACCCTGATGTTGTGTGGAGATTATAGAACCAGTAATTTTAGTCAAATTCACTTATGCTCAGGGTGATTTCTGCCTTAGCGGTCCCCCAAATAATTCTCCTATTTTCACCAGTCCCCAAGTGTGAAAAGGTTGAAAACCACTGCTATAGCATAATATTCATGAGCTATAGGATGCAATCCAAATTGCTCAAAAGATGAATAACCAGGAAAAATCTCAACATCTCTCAAGGTCAAAGACAAAAGATGCCAGTCCTGAGATGATAGAGCTTATTTATCAGATAAAAAGTTCTTAACCAATGTTCTAAGAATTAAGGTGAAACACTCCTTAGACAATGGAAAGTGTCAGCAGAGAAATGGGGATATAAAAAGATCCAAATTATTCATGCTTACACACACGTACACGCGTGCACACATGCATGTGCGCATGCACACACTTGCAAATACACATAAAACGGGTAATCTAAGCTTGGTGGATTGTTTCAATGTCAGTATCCTGGCTATATTATACTATCACTTTGTAAAATGCTTCCTTTGGGGGAAACTAGGCATAGTGTACAAGAGGTCTCCCTTTATTTATTCACTTTTTTTTTACAACTGTATGTGAATCTCCAGTTTATATCAACAAAAATTTAAATATAAAGAAAGGACCAAGTGGCTATTTTAGAACTGGAAAATAAGAAACTCACCCTGTGGGTTGCCTTCACCAGGTCTCTCCTACCCACTTGTCCCTTCAGTTCCCACACGTGTAGTTCTGACCCTCACTCCTGACCTGTGCAATGGCCTCTAACTGGTCTCTGCTTCTGGTCTCTCCTGCTCTAGTTTCCCTCTAAACTTTGCTGTCGGGGCCATGCCATTCACCTGTAACTGGTCCCGTCTGTCCTCCTTTTCAAACCTACTAGTGGCTCGTTTCTTACTGAAGAATTCCCGTTCCTTAGCCAGCATGATCCCTTCTAAGATTTTACTGTGATTTCTCTGTCCTGTTCACTTTCCCCCCATTCCCAGGGAACTCTTTATTCCAGCAAAGCTGCTCACCCTTCTCTGACCCTGTCTTTAGGAATTTTTTTCTTTCTGTTCATCCAGAATGCCTACCCCCAATTCTTTCTGACCATACCTCCAGTATTCTCTAGAAGAAATCTGACATGCCTCAAGACGCATCTCAAAATGTGATCTTGTTGAGGCATTAATTTATCTTTGTAGCCATAATTATTGTCTCCTCCTCCTATGCTAGTGCTTTTATAAAAATGTCTTCCTATTTGAGCTATTCGTCCGTGTCTTTCTACCTCACCAAATTGGAAAGATTCTCTTTAGGGCTAAGTTCTTCACCCAACATGCTGCAGTTGGAATGGATGCTTGCTGAAATTAAGACTGAGTGCAGTCCCCTAGGTTTATTATTTACATAATTTGGTTCTGTAGAACTGAAACTGGAATCTTCATAAGGTTGAGTGTTCATGATTTGTTGGGGGTTTTTTTGAGTGAGTTTTTTGTGGGAGCAGGGTGTATTGAGAGTGGGATAATCATTTTCAAAATACCAGTGGCAGAGAGTTCAAGATTTCTTACTATCTGACTCTCACTTAAATGAGTAGTTGCTCTAATTATTTGTAAAAAAATTTTTACCCCAAATTCACTATTTAAATAGAGAATCTGCTATAATGGATTTCCATGCACACGTCAGGAAAATCATGTAAATTGTTTGCAAGTCCTAGCAAGAGTGCGAGTCATAGCTCAGCTCTGTTAGGGTTGCTTAAACGGCTAGCATCGTGCAAACACATTAATGAGTGCATTAAGTATCAAACAATGACAGAGCCGTGTTGTAAATGCTTTATATTATTTAGAATTCCTTAATGGGGTGTGGAAAAGGTTTGAAAGATACTTTAGAGATAGTTGGGGAAATTGGGGTTTTCCGATGGATAGGAATGCATTTTTCCCCTTTGAATAATGAATTATTGGCCCCCGTGGTCTGTGAATTTATTATCCAGCGTGTTTTCAGAAGTGGATTCGATTTAGGTAATGAGGGATGCCTGTGCTTGAAGGAGAAAGTACATTTTTATGTTTAATGTTAAACAGAAGTCTTCCCGCTGACGGCATTTTGTTTCCGTGTTCCAGGATTAACGCCATCCAAAAAGGACAGCGCTTCGGAGCCAACGCTCTCGTTACTGCCTCCCGGTGAGGAAATGAGAACGGTAACAGAGAAAGATGGTAATACACTTGATCACTTCTGTGCTCCACATTTAATTTCACCGTGGACCTTTTAGATAGTATAGCGATATAGCTTTTATGGGGGCTAAATTTTAAAAGTTGTCCAAGGAAAAACCGTTATAGTAAAAATTTATCCTTGAAAAGCCCCTGAGCAGCTCATACTACAGTGAATTTATAGTTCTTATATATATATAATCCTGCACTGTGATTCTTGTGTACACTTGCATCCGAGCACTGCCGGGCTGTGTGAAGAGAGGGAAAGGACATGACGTGGTGTGGGTGGCTTGGTGAGAAGACGGAAAGTTGCCCTTGACTATCGAGTCACTGGGTGAAGCAAGGGGAGCGTGAATAGAAAATTCAGAAGTGGTCCTGCTTCCTTTCAAGTTAGCTCACAACATTTTAATATTAGACTTTGTTACCTTAAAACATAATAACACAGTGTTGTTTGGATAAATGAGATGGGTTTCTACTGTCCCATCTACACTGAGAGGCGAGAGAGCGGTCCTTAGAATGGGTAGTCAGTTTCAGTCAGTCGGTGAGACGACCTTGTCCTGTGTAAGATTGCACCGTATAGTGTGGATCTTTAAAATACAGTTGCTTGGGTTGTAAAATCTTTTAGATATTTGGATGAAACCAGGCATTTAATTCAAAACTAGGTAATTAATCCACAATTGGAGAAGCTAAGTGGAACATTTCAGAAGGATTTACCTGGAAAAGTGGCTCATTGGTTCACTCCCTGTCTTCAGCCCTGTGATGTATGTATGCTTCCCCTTTACCTGTTGCAGTGAACCTGCCCGGGTCCATCAGCAGCTTGTCCTCCGCTTCTTCTCTGGAACACAGACAGAGCAACCCCAAGAAGCTGAGTGCGCGGAGCAACAGCAAGAAGACACTGAGCAAAAGCCCATCTGTGTCATCCAGAGCCAGTGCTGGTATCTATGGCTTTTTCACCCAGGCTTTCTTGGTGTTTTTTATCTTGGTTTGTTTGTAAGTAGATTTGCTCTTTTTAATAGTGTAGAAGGAACCCTTTACTTCAGTTAGATTGAACTGCTTGGCCCTTTCCTGTCCCCTCCACCCACCCACCCCCAGCCTCCCTTCCCTTAAGCATACCCCGGAATCCTTAGCCTTTCTTCTCCTGCCCTGCTCACGCCACCTTCCTTGCCCGGGTCACTTCTATTCCCCATGGTGTCTGAGGCCTCCAAGCCTGCAAGATTCGTTCATAATACATCCTCAGATAAGTGGAAATGCGTGGCTTGCTATCTTCCTTATTTCTTTTCTAGCATACACCTAATGAAAACTAACATGTATAGTATATTTATTATTTCAGGTTCTATTCTAGGTACTTTATAAACCTTTTTGCATTTAATTCTCAAAACAACCCCCTGGAGCAGGTACTATTGTTACCGCTCTCATTTTATGAACGGGGGAACTGAGGCTTAGGGAGGTAAGTCACGGTGGTGCACAGGGCAGTCGGTAAGGGGCTTGCCTGGGCTTCGCTCTCGGGCCTGCCTGGCACTTCCTCTGCTGCGGGTGCGCTGTGTCTCCGTCCAGGGGTCCTCAGCTTGCCCTCTCGCTGCAGGGTCTCCAGACCTCTCCCTGCAACAGCAGAGAGCTGAACTGTTGCCTCTCAGGTCAAGTACGGTCTGCGGCTGCTCGTGAGCTTGGTGCCCACACTGTTACTGGCTCAGAGGGAGCCTCCTGCTAGTCCTCCCTCCCTGTTTTGCTCCTCGGTGTAGGACTTTCCATTTATTTTCATTTAATTTCATGTTAGAGGTTTCATCCCTCTGAATTGTGCTTCTCACATCACATGTATTAAGTAGCTTATTCACATGCTTTTGAGTCCTCTTTATGGTTAAAAAGCACGCTTCCTCTGTTTTTATGCAAGGGAGTGTTTGGCACCCTGTGGGAGAGGCTCGGGCTCTCTGCCCGGCTGGGGGGTGACCTGTTCCCTCGGTGTAACCCTCCGTGGGCCTGGCACACTCTCGTTCTGTCCACATTGCCTCGGTTGTGTGTGAAGATATGCAAAACGCTTAACAAACTCCTTGTTGAAATCATCATATCTCAAATTGATTGCTGTTCACTTGTTTATCTGTATAGCAAACTTGACCAGAAAGGAAGTGAAGTCATTTTGGCATAAATCGTTTTTAATGAACTTTGTAATAACTACCAGATTCTTTTTTCTAGTACTACTAAAACTGGCACTGAACCAATATTTTATTATAGAAAATTCTCATGACAGGATTTTTTTTCTTTTCAAACTCTTTATTATTATATGGGAAAACAATAACAACAAACAAACCCTCAACAGGAACATTACTGTAATTAACCCAGAAGTTGGGGCTCTGGAAACAGAGAACCTAGAACTTCTGGCTGAACTGTTTCCCTGGAGCATTTGGTTTGCAGATTCCCCACCCCATAGCCAGTGTCCCTGTGATGCTGGGGGGATCGGTGGGCCCAGGCAGTGATGCCACAATCCAGTTGGTCCTCATTTTATTGATACTTTAAGGCCTCCTTTGTTTGGAATTTGGGCTTTTGACAGTTACCTGATTCTAAAACTTATATGTGAGTATGGAATTACCATTTCCTCCCTACTGTGCTTAATATTTAGCCCTTTTTTTTTCTTTTATAAATTTGAGTGCTGTGCATACATAACAGTAAAGAAAGGTATCAGGTGGGTGAGGAAGAGGAACTTGTAAAAGGAATGGGAGAGAGACTGGGACAGCCACGAGAGGGAGCCCTTGTTTGGAGCCCAGAGACAGTGCCGTAGGGATTTTTCTAGAGTGAGTTGTATTCTACTTTCTCTAGAGATCTGCATTTGAGGGCAATGTGGACTGTGGAGGTGGACACTGTTGGTATGTCAGGATAGAGAATTAAGGAGAAAGAGCAGAAAGAACGGCTTAGGGGAAGGGGAGAGGAGGAAGTCTGTGTCCTCAGCTGGGTCGTGTCCCATTGTAGAACTTGTCTTTGGTCTGTTGTCTACGGACAGTGTGGGGACAGATCTGAGGATTCCTAGTCACAGGGTCTGGGTTTTAATCCAAGTGTGCCACCTGCTACCTGTGAACACCATGTTTTAGTTAATTATGAGTTTATATCTTATCCATAGTTATAATTACAACACTTGATGAACTGTGAAGCGCTAAGGAAATAGAAGTCATTGTGAGGGCCAGGGACTTCTCAGTGCTGTGCTTACCCAGACCCCCTGCCCCTTCCTGCTCCTCTCTGGGTTTATTTTGCTCATTTCTTGCCATGGTTTTAGTTGTGTCCCCCCCCCTCCCCCGTTAACAGCGTGACTTGTCCTCAGCCATGCCCTTTCGTGGGGTTCTCTAGGCCTCCGCAGATACCAGTTGTTCAAACCTGTTCATGGACTGATGGGAGGAGCCTCGAGGGCCCACCTCTTCTCTGTTAGGATCAACAGCTAGTAGTGGGCATTGTAGGGTTTAGGTTTGAATCAGGGAGAGAGGGAATGGTTTTGTTCCTAATAAGGAAGTCAGTTTGGAGTCATTGGAACCTGACAGCAATTTCGCTTTCAAGTCGCACTGCTGGATGTATCACTTACACTGAGTCCCAGTGAACGCCGATCACTGTAGCATTTTACCGTTGGCCAAGGACTGCCCATGGGCTGAATCCAGCCTACCACCTGTTTTGTAAATAAAGTTTTGTTGGAACATGCCAGGTCTGTTCTGTCTGTGTTGTGCTGCAACAGCAGAGTTGAGTAGTTGTGACAGAGCCTAAAATATTTACTGTCCAGCCCTTGGCAGAAAAGGCGTGCTGACCTCAGTGCTCGGAGAGGGTGCCCAGGCAATCTAGGCAGAGTTGACAAGGGATCGTGTGTTAAATTCCCATTGCTGTAATTTTCGCAGGAAACCCTTCCTGCTTCTGTCGAGTAGCTTAAACTCACATGCAAGAAACGGAAGGCATCGTATATTGAAATCTCCAACCAACTAGACTGGTTAAAATACATAGTGATTTTTTTTTTGGCTACTGTGTTTTTTGAGTTTTTTTTCCCTTTCTTTTTTTTCCTCCTCTTTTCCTGCCCTGTCCCCTTTCTCCACCAACCAATTAAACAGGTTTGAACTCCTCAGCGACATCTGCAGCAGACAGTTCCCGCTGTGAAGGGGAGCTCCAGCTTGGGGAGAGAGTGTTGGTGGTTGGCCAGAGAGTTGGCACCATCAGGTTCTTTGGGACAACAAACTTTGCTCCAGGTAACTCCTCTGCATATTCTTCCTTCAATTTGAATTCTTTGGAATTCAAAAGGTTTAAAAAGTTACATGTAAACACCGCTTAATTATAGAGAATTTTTGATTAACAGTTGGTAGCTTTGGCACAGAAAGTGCAAAACAGTGATTAAAATGCAGACTGTACGCAGGTTGACTGGTATCCATAAGTTTTTCTTGCCAATTGTATTTTAAATTGCCTACTGTTAAAATTAGTTGTCACTCTCCAGTTTTACCCTCAGTGATTGCTGAGTGTGCTTAATAATAGAGAAAACATTTTAGGATTAGAATTTTGCTGAGGATAATCTTGAAAATGAGCAGATAATGAGTTTACCACACACAGCCTTTATCAGAGTGGGTTGGAGAGACAGGCACACAGGCTTTAAAGAGAAATGACAATGCTTTTGCATACCTTGGGACCTTAAAAACACACACTTGCATGTTTATTAATTCCAATCTAGACTTAAATTGTGTTTCTAAAACTAAAGGCTATTTTTCTTTAGTACTTTTAGTGACTGTAACTTCAAGTAGAAGCCAGTTGAATGAAACCATGTTTGTATGTTTTAAATAGCAATGTGCTGTGTTGACCCGTGTTGGCATCACGGCATGTAAGGACCAGGTTATCCAGAACAGTGGTCGGCAAACTCATCAGTCAACAGAGCCAAATATCAACAGTACAACGATTGAAATTTCTTTTGAGAGCCAAATTTTTTAAACTTAAACTATATAGGTAGGTACATTCCTTATCGAGGTAGCTCCCGCACGAGGTATTTTGTGGACGAGCCACACTCAAGGGGCCAAAGAGCCGCATGTGGCTCGCGAGCCCCAGTTTGCCGACCAGGGACCTAGAACATTGATTTTTTTCTTTAATTTGTTGGGATGACACTGAACATTGATTTTTAAGGAAGTTCATAGCAGTCTGTCAAGAACTGTGAAGGGTCTGAGATTCTACCCTATTTGCAGGCTAACAAGTTAGATTGGCATGGGTTCATAGGTGCTGGCAGAAGATGTTGGGCTCCTGGGTCAGAGACCAAGGACTTGAACGCTCACTATGCCAGTAGCTAGAGTGTCACCATTTTGTTTTTGCAGTTGCTCCCTGAGCCCTAGGTCCCAGAGGGTGAGGTAGAGAGAGCCAGGCGACAGCTGCAGTCTCGGTGGCCTGCCTGTAGGAGAGGAGCTGTGAGCTCAGGCAACCTGACTTACCCCAGACAGAAGCATGCCTGTTATTTGTCCTGGGGAAGACTTGGCCTCTCTCCCCCAAGGCCGTCCTCTGTAGGGACGTTCATGAAAAGCCCATCAGTGCCTCTGTCCATAGAACATGCAGAAGTATGAGTGAACCATGGAGAACGATATATCTCCCAGCACCGTCATTTCGTTAATATCACTTATAATTGCAGTCCAACTCATTGATTTGAGAGGGCTGTGTGTTTTATAATTCCTGTTTCTCTTAGGCCTCTGGGTAGTTAGGATGTCCTTAATATAATTCTCAAATAAAAGCTTAGGAATCCCACAGGGAGGTTTATTTTTCACTATCACTGTGTGTCTTTTGAGTTTCCTTTCTGTGATTATGTTAGACGAGGCTGGAGTGATTTGATGATTAGCTGGATACAGTTCATCGTTTAGCGTGACTTTTAAGTTTTAAATTCCTAGTGTGAAGCATTTAGAAATTTGGGGAATAATTAGCAAATATAATAAAAGTCATTCTGCCTTTTAGAGAGCAGTAGCATATGTTTCTCGTGGCATCAGAAGTTGCATAGTTCAGTTCCGTAGCCCAGGGGTCATGGCAAGGCTCTGTGCAGGCGATAAGCACTAGACCTGAGACAGGGCTTGTGTAGCCTCTTCAGCATTTTTACCAGTGTCACCTGGGAAGGAATATTACCATTTAAATGGGAAGGCACTCATATCTCACCTCTGCCTGACAATGTGTACTCACTGTTGTTAACACTCCTCATAATGTCTTTCTGTTGTGTGTTACACATTTTCAAGAGTTAAATGGTAAACAGGTAGCAGTTATAGGGGATATGAAAATTGGAAAACGCAAAAAATTATAATACAGAAAAGCATCAAAGGCAGAGGAAGTACAACTTGGAAAATTGTAAAGTCTGGCCCTCAGGAAATAACAGTGGCAACCAGGCCACCCTGGTCAGTGACGTTCAGAACTGTGATACCTGCTTTCAGGGCCTTGGTTCTGGCCAAGCAGTCGGCTGGTGTGCACGGCTCTCTGCTTGTGCATAGTGGGGCTGCTTAAATATAAAGGCATGGTCATGCCCTTAATCTTGCCAGCCCCAACTCCAGTATTTGGAAATGGGCTCAGGGGTCATCTTTTTGAACACAAGAGGGAGAAATACTAAGAACTTCCAGGTTGTCTTTTTAGACGTTATTATAATGGACTCTTTGAACTAGTATTCTGAAAGACACAGCATTTTTATAGTTTGGAATTTATAATTTTCAGTATGTGTCTCAATACCTATATCTTTGTTATTTCATGCTGATTGTAAGAGACCAAATTACAATTACCACTGTACTGTTCTTTTAAATAAAAAGAAAAACTGAATGGATTGTTAGGTACTTTTAGCTGGTCTTGTGCCCTCAGTTGGAGAATCTTTCGGAGCATTTGTCCATTGACCTCGTATTCTTCACAACGAAAGCAGGCGCCCTGCTGTACTCTGAGGCTCTCCGGAAAAGGAAATCCTATGACTTTCTCAGAGTGGGCCCTTATAGATACTTTTCAAAAATTCTTCCTCTTAGCTAACCTAAAAATTTTAAATTTAGGTTAAAAAGACTAATTCTTTTCATCCTGAGTGGGGGGGGAAGAAGAGAAAAAGAATCACCGTGTTGTCTAGTCATATCTTCCATATTATTTTTGTCCTTTGTTAATTATTTAGGAACTGTTGGTGATGTTCTAATATTGACAGGGCACAATGAAAAGGTTGCACGTTCATTTATACAGGGTGTGGCAAAAGTGGGTTTACTGTTTGTTTGGAAAACAATACAATAATTAATAAATAATAACAAGAATAAATTCTGTGTTTCACATACTCACAACTGTAAACCTATCCTTGCCTACCCCGTGCCAGTGTCCCTCACCGACACACCCCGGTTACACAGTCAAGGGCGTAACTTGTACATGTCATTGTAGCTTGTACACGTATTTTGGTCCTGTACTACTTGCTTTACAGCTAATCCTTGCCAAATTTGTGTTCATGCATTTTAGATTTCTCTCTCAATGTACAACTCTGCAAATCAAGCCTGTAAAATATTTTCCCTGTTTTTTTTTCTCAACTTTTCAAATCTTACTATTTGGAAGCTGAGTGATCATGACAACCACTCCTCATTTTGGTCACCCGTGAAAATGCGAAGCCATCTAGACTTCGGGTGTGTGTAGCAGATCACAGTCTGGCTACAGGGCGGATGCCTTTCAAACCGACTGTTCTTCTTCTAGGATATTGGTACGGGATAGAGCTTGAGAAGCCCCACGGCAAGAATGACGGTTCTGTTGGAGGTGTGCAGTACTTCAGCTGTTCTCCGAGATATGGAATATTTGCTCCCCCCTCAAGGGTACAAAGGTGAGGAAAGCCAGAATCTGTGTTTATTCACAGAGCCTCTTGTAACTTACCATGGTTTATACAGTGTGTCCGTAAAGTCATGGTACACTTTTGACCTGTCACAGGAAAGCAACAAAAGACAATAGAAATGTGAAATCTGCACCAAATAAAAGGAAAATTCTCCCAGTTTCATACCTATTCAGTGCAGTTTGATGTGGGCTCATGCACAGATTTTTTTTTTTTTTTTTTTTGCATTTTTCTGAAGCTGGAAACGGGGAGAGACAGTCAGACAGACTCCCGCATGCGCCTGACCAGGATCCACCCGGCACGCCCACCATGGGGCGATGCTCTGCCCACCAGGAGGCGATGCTCTGCCCATCCTGGGCGTCGCCATGTTGCGACCAGAGCCACTCTAGCGCCTGAGGCAGAGGCCACAGAGCCATCCCCAGCGCCCGGGCCATCTTTTGCTCCAATGGAGCCTTGGCTGCGGGAGGGGAAGAGAGAGACAGAGAGGAAGGCGCGGCGGAGGGGTGGAGAAGCAAATGGGCGCTTCTCCTGTGTGCCCTGGCCGGGAATCGAACCCGGGTCTTCCGCACGCTAGGCTGACGCTCTACCATTTTTTAGGGCTCCTTAGGTAGCTATCCCGTATAGCCTCTATAGACTCGTCACTGACTGATGGCCTACCAGAATGGGGTTTCTCCACCAAACTGCCGTTTCCTTCAACTGCTTATCCCACCAAGTAATGTTATTCCTATGTGGTGGCATTTCGTTATAAATGTGCCAATATTCATGTTGCACTTTGGCCACGGATTCGAATTTAGCGAGCCACAGAACACACTGAACTTGCCTCTGTACCGTCCACATCTCGACTGGCATGGCCATGGGCTGCTCTGCTGTATACACGGTGTTATGTCATCATCTGCGCATGCACACATGCTGCCACATCATCCTACAGAAACTGGGAGGGTTTTCCTTTTATTTGGTGCAGATTTCACATTTCTATCGTCTTTTGTTGCTTTCCGGTGACCGGTCAAAAGTGCACCATGACTTTACGGACACACTGTAGTTCGAGTCCCTATTTTTATATTGAAGACGTGCACTGACTGCCACTCCTGTCTTCTTTCAGGGGGTTAACCAGACACCTCCTCCGGCAGAGAGGGCTCATGGGAAGCTAAATTTGCTTTGCTGAAGATTTGCAATTTTAAAAACCTCCTTTATTCCTCATTTGCAAACCCTATGAGTCCGTGTAGGCTATTAGAAGTGGCATTCGCTGCTAAGAACAGAGAGAGCAGCAAGCTTAATCTGTCATGCAAACAAAAGCGAAAATGCTCTCTGATTGCTTCAGGCACCCCATTCATCCTCCTGCAAACCTAATGGAACCAAAATGGCTTTTTTCCCTCTGATTTCTTTAGTTTTCAAAAATAGGCAGTCAATCTTCCTGAGGAAGTGAAGCTTCAAGGATTTGTGTATAACATTCCTCCTCGGTGTCTCTTCTTAAGCTAGGACACTTGTGTAACCAGCGACTCTGGTTTTAAAAAAGTAAGTTGAGCAGAAGCTAACTTGTCATGAAATTCCAGGTACTGTTTTGTAGAATGACTTACACGCTGAGAGAGGTGGGCCCGGTATGCTCTCCATGGATGGGACGTGGGGCGCTAATCTTTAAACAGGAAGTGACATGGACTGTGACCACATGCAAGAGCACAGGTCTGCAGTCACCCCCTGGGAGTCTCCCCCAAGTTCACGTCCAGCCAGGCTGTGCACCAACGTCCTGACGCACGCAGCAGTTTTTATATTCACTTTCTTTCTCACTTTGTTTTTTCGATTGAATAATTACTTGTAACTTTTATATTAATTTTCTTCTGTGATGTACTTGATGTAATCTTTTTATTATTTATGATAAGATAGCATTCAACATATCGTGCTTTGCAGTTTATAGAGCGTCTTCAATTAAATGTCACTTTATTTCGTTCTGATAAGTATTTGGTCAAGGGAGCTGGGAAATGACAATAGCTATTTCAGACATGTGTCTAGCATTGACTAAGTGGCAGGCTCTGTGCAGTGCCCTCTGGATGCACGTCTCATTAATCCCCCCAAACCCAGCGGGGTTATGAGCACCCCCATTTTGCAGGTGAAGCAACTTTGAGAAGAGAAGGTAATTGTAGCTAAAGTCTTAGAGCTAGTGTGGGGGAGGAAAACATTTTCCTCTGCCTTTAGGATAAGTAGATGAGATGGACTGGGAGGGGGGGTCTGTGAATTAAACTGACAACAGATAGATGAACAGGAGAAAGGACAATAGAAATTATTAAGTGTTATTTTCACATGCAAGGGGCATCACAGAAAGAAGTGAATACCCAAAGGAGTGGTGAGGTTGGAACATTTCTAGACTATTATAATTGGGGGGGCGGGGGGAGCAGTGCAAATGATTGTCAGGAAAGATAAGTGAGTCCTTAGGAACATGGATGGGAGATATGATAGTTTGTTATAGTGTCTGTCTGGTGTGTAGTTTGTGACTGTCTGTCTGGGTGTGGTGTTGACTTCTGGTCTCCTCTCCTGGGATAAGAGCCAGTCAGTGTTCTCTGCATGATGAGACTCCTCGGGAGGGGACTTACGGTAATGGAGTTCTTTTGTTGGAGGGTCCGCTTTTGGCAGACAGAGCTCAGGGAGAGCCTCTTCCTGCGTTTGCTGAGTCTCACAGGTCTTCAGCTGACAATAATCCTTATGCGAAGGTGGCATATTTTGATCTCCTACATTAGTGAACGTTGCAGCTGGACTCAGCCCGGGTTTTTTATTTTGTGGGTTTTTTCTAAGCCCTTGCTTTTAGACAGGTTGCAGGGTATTTTTTGTTGTTGTTGTTGTTATTTTATAAATAAAGAAAAAGAGGTCATAGCTAGAGATTAGATTTTGTTATTGGTCCAAAGTCTGTGTGCCCAACTCTTTGAAAGGCCCAAACCCAAAAGGTCAGAGTTTGGAGCATGAAAAAGGTTTATTGATGGAGAAGGCACCAACTGAGAAGATGGGAGCTGTAGTGATTCCTCAAATCTATCTTAAGAAAGTGCAGAGTTCAGGCTTCTTTAATGTCAAGGGAAGGGAAAATGGGAGGACAAGGGGTGATTGACTACTGAAGATATCTGAGTACCGGCAGGGGTCCAGGAAGACCAGAAACCTTTCTGTTTCGAGTCTCTGGACCCCAGTTGATTTGAATCTCATCATGAAGCTTCTCTAAATCTTTGATAAACAATCATTATTATTGTACTGATTTTCCACATCTCCTCAGACGAGGCACCTTCTAGCAAGGGGCTGTTTTTGTAAAAACTCAAGCTGCCAACAGATTTCCTCTAATTAGCATGTTTGTATGCAAGAACACAGCAGGCTTGAAGAAGATGGAGTCAGAGAGGTTGAGCATCTCACTCTGTTGCACTTATATATGCTGGCACTGCCTTAGGCAATCCACACGTATTGCAGCAGCAACCTCGTGGGTCAGGTACTATTGTTATCCCTATTCCACAGAAGAGGAAAGTAAGGCACAGAGAGGTTAAGTGACTTGTGCAATTGTGCACAGCTCCCAAGTGGGGATTTGAGCCCAGGTAGTCTGGTAATGGCTAAAAGAGGCTCAGTGTCTGTCTTTAGGCCCTGTATCTTATAAATGATTGACTTGGGAGTAAAATCTATGCTGAGTGACAGTTTTCTGGCTTCTCATATTACTTTGGATAAATCTGCTTTGACACATCACTACAGTCTCTCTCAGGCTGCATTTGTTTGCTGGTCCTGAGGACAGGGCTCTCTATTTCATGTTTGATTACCCAGTATGGCATGTTGTAGGCACAGTAAGTATTGATCACATCGAGTGCAGTGTTTTTTGTGCTTTGACAGCTCTTCTTCTCCTTATATTGTAAAGCCAATTTCTTTTTCACGATTTCATCTTTTTCTCGCTTTGTTAATGGAACACGTTTTCTAATTTTTTTTTTCTTGCCTTCTATTTGGTCTTCTTTAAGGTGATTCATTTAAAAACAGGTTCTTCTTAAAAGAAACAAGGCTCTCTCTCTAAATAAAGTGCTGTCACGATCCAGCTGTCTTCCTGTCATCTTCTGATTGTCTCATTCATCACCATCAAATACTATTAAGTGTCTTTTAGCACTTTGTGCTGTGCTAGGCAGTCTATAAGCAGATAAAACAGACATGGTCCCTGATTTTGAGGAGTTTCTTGTTTAAACCAGTTTTGGAGCTCTTTAAAGATAATACTGATCACCCTGGCTGGATAGGTCTGTTGGTTAGAGTATCGTCCCAATATGCAGAGGCTGCTAGTTCAATCCCCGCTGAGGGCACATACAGGAACCGATAGATGTTTCTCTCTCCCTTCTTCTCTCTCTCAAGTCAATCCAGCAATCAATAAAAAGATACCACTTAATTTTAAACCAGGGACTGTGTGAAGACAGTCTTGATAAAGCAGCACCTAGTCACAGTCACACCCGCACAGTGCTCCTCCCAGATTGTAGTTACCACACCCCCTTCTATTTAAGAAATGTGCCTCCTGTCTCAGCATCTTTGCACGTGTTATTTCCTCTGCTCGGGTGGCTATCTGCTAACACTCAACTTTCATCTAGTTTATACTTTTTCTTCTATTAACATATAAATCAACCAATACTTCTTTAGAGAAATTCTAAGAAAACTATCAATCTGTATCTATCTATCTATCTATCTATCTATCTATCTATCTATCTATCATCTTTGCCCAAGCAGTCTTCAGTATAGTATGTTTTCTTATTCCTAGTTCTCACTCATAGGTTCTTATAACTAATAAACTGATCTCTTTTAGAATTAAGCTCTCAACTATCCATCACCACTTAATTCAATATCTGTCCTTTTCATCAAGTCATATTTTTTGTGTTTATCAGTCTGTCATTGGTTGCTTGGTGTTGGAAATCATGTAAGAAAGATGCATACGAATCACAGCAAATATGGCAGGAATCACAAGGCGTGGCAGGAATCCCAGGGCTTCTCCGTGGTACCGCAGTGTGCTGGAGGAAGTGATTGACAGAGTGGAGGCTTTGCAGCTTTCAGTCAGTAAACAAGCGAGAGCAGATGAGGCTGTTAGGGTTGGCCTTTTAAAAATAATGATTTGAATATTAAAAAATAGACAAACCTGTCAGGAAAGTGACCTTTGAGTTGTGCTTAGAGTCACATATAAAGTAAAAAATGTTGAATTGTATTAGCCATATAATTTTGTCAGAAAAATCACACACATACTGACTCAGCCAGAGGTGGGATTCAGCTGGTTCACACCGGTTTGGCAGAACCAATATCTAATTTTCTGTTGAGTATGGCAAACCTGTTGTTAAAATGCCACTTGTAATCAGGGTTCTCTCTACGGTGGGCACCTGGGCAGCTGCCCAATGTGGAAATCACATATTTACATTCCTTACTCTTTTTTAACGTTCTCTGCGCAACAGTGTATTCTAAGCACCTGTAGTAATGTTCATTCCATCCACAGGTGAAAAAAATAGCAAGTGAGAACACCAATCAAGAAGCAATATGGAAATATGTTTTTTTTCAGGTGTTATTTAATATTTTTTATTAATATTTTAAAACTTTCTTACAACAATCTAGTTTTGTGTACCTCTTTTATTCTTATTTAAGTATCAAAGGCATAAAATAACAAACTACCTTTCGTTATATCGTTGTTTTTATACTTAAAATGGTCATTAGGGCAGAGAACTGGTTGTTAAATTATTTGAATCCCATCACTGGATTCAGCAGATACCTTTTTTTAAAAAAATGTAAGAATGTGGTGTTTTTACAATTATAATCTTAACATTTATTAAATTTAACTTGAAATAAATTTATTTTCATATTTTTTAGTTTTATCTTTGAAGATAAAGTTCCAAAGAAGTAAAATCAGGTCTATTTTAAGAGAATGCAGTTTAGCTTTTTCTATACTGATTATTCTTAGATAACAAGGGTATCTTTTGTTTGATCATTGCCTGCCTCTGATGCTAGATTTAAGTTTATTCCCAGCTCATGATCAATGCTCAATAAATATTTGTTGAATGAGTGAAATAAGAAATACCATCAGTGTGAAAACCTCAGTTAAGAGCCCATCTTAAATCGGAAGACCAGCAACTTCTAATGAGGTTTGCATTACTTGTTTTATTCACAGAGTAATGGATTCCCTGGATACACTGTCAGAAATTTCTTCGAATAAACAGAATCATTCTTATCCTGGTAAGACTATACTGTTTTATGTCCCTAATAATTATTCCTTTGCTTTTATTTATTTAAACATTTTATTGAACAGTGGATGTGAGTCTGCTCTTCTCATCAGTGCTAGTCTTATTTGATTTAGAAGTCTTTGTCCATCTGACGGATTTAAATGGTATCTCATTGTAGTTTAAATTTTCGAAATAAAGTTTTTTTAAAATGTGCATTTTTCAGGTGACAAATGAGGTTGAGCCTGTTTTCATGGTTATGAGCCTTACTCATTTTTTCTTTTATAATGTACCTGTTCAAGTCTCTTGCTCATTTTTCTTTTGGTTGTAGGTATTTATTTCATTAATTTTTAGGTTTCTGTATATATTTTGGATTCTAATATGTTTTCAGTTTTGTTGCAAAGATCTTGCCCAGTTTTTCCTTGTCTCCCCCACTTCTGCTATATTGTGATGAGCAGTTCTTAATTTTTAGTCAAAAAGCAAACCATTGTGTTCTGCATGTTTTGCTTTAAGAAATCTTTTCCTAGAAGAGACACCATTAAAATGATTTTCTGTATTGCTTTCTGAAAGTTTTTATTTATTGCTTTTTATATTTGTCAATTCACTGAAAATTGATTTTGTGTATAGTAAGGATCTAATCATATTTTTCTTCATACAGATAGCCGTCTGTGAAAGAGTGATTTATATCATACCAATCCTTAAGTATCTGTTGAGGTTTTAACTTTATGGCTTATGAATTTTCACCATTCTACAAGAATAGGTATGAAGTAGTGTCTCATTTTAATTTTCAATTCCTAGTGACGTATGATGTCATTAGTTTGATGGGGCTAGCCCAGCAGCCTAACAGAGTATCACAGATGGAGTGGATCAAACAACAGAAATTTATTTTCTCAAATTTCTGGAGGCTTTAAGTCCAAGGTCAAGGTGTTAGCAGGGTTGTTTTTTTCTAAGGCTTTTCTTCTTGCCTTGTGGATGGTTGTCTTCCTCCTGTGTCTTCACATGGTCTTTTTCTCTGGTATGTCTGTATCCAGATCTCTTTTTATAAAAACACCAGTCATATATTGGTTTAGGGCTCACCATATGATCTCATTTTAACTTAACTACAACTTTAAACTTTAATCCACCCCTGTAAAGGCCCTATCTCCACATACAATCACATTCTGAGATATAGGGGATTATGATTTCAACAGATGAGTTGGGAGGGCGTACAGTGAGGGCCTTTGCAGGTGCTTATTTGCCATTAGTACATCTTCTTTGGTGAGTTGTTCATTCAGAGCTTTTGTCTACTTTTAACGTGTGTCTGTTGTTCTCTTATTGTTGTGCTTTAAGTGTTCTTTGTATATTTTGGACACTAGACTTTTCTCAGAATGGTTTAGCAAATATTTTCTTTCAGTCTGTGGCTTGTCTTTTCATTGTCTTAATAGTGTCTCTCACAGCAGAAGTTTTTAATTGTACTTAAGTCCAAGTTATCATTTTTTTTTCTTTCATGGATTGTGTTTTTGGTGTTCTATCTAAAGCATCCTCACCAAACTCCAGGTCACCCTGATTTTCTCCTATGTTATTTTCTAAGAGTTTTGTAGTTGTACATTTTGTATTTAGATTTGTGATCCATTGAGTTAATTTTATATGAAAAGGGTAAGTAAGGTCTATGTCTAGATTAAATTTTTTTTGCATGTGAATATCTAGTTGTTCCATCACCATTTGTGAAAAGACTGTCTTTTCTCCACTGAAGTTCCTTTGCTCTTTTGTCAAAGATCAGTTGACTGTATTTGTATATATAGTTCTGGACTCTCTATTCTGGTCCATTGATCTGTTTGTCTTTTTTTTTTTTTTTTTTTTTTGCTAATATCACACTGTTTTGTTAACTGTAGCTTTATAGTATTCTTTTAAGTAGTGTTAGTCCTCTAACTTTGATCTTTTGCCCCATATAAACTTTACAATACATTTGTTGATGTCCACAAACTAATTTGCTGAAATTTTGATTGGGATTATATTATATGTATAACTCAAATTGTGAAGAACTGATTTCTTAACTTTGTGTCTTCCTACCCATGAACATGGAATACCTTTCCATTTATTTAGGTCTTAATTTCTTTCACTGGAGTTTTATGGTTTCCTTCATATGGATTATTTACATGTTTTATTAGATTCACACCCACATTATTTCACTTCTGGGTGTTGATGGTAATGGTATTGCTTTTGTAATCTTTTTATCGTCTATCAGCTTTCTTTGTATTTATTTATGCTATTTTATTTGGTTTATATTTTTCAACATTTTTATACTTAAATTATTTTTCTTTCTTGATGTAATTCTGGTTATATTCCTACTCCCTTTTATTCCATTTTACTTACTTATATGAAAGTTATACCTATAATTGTGCTTCTTAATAATTACTGTAGGTACTTTGACATATATACTTCAGAAAATCTGAAGTAATCATATGTTTACTATTTCTTAAATAATAGAAACTTTTTAGAAACTGAGTTTTCTATTTTATTTTCCCACAAATTTTTCATTATGTTTTCTTTTTTGTATAATCAACATTTATTTGATTTGCTCACGTATTTAAAAATATCTCTAATCATTAATCCTCAAAGCTACCACTTGGGATCATTTTGTTTCTACCTCAGGTATATTCTTTCAAAGTCCTTTTAGAAAGGGTCTGTGGTAGCAAAGTCTCTCAGTTTTTGTTTGTCTTTCCTAAGGATAGTTTTACTGGGTAAAACGAAAACTTACTGAAAATTTTATTTTGAAAGATATTTTCTCCCTGCACAGGGACAATATGATTCCACTGTTTTGTGTCGCCTGTTATTTTTCTTGAGAAGTCAGCTATAAGTCTGTCTGATCCCTGTTGCTATGATTTCTCTCTTCTCTTTGATAAAGCTTTTAAAGGTCTCTATTTCCTTTGTGTTGTACAGTTTCACTGTGATGTGCCTAGGTAGGGATTTCTTTTGTTTATCCCATTTGGTATCATGGGTCTTCCTGGATCTGGGAATCAGTATTGAATCATTGTATAAAAATTCTTGTCCATATGCTTAAAATATTTTCTCCTTCTTTCTCTTTATTATATATTTCTGAAACTCTGATGAGTAGTATAGTAGACATTCTCACTTTCCTATGCCTCTTTTGTCCTTTCCACTATTTTGTCTGTCTCGTCAGCATCTGGATATCTTCAGATAAACCTTTTCATTTCCTGGTTCTTTCTTCAGCGATGTTCAATCTGCTACTTAATCCAACCACAAAGTTTTTTATTATAAAATTTTCCTTTCAGTTTTTTTTTGGCACATCTGTTTGGTTGATACTTATTGTCACTTATTCTTTCCCCATAGTTTCAAGTTTTTCTTTTATGTTTTTAAACATTTTAAATGTTATCTTTTATTTTATGTTAAATAATTCAACATTTGACGTCTTTGTGAATCTGCCCGGCCATCTGTTTCTGTTGCGCTGAGCTCATGGCGCCTTTTACCCGTGGGAGTTTTGCAGTTCATGACTGTGAGATGCTTTCCCTACTCGGAATTGGATGTGCGGGGATTTCCGAGGCCAGGCTGACGCCTCCAGAGAAGATTATACTTACTTCTGCCGGCTGTCTGGAGGCACTGCCAGCCTGGGACTGTTTTAATTTGTAGCCTCCGCAGATTTTCTTTTTTTAATGTTACACAGATAAAATGAAATTTGCTTATGATCACAAATTTTGAGGGGAGGAAATTGTGCTTTTTTTTTTCTGAGCATTAAGGTTAACACAAGCCGGTTTTCCTTTGTCTCTCTCCAAATGGTGTTTTAGTTTGTTTTTCATATATAACCTCACATTGAGGGTGAGTTGCTTGAGGACCTCACTATAACCAGAGGCTTGTGAGGAGCCCATTGGCCAGCCCCAGGCCGCCTGTCCCACCCTGTCTCCTGGGCCATCAGCAGCGTCTGGTGATACAGGATGGTAGACTGCTTTCTTGGTTATCTCTCGTGGTTTCTCTTTTTTGGGTTTGGCCTCTTTGAAACTGTGGCTTTTGTTTCAGCTCAAGAGTATTAAAAATATTACTGTTGTTTTAAATTATACACATTTAAATCAAGAGATTCATTCAGCCTGACTAGGAGGTGGCGCAGTGCATAGAGCGTCGGGCTGGGATGCCGAGGACCCAGGTTCGAGACCCCAAGGTCGCCAGCTTGAGCACGAGCTCATCTGGTTTGAGCAAAAGCTCACTAGCTTGGACCCAAGGTCTCTGGCTCGAGCAAGGGGTTACTTGGTCTGCTGAAGGCCCACGGTCAAGGCGCATATGAGAAAGCAATCAATGAACAACTAAGGTGTCGCAATGTGCAACAAAAAACTAATAATTGATGCTTCTCATCTATCCATTCTTGTCTGTCTGTCCCTGTCTATCCCTTTCTCTGACTCTCTCTCTGTCTCTGTAAAAAAATAAAAAGATTCATTCAGCCCATCTGGTCTGCTGTTAACTGCAGACTAGGAATCCCATTCTTTTTAAAAACATCTTTTATAGAACTTTACCTTTTGTGAAATCTATTTTAAAAATTACCCTGTCATTTGGGGATGACAGCAATCAGAAGGTCTGAAATTTGTTATTTAGTATTTTATAAATTGGATATATTTAGTGAGAATGTCTTTAAACCATTTAATCCTTTTTGTATGATTTATCAAGATTAATTTTTGAGAAAAGATTCACCTTTATTCAGTGTTGTTTGATTTTCAAGAAATTTTATAATCAACCCTCCAAAAGTCATGTCTCAATCTTAACTTATTCATATACGTGCATTATATGTGAGAGGTAAGATAAAAATGTCATGAAATCTAAACTGCTTTTATATCCTGTATGTACTTATTTTCTTTGCTTTCGGTTTCCAAAGAAACATTTGAGCTAACAGAACAGCTACAGAAGAAATGATACAAGAAAAGCTTTGATCAGGTCTCTGCCAGTTGGTGCTTTGTTTGTCCTCTTCTGATCCTGACTTTCATATTTAGGTTTTAGGAGAAGCTTCAGTACAACTTCCGCTTCTTCCCAAAAAGAGATTAACAGGAGAAATGCTTTTGCCAAGTGAGTATTAAGAAGATTAGGAAAACCCTGTTCAAGAGGAACATGGCAGTATTCTGTGAAGGAAGAAAAGTGGAATTTTTACTTCTACATTGTGTGGTAGAATTTTAGCACTTAGAAAAAAAAAAGGCGTGATAAGTATGTTGATAGGAGTTCTTTCCCCCTTCTCTACAAGCTCAATTAAAAATGTCAGCAGAGACTAAAGGACTGAACTGCATATATTTTCACATTTGTTTAGTACCATTAATAAAAGTTGGAAGAATTTACATTTTGTGTTGTCATTGAATAGGGTAGATTAATTTTTTTAACTGTTTAATTAATTAGTCAGATTTGCTGTAGTAATTTCAGCAATACATAGAAGAAATGTCAGGCTCATTTACATAAAGTAATCTAACTCTTTAAAAACTCCCACGTCTTCTGGAGTTGTACACTCAGTGAGTTTCTGTCTGTTTCTTGTAGAGAGAATCTTCTTTTCTCTTTCTTGTTTACATTTATTTATCCCACGCCCACATCTCTTCCCCTATCAGTTTTCTAAGACTTTTAGAAACTGTTTTACTTTTAGATGAATGTCAGGCTCATCTAGACTGTTTGGGTTAAGGAGTTCTTTTCTTCTTAATTTTAAATCCTTCCAATGAATCTATAAACAATGTCCTGGGGGGGGGGGGAGTGGTTCCTGAGTAGGGAAGTGCATATCCTTGCTTAAATACTAGGACCTAGAGGCCACTAGAAGTTAGAGCCCAAGCACGAGACCTTGACCGTCAGCTGAGCAACAGCATTTCTGTCATCTGGCAGAAGTAACTGGGAGGCTTCGCCAAGATCTGAAATTTCACTTGATGGCCCTGACGGGTAGGTCCTGAGGCACACTAGGTATTGTTTAGCAGGGTTGGGTGGGTGTTTGTTTCCTCCCCTTCCTTAAAACCTTCACTTAATTTGAGAATTTTGAAATTTATTTCCTCACTTGAGCAGCTGAACGAGTTTAAGGGCAATAACTGTATGCTCCAGTTTACTGAAGATATTCAGGAGTGCTCAGGCAGAATAGAAGCAGCTGGTAAGAAGAGACAATCAGGGTTCTGAAGGGGGGCAGGTGTCAGAGCCAGTGTGGAGAGGTTGGTGGCAGGAGCACGTGCTGCAGAGAAAGGGGGAGGAGAGGGCGGTCTGAGCATACGCACACGCGTGGTTATGCACAAGGTGACCTGTTGGTGTGAATAGACAGTATCGGGACCTGTATGTTTTCTGTGAAAATAAAAATGAAGCTTTACTGACTTCTACAGACTGAGTCTTAGTACCAGTTTGAAATATATATATTATATATATATATTATATATATATGTTTATATATATACTTTTGAGATTAAAGACTCAATTTTAAAAGTTATTTGTTATTTATAGAATATATGACCAAAATGTATGGTGATCGGTGTTGTAAGGAACAAAAGAAAGATGTTAGATGCTGGCTGGTTCAGGGGTCAACTGTATACACACACACACACACACACACACACACACACACACACACTTAAATCCAGATTAGTGTAGTATTACAATAGCAAAAAGTTTAAAATATCAAACAGTAGTATAGTCTAATATTGCTATTTAGAATAAAAAAATTGTGAACATAAAATAGTCTGTTTTGCGACTGAGTTGTGCACAGGCAGCGGGATGAACAGGAGGGCACGCGCTGCGTGGCTCGGGCACTGAGCGTTTTCCTTCCCCGCGCAGGTCCAAGTCGGCCCTGCGGCGCAGCTGGAGCAGCACGGCGGCCGGCGCGGACGGGGGCGCCCGGCTGCATGAGGGCGCCCAGGTCCTCCTCACCAGCTCCAATGAGATGGGCACCGTGCGCTACGTGGGCCCCACCGACTTTGCTGCCGGCATCTGGCTGGGACTTGAGCTCCGGAGCGCCAAGGGGAAGAACGACGGAGCAGTGGGTGACACGCGCTATTTCACCTGTAGGCCAAACCACGGCGTTTTAGTTAGGCCGAGCCGAGTTACCTATCGGGGAATAAATGGGTCAAAGCTTGTGGATGAGAACTGTTGAATGAAACTGCTGGAGTATTCAGTGAGCGCAAGAGGGAGTGTATGCATGAGCGTATACATACATGGATACACACACGTACATGCATGACATAAAATAGAGTCCGTGGCAAATGTCGACTTTCCTTAGCCATTTAAAATGTTTGAAAATATGGCTGTGTTTTTAAAAATGGTGATAATTCACAGAGGCTCCTTTGAAAAGCCCACTATATGAACTGTGGGAATCATGGTTCTCTTAAAACAGCTTTGAAATAAGCATTTTTAAAAAGTTTTGGAAGCTTTCGACCCAAGAAAATCCTGAGACTTAGGAAACAACGTGCCATTAGGTGACCAGCTGATGATGCTTACTGTTTCATTTTTGCACCCGATACTGGATTTTTCATATGCCACAGCTGGGAAGGTTTTCGCTTGTTTTGGTTTATGTATGATGTTCATATTACCTTTTCCTGTCAAATATTTTTGGGGTTTTTATTTCTGCACTAGTAAGTACAATAAGAGAACAATAGTAGCTCTGTGACTAGTGTATTTTTCATATTTTGGGGCAAAATTATTTACCCTTTTAGAGTGCCTCGTCTAAAGATATGTTAGAATCTTGGAGTTGCATGGGGCCTTCGAGCCTCTTGAACTCAGCCTGTCGTCCACTGCCAAGTGTAGAAATGGGAGTCTAAAGCAGTTCTTACTTGTGATCACTGACTAGTTGGCTAACGGGGCTGAGGCTAGCGCGTGGCTCCCTGATCTGTGGCTCATGCTCTTCCTCTGTACAAAGTGTATAACCTCAGACTATACTGTGTTGGTGACGCCCTCATCTGGATGGACTAGGTTTATGAATTCAAGTCATTGGAATTTTTTGCACATACTTATTTAACTTCCTGATTGGACCTATCTCTAAAACACACACCCATGCACGCGTGCGCACACGTACGCACACACACACACGAAGCACTTTTAAAACATGATGCACTTTCATCTTTGCCATCATTTTCTCCTGGAATATGAAAGGCATTAAAATTTTATATTTAAGAGAAGAGTGCAAATTATGCTATATTAGGAAGAATGTAGTAGCTATTCATCTAAATGTTTATGATTTCTCGAGGTTTTTTCTTTTCTTATTCGTAAAGTTGGTGTTTGCTATTGTTGCTGTTTTTGTATTTTCAATTGTTGCAAATTCATCCTGTTATAAAGCTACAGAACTGTATCATGTTTTTATTTTCTTTATTGAGCACATGTTAACAAGTAAAGCTTCATAACAGAGTGTTGTAATAATGCAAAACCTTTGTGTTGTGGATACGTATTGAAGTTTATGGTCCTATATGTGTAATGATTTATCTCTAATTATAGATATTTAGACCTTAAACTACAATAGAAATAGTGGAACAGTTTGCTTTATAATATTAAAATCATCCTTCAGAATGGAGCTCACTTAGTGCTTAGAAAAAATACGTTGAACTCTTTTGCAATATACTATTTAAAATCAAAATTCTGTTGTTTTGCTGCCTTTTTAAAAAGAAGTGTGGCACTTCGAATATTGCTAGAACTATTTTCCTGAAATACATTTGCAAAATAAGGCTGCTTTATAATCAAAGAATATTTTTATTGATTGAAGAAAATGACTACTATTCAAAAGTAAACTTATTTTATTATATAGCTTATTTCTTAAAGACTCTATTTATACCTTAACATGAAATTCATTGATTATACTGAACTGGGGTGTCTATAATTCTTCTCGTTAAATATAAAACACTGTAAGTCAGAAACAACAATGCCAACACTGAATTTATTTTGAGATCAGAGAACCAACTGTTCTCATGTTTAGATTAGGATTATTAAATCTGTGTAATGTGTATGTTTACAGATACTATACATACAAATTTGGTGTTTTCATTTGTGTTTTGCTTATTAAATGTCAAAGTTCACTTCTTGAGCATTAATAAAGAGGGAAGCTGTTTTGGTTTTGGAAGGGCATCTAGTCATTTGTGTCACCTGCCTGCTGCTCTGCTCGTCTCAGGAACTCAGTACAGATGCTTACTACTTAAACTTTTCATTCCGTACAGTAAGGACTTGGATTTGCCCTGTCCCGGTAAAGAGTCTTAAAAAGGGTCATGCTTTCTACTTAACAAGTAAAGTTATGTTTCTAACCACCCCTTGTTCTGTTGTTTTGATGGACAGAGAGCCATTTAAGAAAATAATGTGTTTCTACAGTTTTCTAAAATTGCTTAACTGTCAACCAGTGGGATTTCATTTGTTTGTTTAAGGTGGGATAGAACACTTTGAATTCAGATTTTTAAAAATATATAAATTATCTACATTCTACTAAAAACTTTGTTTCAATATTTTAGGGTAATTTGGTGGAAATATTTTAAAGTACTTCAAAGTGTTCAGATAACAGATGTTTGTTGAATCTGAACCGAGACACGTAATGTTGGTGCGAGTCCCCTCACCAGCCTCTTCTGAACCCCCTACCCCCCTTCATATTTAATTTTTCTCCTGAGCATTTGGCACCCTTGGTCACGGTGAATGTTTTGCTTGTTCTCTCTCTTCCCTCGCTGGGTCGATGGGTGGGTATTTGGCTGTTTTGCTCATCGCGATGCTCCTGACACCCGGAATAATATTTGGCTCCTCGGAGGTGCTTGGTAATAATGTTCACTGCATGAACAGAGGCAGGGCAGGCTGCCGGGGGCTTACAGCGGAGAGACTGTCCACGAGCTTCAGAGGGGCCTCCAGAGAGCTGGCTGCAGAACCGGAGGCTTTTCTAGGCAAGGGAGGTAAGAGGGCAAGAAAGGTTTGCATCGTGTAGCCCAGCTTTACCCCCAAATAGTGACCTGATGAAGACAGGAAATGCTGGGTGTCAGGAGCAGACAAGGGGACAATAAAGACACAGCAGGATCATCTAAGCAGTGGTCGGCAAACTGCAGCTCGCGAGCCACACGCAGCTCTTTGGCCCCTTGAGTGTGGCTCTTCCACACAGGGTACTCCACTCTAATTAAGTTAATAACAATGTACCTACCTATATAGTTTAAGTTTAAAAAATTTGGCTCTCAAAAAGAAATTTCAATCGTTGTACTGTTGATATTTGGCTCTGTTGACTAATGAGTTTGTCAACCATTGATAAAGGCGTCCGCCTTTATGTTTTCCCCGGGGCCGGCTCTGAATTCCTGTGTTTCTGTGATAATCATTTAGAGAACAAAGTGATAGGTGTGCTCTAACATGGAGAGTGAACTGGAGCTCACCTGAGTGTGCATAGCCCTGGGCTTGGGTCCAAGCACTCTATTTCAGAGTTTTATTTTGGACCTGCCTATGTAGAGTATGTGAGGATGTTATTTAAGCCACAGTGACCGCTGGCTAGAGACCTACTGTGTTAAGAAATATTATTAAGAAACAGATCTGCATAAGTTAACAACCACTTGTCATTTGTTATCTAAGTGAGTCATTCATAGATGTGTAATATGTATCACCGTATTGCAAGCCAGCAGAATTTACTTTTTATTTTTCTTCATGCCTTTTGCTTCACTACACTTAACTGAAAATTCGAATACATTAGTTAATATAAAACTCACATTATCACACGTATTTTTAATAATTGTTTAATGATACCCCTTGGTACATACAGAGACCCTTATTTACAAACAATATCACATCAGCTGCTTGAATATACAGCAGACATTCCTAATGAAGCTTGTGTGTAGGCTGAACAAGTTGGACATGTCAAGAGTTTATTACAAGCAGGGTAAGATGCCTTTGCATAGGCAAAAAGAACTTCTACCATTTTTGCTAATGCTCCTTGTTACAGGAGGGAAAAAGAGGTGTGTGTGGAGGAGTTGGCGTGCCGGGCACATGTTACAACAGCGGGTTTTCATTATGCCTGGGAAAAGTGAAACTCTCTGTTTATAGCCTCTCCCTTGAGGAGAAAGGCACTGGGGTGCGGGGACCCTTTTCCCTCTTACCCCTTTAGAGCGTCTTACAGTGGATAGAGTTTTCATGAAGCAGCAGCGAGTTCCATCACTTACTCTACATTGAGAACAGGGAAGTGTGGGCGTGGGGGTGCCGAGGGCGGGCAGTAGGTTTCGAATTGTATCAGTCAAGATATTTTAGGTGTTTAAATTGAGGCTATTAGCTTAAACTAGAACTTGTTCCCAGTGATCAGTGGTGTCATTTGAAAAACGCTGAAAAATTTGGTTTGAGTTCAGCTCTAAAACCCTAAACGAGCCCAGACAGAGAGGGTGTTGCTGCTATAAATATTTAGGTATTTACACACGCGCTCACCCCTTCAGCTTCTTTGTCGGGAGGAATGTGGTCTGACAAGTGGGTAGGGAGTCAGAGTTACTTGAATTGGATAAATAAAATTAAATGGAGAGTCTCAGACATCTACTTGTACTAAATTGGAACTTGAAGCCGCTCTAAAGTGCAGGCAGTTTAAAGAGCCAGGTGCTGTGTTCTTGACTTGCGTCAAATCTCACAGAGGTTAAGTTCTTTCAACTCCGGCCTACCAGAGTTTGTCATGCCTGAACAGAGTTCGTCTTGAAGACTGAACTCATTACTTTTCATGTAACAAATCAAAACAGACTGACACGGAAATATAAATCATGTTAAAATTACACACGTAGCTTTAGGCTGTTCTTTTTATTCGTTTTCAATATGACTTCTGGATTCAGCTTAAATCTCAGTCAAGTGTTAATGACAGTGGCTGTCCCTGACAGTTCTTGTTATGAAGGATAGGTGTTACTATCCAGCATTTTGGGGAAAACATCCTAAAATGGATTTTGAAATGAATTTTAATAGTCTTAACAAGTCCCACATTGATAGCAGGGAAAAGTGGCCTTTGTACTCTGGACAATAAATAGAGGAGAAGAGCAAGGTGCACCTGCTGATAAAAACAGTTTCTAATAAGAATTCCAATAGATTATATGTATTAGTTAAAATGTAACTTTCTCAAACAATCCTTTTCGTGAAAGGGCCAGATAGAGCGTAAGGCATTAGGAAGTAGCATGAGATCTCGAGGTCTCCCGCACACCCCCCTTTGTGACAAAGGAGAGTCCAGGGTAGTGTTCTGCCTTAGTCTCTTATCCTTTACAAAACATCACCAGCTGCTTCCTGCAGGAAAAGGAATTTCTGTCTTTAATATTACTTTTGCTGAAAACTGTGAAATACTCTATAAATATTACTTGGGAAATAATGCAAAAAAATTAAAAATTTTTTTCTCCACTTTTTGGTGCACTAAAGTGTAGATAACTTGCCTGCAATCTTCCCAGTATTATCTCTTAGTGGATTATTTTGGGAGTCTGGATCTCCTATAAAGCCAAATCATTCACAACAGGTTTCCAAAAATTGCCATCCAGTGGTAGTGGGAATCTCTGTGAGGCTGAAAAAGAGGGATTCTATCCGATTCTATAGCAGTTAGGAGAGCAGACTCCTGTTATTAATGAATGCCTCATCATAATGGCACCAGGACGCCTGTTTAGGGACGCCTGACCCAGACAACTCCTCCTCTCAGTCATATACCATCCGTATTCTGGGCATATTCACTTTGGGATGGACCCCAGGAGGTGTACACTCACAACCGACAGAAAGTGTATCAGATCTATCGTCAGATATAGGTGTGGGGAGGGACAACCTTCAAAAGGTAAGTTTTATAATTTTGCTTCTGCCAGGGACTCATCCCGATTAACTTCATTTTGCTATGTTCATGACTTTATGATTTGTTAAAGAAATCTTTGAAAAGAAAGGATAAACAGTAAACTTATTGAACGTCTTTCTGGTCTACTTCCATGCAAAGCTTAAATATAATTTGGTTCCCTGGGATTGTGCACTGAATTAATTGGCTTTGGCCCTAAATGAATTGAGTCAAGGTCAAGAAAAAGCACATACACACACACACGTGTGCACACACACACCAGTCATGTCCCATAGTTGGTAGGAATTTACCTTACACAGAGAAGTCTTACAAAATCACAGACTTCCGAGTTGGAAGGAGCCTTTGAGACTAAACTGCTTATATTTTTAAATGAGTGTAACTGGCTTGAGTCACATACAGGGTGGGGCAAAAGTAGGCTCACAGTTGTGTGTCTGTGAAACACAGTTTATTCTTGTGTTAGTGTTTATTATTATTAGTTTCCATTCAAACTGTAAACCCACTTTTGCCTCCATCTATAGATACTTGCGGTCTAACACCTGGGTCTCTCAACTCCTGCCCAGTCTGCTTGCTGTTTCTTAAGTAATTAATGAGTGCTAAACCAAAATATTATATTCATCTGAAGTTTTATCAGTCTGCTTCATCTATATTGGAAAATGACCTCTCATAAAATGTAAATAGTGTAGGGAGCACTAAGACATTAGTTGCTAAGGCTTAGTGAGAGTTCATTTAATAAGATGGCCTTTCAACTACTACCAGCTGGTAGGCGCCTGCTGAGCCTGGTGATGGTGGGATAATTGCTTTTAAGGAGGCAGCAGGCCTTAGAGCAACAGAGAGTGGGGAGACCTCCTGAGAGTGTGTCAGGCAGAGGGACCAAAGAAGTGGACGTGGAAGGGCACTGCAAACAGATGTTGGTCCTTGCATTGTTTTTGAGGTGAGCTTGGTAGTGCTGCCCTTCCATGGGAGGGTAACACATTTACTTCGCCCTGGAGAGAGGAAAGGCTTTGCTTTAGTTTTATAGTTATGGTTCGTGCTCCTCCCTCCCAGCAGTTGGAGGTAATAGTCTGTTCTTAGTCTTAGCTTTTCCGGTGTTTTAAAGTTGCTAAGCTAGTGGCCCTGGCCAGTTCGCTTAGTCGGGTAAGTGCGTCCTCCCAAAACAACAAGGTCGTGGGCTTGAACCCCGGTCAGGATAGACAAGGAAAGGAGCCAATGTATGCATGACTGAGTGGAACAACAAATAAATGCTTCCCTTCCCTCTGCCATCTCTCTCCCTTCCTCTCTCTGTCTCTAAAAAAAAAAAGAGCCCTGTTCAGATCGCTCAGTTGATTGGAGCGTCGTCCCAGAGTGCAAAGGTTGCCAGTTCGATTCCCGAGTCAGAACACACACAGGAGCAGCTCAGTGTTCCTGTCTTGCTCTCCCTGCTTCTCTCAAAGAGAGGGGAAAAAAGCTAAGCTAGAGCTAAGAATAGTTTTGTACATGAATAGTGCATTAAAAATTAGATACACCTACTTGGAATACCAAATGAAAACAGAATGTTAGCAGAGGAGCCTGTTTCTTAGTCATCTTCACTTGAGGGCATTTTGTGGAGGATGACAGGAGTGCAGGTTTGGTTTTGTATATTCACACAACGTGAGGAACTCGGCTGCAGTAAAATTAGCAAAGTCAAATTGTAAATGGGTCTTTGGGGACCCATTTAAAAAATCACTAGCTAAAGACAGATTGACAACACACTTTATACAATTTTATGATCTTGTCACAGGACTCTTACTCAAGGCAGTCTGAATTCACATACATCTGTTTCAGGTCTACAAAGCTCAAATGAATTTTAATCCTGCTATTACTGGAGAAAATCTATTAGCCTGATCACTGAGAATTTCTTAGTGGAATAAAATTAATCTGCAGTTACATAATATCTTATAGCTGTAGAGATGGCAGAAATTCTTTTAAAAAAGCCTTACTCAAATTGACTAAACATCTTTCTTTCTGGGATGCTTTTTTCCCCCCCCAAAGTGAAAGGAGGATAGTGAGACAGACTCCCACATGCACCCTGGATTCACCTGGCGACCTCTGTCTGGGGCCCATGCTTGAATCAACAGAGCTACCCTCAGCACCTGAGGCTGATGCTTGGACCAATTGAACCACTAGCTGCAAGAGGAGAAGAGAAGCAGATGGTCACTTCTCATGTGTGTCCCGACCGAGGATTGAACCTGGGATGTCTGCACACCGGGCCAACGCTCTATCAACTGAGCCAACTGGCCAGGGCCTGGGGTAACAGTTAGTTCTAAGTGTGGTAGGGAGTTTTACATTCAGCCTTAGACCCAAAAAGGACTTGGTTCTGGTAGGGTTCTTGTTACTGTCACTAAACAGGTGACAGATAAAGTCAAATATGAGCCAGGGACAATGCATGGGTGGGAATAAAAACCTCCACTGAGTTATGGTGGTCAAGAGGGCTGGGGTGCACAGACACTGACTGCAATTCTCCCCACCCCCACCCGGACCACTTGGGAACTCAGCGGTGGGGGAGGGCTTGTGCTTTCTCACAGGCTGTAATCGCCCCAAGGGCCAGTGAGGAAGGGAGTGACTGCCCTCGTTTTGTTTACAGAAATACTGAGGTACAGGCAGGCCCAGTGACCTGAGAGAGCCAGGACTCACACCCTAGCTGGAAGAAGACTATCCAGACTTTCCACTACTCAGTAGAGCATACTCTTTAAAAAAAGAAAGTTTATTCCTGCTATTTTGATTTTCTCTAATTCTGAGGTGCACATTTCAGTAACTGGTCACTCCTCACAAACTACCGATTCCCCGATGGAATGGCTATGAACTCTTGATGAGCTTCTTTATAGACATGTAATAGAAATAATTATCCTAGCTTATGGTTTAATTAACAGGGCCCTGCAAACTTTAATTGTGCCTGTTATGCTCTAAGTGGGACTCTCTATCACAGTGACTACGAGAATCCACAGCATCTGTAGGAACTGCTGCTGCCATATGGCCGGAGCCACACTGAGTGGACAGCGGTCCAGATGAATGGCGTGCTGATACCTGGGCTCGCAGTGGGTCACACAGGACGTCTTGAGGTCATCATACCTCAGCGTGGACTTGTTTATTTACCTATCTGCAAAATTTATTTGCATATAGCTTTTGAGACTTGACTGTCATTTGAACTTGACATGTAAATTGTTGTAAGGCACAACCTGAAAATGTGATGATTTATAGTTTTTAAGAAGAGAAAGGGATAGCACCCCCCCCATTAATAACAATAAAGAACCAGCTATTGAATTGTATAGCATGCTCCCTGTTTAATTGGTTACTGGTATAACAAATATAAAATGAAATGGTTCTCAGTTTTGGACAGTTCCTCTGTTGTCATCTTTTAGGAGACTGTTTCTCAAAATGTAGTTTGGAGGCCCCTTCAGGTGCTTTATGAGCTAGATTAATGTTTGTATAATTGGACTGCTTACTTTTGCACCTGGCCTGAGCCAAAACTTTCCTGATATGGTTATTTAGAGATGAGTGTATTACATCTGACGAGACCATGTAGCAGTTAAGACAGTAGGAAAATGTGGCGTCCAGAGCTTCTGCCACAGGAGGAGTGGACACGGGTCTAGTAGTGTCTGGGACAGAACGGCTTTCCCACATCCAAAGTGATGCTTCTGATGTAAGGAAGGCTGGGGGGGGGGGGAGGCAGGTGGACACCCAGTCTTTTGCTCGGGGATGCTTAGAGTCCAGCCAGTATGAAGTACTTTCCTCCCAGGGGGACGCTCTGGCACAGCTGCCACCAGCAAAGACACGGGGTGAGCATGGAGGCGAAGAGGAAAGGACTGAGATGAGCACTTACTGATAAAGGGAAGCACTGTGGCATAAGTGCGTGTGCAAAATGGAAGATTCTCAGTGCGTTTTTGTGAAAATGAATTTCATTTGTGAAAACCAAGTTCAGAACTCCTACCACAGAACGTGCCACTGTCAACCTCAGCACTCCTTTAATGCCTTTCCTCATTGACCCCCCCATCAGGAAAAATGTTGGTTTTAATCTGCATCCGATAGCGATGCACATTATGCTATGCATATTTCAACAAATCTGGGTTCCCATGTGTGATGGGACCGCGTGGTCAGGGAGAGAAAACGCCGGTGCACACTGGTGGGAGGGTGCTGTGTTTGTACCTCTCCTCAGGACCACCGGAGGGCCTGGTGCTCCAGGGACCCATCTATCACTACAAGTGGAAACGTCAGTTTGGTCGCTTTCATGATTGAAACGGTTAGGTTTGGCTTACGACGGATTGACATCATGCCCACATTTCTATGCTTCGATGTGTCACTGCTGCTTCAAATTTTTATTTTTAAATGATCAGAGTTTAATTAGTGGAAAATTTTCAAATAATTTAAGTCTTCAGCTTTCAATCCAGTGGGAAACCTCACACTCAGTTGTTCACTTTTAGTAGGAGGGTTTTTCTTAAGGCATGAGGTATATTAATAGAATGCTTTTCAATTTCTGGATCTGCACTGGGGTTTTATCCTACTCAAAGCACCTCACATGTCTGCATTTCATTCAGAGGAGTATGTACATGTTTTTTCTATACTACTGTCACTATTCACATTTTTACGATCAGCGATGAACCAGCCCAGGAGAAGGTGTCTAAATGTCATCTAACGTGGGACGTTTCCATTAGTTGCCTATGAATTTTTCTCTTCCAAATAAAGCATGTCTCTCCCCATGCTGACTCATTACAAAGGAGTCCTTGATCTCTGTTCCCTCTCCCCTCAAGTGGTCCAGGTCCACATCAGCATGACAATGAAACATCTATGAGTCCACGTGTGGAACACACGAGCAGCTGCTTCCGGCGGCACGAAGCGGAGTGCACGTGGCGGGAGGGAAGTGTGAGGCGTGTGCATCGACCGTGCACAGACCGCACGCAGCCGGCTCCTGGCCCTGCGTTTCCCACTTGTCTTTATGATATTTTCTTCTTTTGAAAGAACAGGATGAACCCATGCTCAAAACCTTTCAAAAGCATTTTTGAAAATACAGCTTTTTTGTGTGACACTTCCAGACGAGTTGGCACAAAATGAAAAGGGACATTTGGTCTCTGGTTGGCGGAGGAGCTGTGACCTGTCCCCCCTCCGTGGGCTTGGGGTTCCCGAGGGAAAGCGATGGGTGCCAATGGGCTGTCAGGGCCCAGGCTGGTTTTTCATTAGGGTGTCTTCGTAGTGACTCGCGCCGGGGGCTGTGGTGGCTTCTAGCGGCAAGCCCTGCTGCTGGTAGCCATAGTTGACATTTCCACACGGGAAGTGACGCAGCCTGAACAGAGGCACGTCCTTCATGCTGGCAGTCAGAGAGGACGGCTCCAGGAGCAGGGAGGCGGCAGGCACTCTGCCCGCGGCGACGCCCGGGGGACAGCTGCCCTGGCGCCCCAGGATCCCCCTCTCCTGCTGCTCCTTCTTGGCTGGAGGGTTGCTCTTCCTGGCAGGTTTCTCCGTGAACCAAGAGCCATATGTGGGGTTCCACAGGCTAGTTGGCTTGTTTCTGGATCTCTGGACTTTGGGCAGCTCGGATGACGGGTTGGACTGAGAGAAGGCCATATTAATGTGTCCCCCTCCCACGGCTGGCCCCCTGGGGACTCGAACAGACACCTCCGCTGCGGTGGGTTTCTTCGGAGCTTTGCCCGAGGCAGCGGCCGGCAGCGGGGGCGGGGCAGCGGGGGCCTGCGCGTCCTCCCCCTTCGCTGCTGGAGCGGCCAGGAGAGGAGGCATTCCCTCCGGGTCTTTGGGCCTCACAGGCACCTTCTCCTCCTCTTCCACGAGTGGGCCGTATTCGATTGGCAAAGCAGTGTTGATCACATCTGGATCCTACAGGTAGGAGGAGGGAACTGATTAGAACTCAATCACAGGCACAGAATGTTAGACTTGGAAGATACCTGAGCGATGAGCTCATCCAGACTTATCTTACAGACGAGGAAACCAATGTCTATGGGGAGTAGATTAATTTATAGCCCCTGGGGAATAAGAAACCAATGGGAAGTTATCTTTTCCTGAGCTGGGAAAGGCCTACTTTCTCGGGCAGCAGAGAGCAGGGCTCAGGACCACTGCAGAGACCACTATTGGGCAAATATTACAGATCAGTGAATTAAAAAAAAATAAAACATATATGTATATAAATTAGTTTAAAAATTATTCCAATCTATTCCCAATAAAATTTTTTCAACTAAAAAGGAAATTCTATGTGTTTGACTCTAGGAATACATATGTGTGTGTGAGGGTGGTGAAGGGCTGGGAAGGGAGGAGGGGGACCACACTCCACCCCACGTTGTTACAGGTTTATCTCTTGTACTCTCCCTGGCCACCTGCCATTCTTCTCATGTTTGGATGGGCTATGCGTGATTATACCTTTTTCTATGTTACATCATCATATCATCACGTGTCAGATAGCACAGTGCAATGGTTCTTTAACTAGTTGATAGGATGAGGCCCTTTGTGAAACCCAGGAAATACTCAGGTGTTATGAGGAACATCATTTACACAACCAACATTGAGCTAGGTCGTTTTTACAGCCATAGATTGTAACACAGAAAAGCAAAAGCAGTTGCTAGAGATTTGAGGAAAATTTGTGGAAGGAAATTTAAAGTTGGGGAAATTTAATTCCTTAATATTTTATGCAAATTGGGAAAACCATTACTGCAGTTTAACAGAAAAAGCACATTGGTCCAGTACTCATCAGTAAGAGTTTAAGAATAAAAAATAACTACCTTCTGATTCTCTCTTATATTTTAGTTCCTTTCCTGTTAATTATTAATGTCTATAGTCATTCCAAATGCGCTGTATGGAACCACTTGTTTTTAAGAACGAAGTATATATTCTGGAGAAAAATTACTCCAAAGTATATATTCAGGGTGTGCCAAAAGTAGGTTTACAGTTGTTCATATTGGAAAACAACACAATAACACTGGGGAACAATTTTTTTTCATTTTCGGTTGCATGAGGTTTTAGAACTGTTTCAATATATTTCTGCATTGCTGATTCCAAATCTGAAATCTGTTTTTTGGTGCATGCTCTAGTTTTTATGAAATTTTAATTTCTTTTTGTTACAGTTAATGGCATGCAATGGTTTTTAAATTGGAGTTAAAGGGCAACGACTCTTGGATTGAACATTACCACAAGGCAATTAATGCTTTACAAACATCACTTTTACATAATTGTGGTTGTTTTTAAATGTAAAAAATTATTATCCGATAAAAACACCCTCTTATTTTGTTTTAAGATTGAATCATGGCTTCTTCGAGTAGGCGTAAATGTAAGAATAGTCCTGACACCATCTGTTATATATGTGGTTGTTACACACTTCAACGTCAAAGGCACAATATTTCATCATTTGTGACATGTGAATATATTGCCTATTTTCAGCGGTTCCACTTGGTTATTCAACTCATCTGCGAGAAGATTATAATGACATAAAAATTGTCCTACTTTCTGAAGTATGAAGAGCATAACTGGATCATTTGTGTGGATCTTAAAATGTAAATTTCCTGCTAAAACAACAGAGAGGTTTCATGAAGTATCCTTGCTTTCTGTGTTTGTGGGACAGCTGAGCTCGGGAGAAACACTGGACACAGAAGGAGTGGCCGAAATGTGAAGCTCTGGAAGTAGGGATGCAAAATATTGTGAATGAACCTGTAGTTAATCGAGACAGGATCATTTTCCCCCACTTCACATCAAACTTGGCTTAATGAAGCAGTTTGTTCAGGCTTTAAATAGAGAAAGTGAATGCTTTCAATATATTATTTCTGCTTTTCCTGCCTTGTCTTTCAAGAAGATAAAAGCAGGTGTATTTGATGGACCTCAAATTCGAAACCTCATACATGATGAAGAATTTGCCAGGAAGATGGATAAGGAGGAGAAAGCAGCATGGCAGTCTTTTGTGGCAGTTACAAAGAACTTCGTTGGCAACAAAAAAAGCAGAAAACTATGAACTTCTGGTTCAAAGGATGTTGTTGGCTTTCCACGAAAGTGGATGTAACATGAGCATTAAGATTCACTTCCTGAACAGTCACCTTGATAAGTTTCCCGAAAATCTTGGAGCTGTTAGTGATGAGTAGACTACTGCTGGAGCATCAAATGAGATTGTCCTCAACAAGTACACAAACGCAAGAGCTACAAATGCAAATTTTTGCCTGAATAGAATTTAAATAAGTTTTGCACAAATTTTATGACTAAAATAATTGTTTTAATATGTTCTATTTTGAAATTGTAGACAAATTCTGATGCAATCATATCTTTTAGTGTATTAGTGCATTTACTGCATTATATATTTATAAATTATTATATTTTCACAAAGATGATGCCCAAGAAGATATTCTACTTCACTATGTTAAACTAAATGTTGAAAATTTTACACTAAAATGAAAACCTAAAATCTTGAATTGCAAAAAAAACTGTAGCTTACAGAGAAAAACTAATGTCAGATTTGAGATCAGCATACTCAAATTAGGTAAGAACAAGTGTTTTTGTGAATGCAACAAAAATTTTGTTCCCCAGTAAACAATACTACAAGAATAAACTCTGTGCTTCTTATACTCACAACTATAAACCTACCTTTGCCTCACCCAGTATTTAAGTGGTATATTCCACTAATATTACAACATAATAACCTAAACCATTGAAGATAAAGTTTTCTGAAAAAACCCCTGAGTAACTTGATAAATGAAGTCTGTTCAGATAGATAGATGCCAGTCCAGCTACTCAAAGGACCTGAAAGATGGAATCGTGAGGCTAGGAAATGACAATAGTTTGAAAATGCATATGTCTCTTGTCACAACTCGGATGAGGGAATTCAGGGAGGGAGTGGCTGTCTGACTTCTAAAACATTCTGCACAATGGGATACCCTGGTAGAATGCGGGCGGGAGAGCCTGACCTGTGGTGGCGCAGTGGATAAAGTGTCGACCTGGAAATGCTGAGGTCGCTGGTTCAAAACCCTGGGCTTGCCTAGTCAAGGCACATATGGGAGTTGATGCTTCCAGCTCCTCCCCCCTTCTCTCTCTCTCTCTCTCTCTCTGTCTCTCTACCTCTCTCTCTCCTCTCTAAAAATGAATAAATAAGAAAAAAAAAAAGAATGCGGGTGGGAGAGGGAAGGAAAGCAGGTGCAGTGGAGAGGTGATAACAGCCAGATGGAAGCTGGAGGGGCAGCCGGCGGTGCCGGGGAGGGGTTCTCCTCCCGGGGCAGGAGGGACGCCACCCCTCTGACACTGCAGGAAGGTGGTGAGAAGGGGTGTGGGTTCAAAGTCGGAGGGACACTGAAGGGAGCCTCACTTGGTAGCCTCTCCAGGATAGGAGGCATCAACTGAAAATGGGGAAGAAGATGGAATCCTTAGTGTCCTTACTGAAGGACACGGGAGAGGGATCTACACTGGGGCCAGCAGGAGTTCTCAGAGCCTCGGCTCCTCATCTGGGAAATGGGGATGTTTTATGTACCTCCAGGAGGATGAAATGAAATACATGGAAAGTGACCCATGTATTACAGACGCTCTCCTAATGCCGACTTAAAATTTCTCCAGATCATTCTGATCTTTCCTTCTGTCAGTCCCGCTAACATACCCCATTGGACGTGCAATGAACAGTCCTGTACTGTTAATTACATCACGGCATTATTTCTCCAGCCAGGCTACAAACTACTCGAGAGCAGGTGTTTTCCATACTTCTTTGAGGCTCCAGTTTTACTTAATAAAACATTAGGTGCCCAGGAGAGATTTAGTTATCCTTGTGTATTGAATTGATTCCCTAATATCGTTGAGGGTCTGCCACTGTGTCCCGTGCCAGCGAAGTGGCTGTTACTAGTATTTACTATACAACACACAAACTGAGAAACCAATCATGCCACTTGAGAGATAATTAACATTCATTTTCATGATCATAACTCAGATTTTCTGGCTGGTTTAACTTCTATTTCACATTTTGGCATTTGCCATCTTTATGACTTTTCCACATAAATGCTGATTAAGGGAGAAAATATTTATACCTGTGTGCAGTATTCGATCCTCTCCAAAACGATGGCAAAGTTGGGCCTGTCTTCAGGCTGATGTTGCCAGCACTGGGTCATTATCCTGTATCTAAAAGAAGAATAGGCACATTACTTAAAATCCGGAGAAAGAAGGATAAAAAAATTTTTTTTTTTCCTAGCACTTTTCTAAATGGGACCAGGGCGTGGCACTGTCTTTGAGAGTGGCAACCCATCTAGGTCCAATGTGGTTGGCATATGCTGCCCTCTGCTGATGGGCCAAGGAATCATGCCAGGTATGAAAGGTATAATACCCACGCTCATGAACACAGCCATCGGTGTTTCCATTAAATAGGGCTCCTCTCATTCCCTTCCTGATTAAAGTCACCTCCGGGGAGGAATATTCTAACAATACTGCCCATCTGCCTTGCTTGTGAGTAGCAGGTGAGGGATGCCAGACAGGGCAGCAGAGAACCCGGGAACGGAACCAGAGGGCGGGGCGGGAGAAGGGCTACAGCTGTGAGTATGTGAAACACAGAGTTCATTACTATCACCCTGCTTTTGCCCCACTCTGTACTTGGGGGACCTAAGTCCAACAGTTTTGGGCAGAAGGGGTGGAGGCCAGGACACAGATTCCTTGAGAAGTGTAAGCTTGGTGAGTCCACAGCCTCCGAGGCAGGAAAGGATACCTTTTCGGGTGTGACCTTGCTTTGGGGACCAGGAGACTAACCCATCTTGTTGGCATCACAGACACATTTCTTTCTCGGGGCCTATTAAGTGAGGTCAGCCACCTGCCCATTCATCTTAAAAAAGCATATGTGGCTGAAGATATTTTTTTGAAAAAGAGAACTGTGCTTAGTAACTTGTAGAAATGTTCCTGAAAGAGTCATACACAGGCCCAGGGCAGTTCTTAGGTGGGTCCATCCGTCCTCCGCTGGTGACGAACTCCAGGACTTCTTGGTTGCTTTTGCTAGGGTATGGCATATATCCAAGAGAAAAGATTTCCCACAGCAGCACGCCAAAGGACCTGAGCACGGGACAGGAGACACAGATGTGATATCACGAGATACACACGTGAGCACACATGGACACACACACATATATACACACATGGACATACACAGTCACAGATGGAAGATTTAAATTTTTTATTACACATTTTCCACAATAAAGAGTTCTTAATACAGAGAAAAACAAAAGAATGAGAAAGCCATAAGCACGCTCTGTAAAAAGATAACCACTATTAGCATGTTATTTTTTTTGTTCCAGTCAAGTTTCTGTGCTATTTTTTTTACATAATTGCAATTATATTTAATATGCAGTTTTGAACCTTGATTTTTGTTTTGCAAATTCCATTATAGTACACTTTCTGTGCTAATACGAACATTTTATAAATAGAATTTCAAATGGCTATAAAACATTTCACTGAGTAGTTTTGCCATATTTGACATATCATATATGTATTGTTTCAGTTTTTAAACTATTTAAAATACTGTGATGAGCATCTTTGTGCATTTTTTAAAAGGACAATTTGCTTAGGATAAGTTCCCTTAAATGTAGGATTAGAATAACCTAGTAAATTGTAGGATAATCCTAATGAAATGACTTGCTCAAAAGAAAACTAACACTGAAAAATTCTTGACACATAACTGTCCACTTGACTTCCCAGTGTGTCACTCTGATCGTCAACCAGCATCGTGCGAGAATGCACAAGAACATTGTGTGAGAACACACCGGACACTCTCACAACACTAAGTGCTCTTTCTGCGCCCAAACCTCTCCTACTTCATTCCTCCCAGCTCAGTGGACTCATCGTTCAACTGCTGGCGCAAGCTGCAAACTTAGCCATTGTCCTCCATCTCACCCTTTACCACATCCCCGCTTCATATCCAGGCTTCAGCAGTCGGGTTAACTATTCTAGACTGAGCTTGAATCTGACCACTTCTAATGGCTCCCACTGCTGCGGTTAGGCCCGGCCCCTCTCATCTCTTATCTACTAGAAATGCTCAGTATATTCCGATTGGTCTCCCCTCTTCACCTGTCCTACTCCAGTCTGTTTTCAATGGCAGCAAGAATTTTTTTAAATTGATTTTAATTTATTGTGTTTACACATAGATTCTAGTGTTGCCCCGAATGCATCCCCCCTCCCCACAGCGCCTTCCCCCCTTCCCTTCAGGATTATCCCATCCTATCATCCCCTTTCCCTCTGTTCTCTTTCCCTCTGGTCCCTTTGATCTCTCCTCTGTCTCAATTCCGTTCCTCAGTTCACACTGTTCATTGGATTCCTCAAACGAGTGAGGTCATATATTTTTCTTTTTCTGCCTGGCTTATTTCACTTAACATAATAGTTTTCATGTCCACCCATGTTGTCGCAAAAGGTAAGATTTCCTTCTTTTTCATGGCCCCATAGTATACTATTGTATATATGTACCACAGCTAAGAATTTTTTTAAAAAGAGATCATGTCATATTCTTGCTTCCCACTCTCCAGAGGGATCCTTATCGTGCTCAGAATGAGATCCAGACTCCCTAACCTGGGTCCTAAGGCCCTCCATGTTCTGCCTCTGCCTGCCCTTGCCATCTCTACCACTGGCCCCTGAGCTCGCCAGCTCCAGCCATGAACTGGTTTTCAATCCTCAAAGTCTGCCTGGAAAGCCTCCCTCTCAGATCTCTGCATGCTGTGCTTGTTGTCATTCAGGTGTTGGAGTGACCGAGTGACCCCTGCTCTCTGGAGCCTTCCTGACCCTTCACACGGAAACGATTTCCCTTCTCCGGTCCCTTCATCCCAGCGCTCTACTGTGCTTCCAGCAGTTATTAGCATCGGAGGTTATGTGATTTGTTTTTAAAGCATTTTATGAAACAATCTAAACTTTCAAAAGGAAAAGTAATGGAGACCTATGTATCCAGATGTTAACATTTTGCACTGTGTCAGTTCTCCTTCTCTTTTTGGAGAGATAAAGTAGAAGCAGGCAAGCCCCGCCTCCTCGCTCTGCTCTTCCCTCCACTGACGTTAGCAGGTATACTTCTCCTGTATGTTTATTTTTTTTAACACAATGTGTGAAAGCATAAACTATAAAGTTTCTATATCATAGACTTAATTTTTATATTGTGAAATTATGCATAAATAATACCAAGCTCCTTTTTGGAACTTGTCCCTCCTGCCACTAAATGTTATTTTTGAGGTTTACCCATGTTGATACACGTAGGTGAAGTGTGTTCTTTTATACTGCCGAATAATTTCCCATGATATAGGTATACCAGTCTTTTTTTAAAAGTTCCCTACTTGAGGGATCATTCGGCTGTTTTAGCTTTTTCTCTATGGTGAACAATGATGCAAATAAACATCCTTGCGCAAGTCTATTTGTGTCATTCTCCCCCTAATTAGACACTTAGAACTAGAACTGCTGGGTCGTAGGAGATGCGTGTGTTCAGAACAATGACTTCATTACCTAAATTGCTGCCCGGTATTGGAGAGGGCAGGCTGGTGGTGCTCTAATGCTGGTGCACGTAGGAATCACCTGGAGGGCTCGTTAAAATGAATGTGGGGCTCACCCACAGAGTTTCTGTTTCCTTAGCTTGATGTGGGGCTGAGAATTTGTTCCTAATAAGTTCCCAGGTGACGCAGGACCTCACTTAGCCACTGAGTTAGGATGAGCCGAAGTTAAAAACAGAACTTTATGACCCAGAAGGCCCCCTTCTGGGTATCTGTGCAAAGGATCAGTATCTCAAAGAGACGGCTGCACTCCAGTGTTAACCGCCGTGTTATTCACAATAACCACCTAACGAGTGCCTGTCAGTGGATGATGAATGGATAAAGAAAAGGTGGTATGTGACTATATTTATCCTTCTGATTACTTAATGTGATTATTAATATTAATAACTAGCTGTCTGGATTAATAGCTTAGTACATACATACTAATACATATATTAACACACACATCAATAAATATGAATACATGTGTGTGTATATAACTAAAAGGAATACCTTTTTTTAATCATGCATATATATAAAATAGATATTTTTTTAGCCTTAAAGAGAAGGATATTCTGCCTTTTCAACAACATGGAGGGCATCATGCTAAGTGAAATCAGCCAGACGCAGAAAGAGATGCACTGCATGATCTTACTTATAAGTGGAATTATAGAAGCAGAGAGCAGAATGGTGGGTGCCAGGGGCTGGGGGAGGGGCAAGTGGGGAGATGTTGGTCAAGGAGACAGTCTCAGTGACACAGGACGATTACGCTCTGGAGAGAGGGTGAAAGGAAAAGGGAGAGAGAGAGAGAGAGAGGCAGAGAGAGAGGGAGAGAGAGAGAGGGTGAGGCAGAGAGAGGGAGAGAGAGAGAGGGAGAGGCAGAGAGAGGGGGAGAGAGAGGGAGAGGTAGAGAGAGGGATAGGTAGAGAGAGGAAGAGAGAGAAAGAGGGAGAGAGGGAGAAAGAGAGGGAGAGAGAGAGAGGGAGAAAGAGAGAGGGTGAGGCAGAGAGAGGGAGAGGCAGAGAGAGGGAGAGGCAGAGAGAGAGGGATAGGTAGAGAGAGGGAGGGAGAGAGGGAGAAAGAGAGGGAGAGAGAGAGAGGGAGAAAGAGAGAGGGTGAGGCAGAGAGAGGGTGAGGCAGAGAGAGGGAGAGGCAGAGAGAGAGGTGAGAGGTAGAGAGAGGGAAGGAGAGAGGGAGGGAGAGAGAGAGAGAGAGAGAGAGAGAGGGAGAGAGAATGAGAGGGAGAATAAGTGTTGTTCCACTTATTTATGCATTCACTGATTAATTCTTGTATGTGCCCTGATGGGGATCGAACCTGCAAATTTGGTGTACTGTGATGATGCCCTAACCAACTGAACTAACCAGCCACAATTTTCTAATTTTAACTCAATGTTGCCCTCCCGGAATAAATCCAACTTTGTTATTATGAACAAGATATTATGTGTGGCTCTCAGTGGGGGTCCCCCAGCCAGCAGTATCGGCATCACCTGGGAACTTGTAAGAAATGCAGATTCTCAACCTGACCCCAAATCTTCTGAATCAGAAGCTCTCAGGGTGGGGCCCAGCATTCTGTTTTAACAGACCTTTCCAACGATTCTGATGTCTGCTAGCTTTCAAAGGCTACTTGTCCAGGTGCACTGATGTTTCTCCTCTGACCCTTCCCCTGACACAGGGCCCCCCCTGCTGAGTGTGGGATCCCCCTTACAGCCCATGGTGAGACATGGAGGAGGGCCGCAGAAAGACTCACCACGTGTCTGTTTTGGATGTAAATATTCCTTCCATGAAGGCCTCTGGGGGCATCCACTTCACGGGCAGCATTGCACAGCCTCCCTTTCGGTAGTAGCTAGCTCTGTGGGGGAGGAGAAGAAAACCGAACTCAATTCTGGAGGTGGCTCTGAGCAAAAGCTCCAGGCAACTTGAGAAAGTGGCAACAAGTTCTACCCATTAAAGGACTGGAATTAGTGAGGGTTCTGTGATTGAGGAGAACAGGGGAACACAGATCATTTGGTTAAGAAATTTGCTGTCATTTAATCAGAAATAAAACTGCCCACTGGAGGCATAAAAGAAAGGATCTACACAATGACTAAAATACCCACCAGAGATGGTTAGATTTCCCTGATGGCTTTTGTTTACTGTAACTGACAATGACTAACACCCCTCCAACATGGTAAGTGTAGCCTGTTCCTGAGGATCCACAGTAACGCAGGATCTACAGAGGAGGCAGTGAGAGCGGGCTGTGCTGCTCACTCCGGCTCCGCCCAGCACACAGTGCTCAGTCCAATGCAGGCACTCCGCAAACACTCGGGCAGCTGGGCAACTGGGCAGCGGGTGGGGGTGGGGTGGGGCGGCTGCTTCGTGCAACACACCCTGGCAGGGAACGCAGGGCTAGGGCTGGAGCAGGTGTCAAAAGTATGAATTAATTTATTAGTGTTTGTCAGTGATGTTATTAAATCGACTCACCGATAAACACTAATAAATTAATTCGTACACCTTTGACACAGGCTCCACCCCTAGCCCTGAGTTCTCCTGCTAGGATGCGCTAGCTAGCGTAGGCAGCTTCCCCACAAGCTGCCTCGATTAATTAATTACTCCCACAAACACATACTGAGCGTTTGGAATGTATCAGGTACTCTGCCATGTGGTGAGGACATAAATAAGACTTCCAGAGACAGGTTTAGTGGAGGAAACAGTCATAAGAACCACAGTACATAACAACACATGTAATGATGTCAGTATGTAGGAAACTGTGACTCGGATGAGGAATTGATTTGCTCTGCTTGAGGCAGGGGTCAGGCACAGGGGCCCTGTCACAGAGGGGCTGACGGAGCGGCGCAGATGCTCTCCTGGAAGACCGTCCCCTACAGCTGAGGTTGCACAGCGCATGTGGGAACAGGGACTGTGGGTACGCTGGGGTGGTGAAGCCTAGAGCTGGGGGGCTGTCAGCACTGAGGATGGACGGAAGGGATCCTAAGTCGTGCTTTTTGTATTGTGGACCACAGGCACGTGCTGAGATAGCGGGGAAGGAGCGCTGAGACTAGGTGGTAGGTGAAGGCAAAGTGCAGCAACCAGGCAGTGTGGAGGGGTCGGTGGTGGCCGACCGTGGTCAAGAACATTGCTAACTCAGTCTCTTCCACATGCTGCTCCCCTGTGGTTGGAGGGGGGCATCAGCACCACCCCACCCCCGCCCCAGGATGGCTGCCAGTTCTGACGGAGGGCTTCAGGGTCTCCCTCGCTCTCCGAAGACTGAAAGGTCTACATGACCATTTCTGCTCAGTCTCTGGGTTAGGGAAAGTGTGATTAATGACCATACCATGAACTACTCGCTCAGCTCCTGGAGCAAGAGACTGTTGTAAATAATTAGATAAAGAAGTAACGTGAGATCAAGTGTGATAGAAGTATTTTTTTAATTAAAAATTATTTTACATTTAAAATGCAGCCTTGCCCTGGCCGGTTGGCTCAGCGGTAGAGCATCGGCCTAGCGTGCGGAGGACCCGGGTTCGATTCCCGGCCAGGGCACACAGGAGAAGCGCCCATTTGCTTCTCCACCCCTCCGCCGCGCTTTCCTCTCTGTCTCTCTCTTCCCCTCCCGCAGCCAAGGCTCCATTGGAGCAAAGATGGCCCGGGCGCTGGGGATGGCTCTGTGGCCTCTGCCTCAGGCGCTAGAGTGGCTCTGGTCGTAACATGGCGACACCCAGGATGGGCAGAGCATCGCCCCCTGGTGGGCAGAGCGTCGCCCCTGGTGGGCGTGCCGGGTGGATCCCGGTCGGGCGCATGCGGGAGTCTGTCTGACTGTCTCTCTCTGTTTCCAGCTTCAGAAAAATGAAAAAAAAAAAAATGCAGCCTTGAGGCTTTTTTTTTTTTTTTTTTGCATTTTTCTGAAGTGAGAAGCAGGGAAGCAGAGAGACAGACTCCCGCATGCACCCAACCAGGATCCACCCGGCATGCCCACCAGGGGGCAATGCTCTGCCCATCTGGGGAGTTGCTCTGTTGCAACCAGAGCCATTCTAGCACCTGAGGCAGAGGCCATGGAGCCGTCCTCAGTGCCCGGGCCAACTTTGCTCCAATGGAGCCTTGGCTGCGGGAGGGGAAGAGAGAGATAGAGGAGAGGGGGAAAAGGTGGAGAAGCAGATGGGCACTTCTCCTGTGTGCCCTAACCGGGAATTGAACCTGGGACTTCCACATGCCAGGCTGACACTCTACCACTGAGCTAGCTGGCCAGGGCCAAAATGTAGCCTTGAGACTATTACAGAGAACAAGACACAAAGCTGAGTGAAGCAGCTGCGGGCTTTATCGCCACCTTGTGTCTCCTAGTGTGCTGAGGGCGATTGAGGGTGGGCCAGCATCCTGTCAGCTCGGGGCTGCGCTAGCCTGGTGTGGTGGAAGCTGAGGCCATTTCTAATTCCTGAGATCATGTTTACTTAGAAACTTTTTCCATATTGTGCATCCAAGTTTTTCTGTGTCTCAGAATGTGTTAGGGTTGGAGCATCAGAACCAGAGAGACGACCTTATTAAGAACTTGGTGTGTCAATCATGGTGGGCAATTGTGATTCCAGATTTAGACTTCAGGTGTAGAAACTACTTAAGGTTTCCTGTATTGTGAAAAGGAAATTTTTCTTTTCTAATATTCTATTTATTGATTTTTAGATGGGGGGGAGAGAGAGAAAGAGGAGAGAACAGAGGTAAGCATTAACTCGTAGTAGCCACTTTCTGTATATGCCTTGAGCAGCCAAGCCCAGGATTTTGAACGGGTGACCTCAGCATTCTAGGTTGATCCTTTATCCACTGTGCCACTACAGGCCAGGCCATGAAAAGGAACTTAATAAAATTTTAGATGGCAAGTTGACAAGGCACCAGGGATGATTTAGGGCACAGGCAGTACGTCCCATTCTCTAGTGTGGGCGGGCCAAGATGGAGATGGCAGTATTGACTCACCTATAGATGTCTCGGGCCATCCCAAAGTCCCCGATCTTGGCTACTCTTCCGGGGCCTGAGCAGGTCAAGAGGCAGTTCCTGGCAGCAATGTCCCTGGGAAGAAACAAATGAGAAAATGAATCTCCTGATTTTATCTCTGGGAAAATGAATGTATAGGATTCATCACTAGGATTTTCGCCTCTAATCTGAAGTTCAAACAGTTCCCTTCCCAGCTCCATACTTCCTTCACTACATTGTAATTTACATCGACAAGAAATAGCTATGCCGACTCTAGGCCACAGAGCTAACAGGGAAATGGGAAATAATTAGGGAGAGGCTGGAGAGTGTTTAATAGGATAATAATATAAAAATAACTGTAATAGAAACTAGAATTTATTGGCCTTTTACTATGTACTAAGTATTGTTCTAAGTGCTTCATATCTAATTCTCATAACAACCCTAGGAGATACAGGGTACTATCATTATCTTCATTTTATTAAACAAATTATGCTAAGAGCAGTAACACAGGGACATAAAAAATGCCACTTGTCCTCAGGCTATTGTTTGTACAGATTGCTGGTTGGTTTCTGTCAGTTGTCTGAGGGCGGCTTCTGGAACAGCGTGGTTTCCATGATGTCAAATTCAAGTAGGTTCAGGTAGTCCCAAATATTTGTCACTTTCTTTATGAATAAGCCATTATGGTTCTTACAGCCATGACTTTACCTAAAGCCTTTGCTAAGCTGTCTGCATCATAGCTACATGGCTAAAGAGTCACTTCTTTCAAGCTACAAAGTTGTCTTGTCTTCTCTGTTGCCACACTTCAGGTGCCCATAAGGCATGCCCAGAGCTTGCCAGGACTCAGCTTCTACCCACTGGCTGCTCGAGTGCCCATTCTGCCATGCATGCAGGAACGGAGGGAGTGGCCAGAGGGGTCTGGAGTGGGCTCTGATAATATTCAAGTTCAGGACAGAAAAATAAGTTGTAGTTCTTGGGGGCCACAGATCAGTGGTGGGATTCAAATAACTTAACAACTGGTTCTCTGCCCTAATGACCGTTTTAAGTATAAAAAAACAATATATCAAAAGGCAGTTTATTATTTCATGCATTTAATACATACTTAAATAACAATAATAGAGGTATATAAAACTAGACTATGTTATAAGAAAGAATTTTAAAATATTAATGAAAAATATTAAATAACACCTGACAAAAAACAATAAAACTGTTATTTAAGGTATTTCCATATTGCTTCTTGATTGGCGTTCTCACTTGCAATTTTTTTTTTTACCTATGGATGGAATGAACATTACTATGGGTGCAGATGAACGTTAGAAAAGAGTAAGGAATGTAAACTTGTGGTTTCCACATTGGGCGGCTGCCCAGGTGCCCACCTTAGAGAGCACCCCGATTACAAGTGGTTTGCAGAACTCAACAAAAAATTAGGTATCGGGTCTGCCTAACCGGTATGAACCGGCTGAATCCCACCACTGTCACAGTTGCTGTTTTCATATTTTCGACTTGCTTCATGGAGGTCAAGAAGAACATCAAAAATAAACAACTGGGTAGTATTTAGAAATAGGATCTGGACTGGGGGTCATGGCTTAGGATACTAGGACGATGGGCCAGGGAGGGAGATGGATGTTGTTAATACCACTGGTCTGATCCAGAGGTTTATGTTGAAGTTGGAGGAGCAATGGAGCATAAAATGCCCTAATAAAACTATACAAGCATTACATGTATGACATCAGAAAGAAGAAAAATAGTGAAATATATAGCCATTACTTCCAAAGAGAAATACAGCGAAGTAGACCAGGAACAATATTTATGGCTCCAGAAAGGTCTTTACGCTGCTGTGCATAGAATGGTTGCTTAAAATAGTGATATTGAATTTAATGGCAAGAAAATAAATACAGTATCATAGAACACACCAAAAGTCGGAAGAATGACACATAGTCTTGAAATGGTAATAAACTATAACCAAAGGAAACAGCTCTAGTAGAAAAATGGGAGTGTGAGGATCCGGTGAGGGAGTCCGCGCTGCATTTGGGCGGTGTGCTTGCTCGGGAGCTGGGCATCGCCCAGAGGATAGAGGTGGAGGAGAGGGAATTGGAGGTGGTACTTCTGTGGGAGTGAGCCACAGACTTTCCAGCCAGCCAGAGCTGCAACAGATCCTTTCCTGATGCTAATTTACCCAGAAGAAAAGCTTGGTTGAGATGGCCAGTCTCTGCTAGAGGTCGCCTTTTGCTTATAAAGCAGACCCTCTGATATATTGATTTATCTTTGGCCATCTCATTTCTCAAAACAGATAAAAGGAGCAACACACTGTTACTCTGGGATCAAATTCTGACCTTCAGTAACTATTTATAGATTTGACAGCGACAGAAATCTTGAGAGAATGTGGTCCTGTTATCTTATTATCTCTAATAACAGAGCATTGGATATGGTCCAATGCCTCACGGCTCTAGGGAAGCAGATTTCAAAACGTCAGGGGAAAGATGGATAGGATCCCTCAGCCGGAGTCCATACGCTCTAACGCGGGAGATGAAGCAGATAAGATCTCAGGGACAAGCAGAGGGAGACATCTGAAGTCTCTAAGGTGACTGCACAGGTCGCCCTCAGATGAGTCCAGGGTTAAAGGACATAGCCACAGGTGCCAAGGCAGCTGCAACCAAGGACCAATTCCACAAAGAGCACAACCTTGTCGTGTCCGAGCAACAACAGAGCCCAGAGCTGAGACGTGAAAAGTTCTGGGCACAACAGAAAGGGTGAGAACAGCCGTGGCAGGACTGACCCACGTTTGGAAACGGAGGGGGTAGCTTTGAGCCAGAACATAAAGGGTTGCCCCCGGCCCCTCCTCTGCTTCTGTTACTTCTGTCCAGAAAAGTCGTCCACGTGGTGGAAAGGTTTACAGTCAAGAGGAAGAACTGAAGACCAAACAATGAAGTGACAGTAACAGGACCAGCCCCCCCCCCCCCCCCCCCCCCCCCCCCCCGTAGAGCTTACTGCCTTGTTTGGGGAATGACTTTCGGCACCTGGTGAGCGTAGGCCTTGCTCTTTAATTCTCCCATTTTTTATCAGGGAGACAGCAGAGCTTCCTGTCTCCTTTCATGCTTTGCTACTTCTGACCTGATGCGGCGCCCCATTTTCTACTTTATACTCACGTGTTCTAAGTGTTAGGAATATGCCTTATCCTCTTTGAAGACAGGAGTTAAATAATTGTTAATTCACCAAGTTGTTATTTACTCAATTATAAGGAATCGTCAGGAAGAGCGTTGCAAACAGCTGAACAATCTATTTGACTTTTCAGATTTCAGAATTAAGCTGTCAGCTGAGAAAGCTATGAACACTCACGTGGGAAGAAGTCAGAGTAATCTATGACATCTATATCATCACCTGTGGGCTTCAGGTTGCAGCCCAGACACCATGTAAACACAAAGATCTTACACAGCAGAAGAAACGAAGTGTAGAAGTAAATCAAATAATCATTATGCCTGTTTCTGGGTATTTTAGAAGAAATTAATTTATCTGACAAACATTTCTTGTGCCTCATTATATGGCAGGGATGCAAATATGAATAAACAGGATTCTTGCTTTTGAGGTCCTCTCATCAAATACGTGAAAATATGAACTCCTTTAATTTCCTTAAGGAGGTGTTTTCTGGAAGAGGGAGCCTTAAAGTGATACAGGACTTGATGGTTTCACTGCAAGATCCAGGCAGGGGGCCCCACAGGAGGTCAAAACAGCTCATCTAGGTCTTCAGCACTGGTGTGAATGGATATTTTATATCCATTTTACAGATGGGGCAGGTGGAGCCCTGATAGAGTAAGTAGTCATCTTAAAGACAAAGAAAGACTGGCCCCTGATGGTAAGGAGGCCGTGCAGAAGGCGGAAGGTGGGGGGTGGGGGTAGGGCAGGCATTTTGACTCACCGGTGGATGAAGTGATTTTCCTCCAAGTACTGGCAGCCACAGGCAATGTCCCGAGCCACATGCAGGAGGTCCAGCATGGCCAGGGAGGAGGGCTGGTTCTGTGGGGAGACAGAAACGACCCACTGGTGAGAAGTTCCTGGGGGGAGAAGGCCTGAAACACTAGCTTCAAGTGTTCACAAGGAGGCCAGACCCAGACTCGCCGTCCCCAGGGGTCCCCGCCCTGCCTGCACATTAGAAATTCTCCTGGCAGTTTTAAATCAATACAGATGCCGGGGCCTCAGCCCAGACAGATGAGCCAATTACTCCAGGTGGGTGTGGCATTTGCAGGTTTCACCAAGCTCAGGTGAGTAAAGCAGCAGTCAGGCCTGGCTCCCGGGCAGCCGGGATGGGCCAGGTGACCCTCCCCCTCCACCGATTCTTCCACCTCAATCCCCACAAGCACCGGGACCCCCAAACTTACAAACAAACCTGTGAGAAAATCCAGGGGAATAATGTTGTTTTCAAAATTCTCTAAATGTTTTAAAATGTAAATTTTCTCTAAGAATATCTGGACCTAATGCGGACTGGAAAAGAAAAGAGGGAACTCTGGGGAAATGCTGGGCAACCAAAGAAACTCAGGCTGTTCTGAACCTGAGAACATCACCCGCCCGGGTGGGCCGCCCAGGGTACGGCCATCCCCACCTGGACAACCCGTGTGCCAGAAGCCTTTTCTGAAGGCGACATCCTATGTTGGTGTCTGTTTAATTCCTAAATCCGCCAAGTCTGCGGCAGCTTGTCATATGCAGTGTCATATTTCCTTTGTTGTTCTGTGTATTTTACCACGTCCCCAAGTAAACCTTGAGGTCCCCGGGCAGGGACTTCAGCGTCCACCTCCACGGTATCCAGCACAGGGCTTGGCACACTGTAGTGGTTCAATAAATATTGGGGGGGGGGTTGGATGATTATACATGAACTAGGATTTACCTAGATGCCGGGGGCGTTTCTGCGCCACAGGTCAGGGTCTCCCCAGGACGCCTTGGAGTAATGGTGTGGGTGGGTGTGGGTCTGGGGAGGTGGGGAGGAGTCATGCTTCATTCTGCAGGGGACAACGTAGAAAGCCTGCCTGTGAAACACCAGGCCCTGCCTTACGTGCAATAAAACAAGTCCAAGTACATGATCTCTCTGATGCAGCCACAACCTCCTTTGTTGTCGGTAGGGAAGAGACTGTTACCTCTGGGTTTTTTGTTTGTTTGTTTTTTTACAGAGACAGAGAGAGAGTCAGAGAGAGGGATAGATAGGGACAGACAGACAGGAATGGAGAAAGATGAGAAGTATCAATCATCAGTTTTTTGTTGCGACACCTTAGTTGTTCATTGATTGCTTTCTCATATGTGCCTTGACCGTGGGGCTACAGCAGACCGAGTAACCCCTTGCTCGAGCCAGCGACCTTGGGTCCAAGCTGGTGAGCTTTGCTCAAACCAGATGAGCCCGCGCTCAAGCTGGCGACCTCGGGGTCTCGAACCTGGGTCCTCCGCATCCCAGTCTGATGCTCTATCCACTGCACCACTGCCTGGTCAGGCACTGTTACCTTTTTATTAAAGAAGAGAAGGCTGAGGGCTCAGAGAGGCTAAGTGTTGCATGCCAGGTCACACAGCTAACAGGGTAGATATGAAAGAGCCCTGAGCAGGATTTAAGGATCTGGGCTGGGGGAGGCAGGATTCAAGTTCAAGTTAAGCTTCTCAAGGAGGGCCTGTCAGAGAAGAGATGGCATATGTGAGCACAGTGACAGAGTGAATAGCACACACACATCCAGGGGCAGCTATTTCACAGTCCGTCGAGCTGACCTGGGTTCCACCCCTGCTTGTCCCGCACTGGCTGTGTGACCTGGGGCTAACTGCTTTGTCACTCTCCAAGCCACAGTGTCCTCATCTGCGGAAGTGGCATGGCACTAGGAGGACGCACAGAGAGGCACAGAGGGAGTGCTTCCTAAGGGACGTGCAGTTATCATCGGGGTTGTGGTGAGAGGGCCGCAGAGGCCTTGGGAAATGGTCCGCGTGTGTGGTTTCTCCAGGGTCCTTGTTAGGGTCAGAAATACTGGGTACCATGAGAGAGATAGTGCCCATTTCCTGGGAAAAAAAGGTACATGTACTTCTGAGGGAAATATTCAGCCATCTTGCTCTAGTATTAGAAATATCTTTTTCTCTCCTCAGGAAAAAGCTTTCTGTTCCGATTAAAGGAGGACACGCTCCTGGCTTCCCCAGTCTCTGTGTTCCCCCATCACTCAGGATGGGACCTTTGATGTCACAGAGGTTCTGTGAGCCCGGCAGGCTGCAGGGAGAAATCTTCCCGGGTGTTACCCCAGGGCCGGGTTTATCTGGGCTCCCTATCTGTGGCTGCTCAGAGCAAATTAACCACTCCACTAATCACACTGCACAGAAGCAGACCGTCGGCAACCGTGGTGTATGTGTGTGTGTGTGTGTGTGTGTGTGTGTGTGTACAGGGGAAGGGTGTATGGTGTGGCAAACCTGATGCTTAAAGTAGCCGTGCAGAGTACAGCCTGTGCGCTCAGTGCTCTTTGTATCCATCCTGGGCAGAGCAGGAATCAAAGTCCCCCCACCCCCACCACAGCCCCGCAGCCTGCCACTGAGTGGGGCATCTCCTCTGGCAGCCTCGGGCCCTGTGACATCCCTCAGGCCATCGTGGTTATGGGTGTATCCTGTCCAGGGTTCACAGGGAGGATCTTGTCCAGTGTTTCTTAAGTGGGCTTGTGGGATGGAATTTGACTCAAGAGGTGTGGGAATCCCTGGGTTAAATAGGGGTCGTTGTCACAGGAATTGCCAGGGTCTTTTGCACACGAATGCATAAGATCCAGTGAGGGGAGTCTCTCATGGCTCTAGAATTTGGCCCCAGATTTCTTTCAAGCACGTGAGTGAGCAGGGGACACCTTAGGCACTAGTGTTCCTTTCAGGGACACTGTTCAGACCAATGTCTTACTTTGTAGGTGAGAAAACAGATCCAGAGAGGTGGAATGATTTCTTTGGCCATAGCTTCTGAGGGGCTATTCCCAAAGGATAAGATATATATATATAAATAATGAAAAACAGAATAATATTGATATCTAGTCTTTTCTTAAGGGGAATATCCTGAATCATTTAGAGATGAAGACTCATAGGATGGGGTAGGAACTGTTTTACCAAGTGAAAAAGAGTGGTTTATAAAACTGACACATAGAAGAATGAGAGAAAAAGGTGAAAGGAAGAAGCAAATGCAGACAGGGAACATGAAATATAAAAAGCGTCAAAAAGCCACGTGAAAAGGGGTGAGATGTTAATGCTGGTGGCCCCGTGTATTTCCTGGCTCCTCACGTGGCGGACTTGCCACGGACACCAAAGGCCCCTTTGTGCATTTGGAGTAAGCACTGGTATTGCAGAACTAGGCAAAGATCTAAACCTGAGCATCAGTCCAAATCAGAGCTTCTCTCCTGTCCACTGGGACCTCTGGGATCCAAAGAGTCACCTGTGAATGTTCCCGAGAGCTATTACCACAGACGGCACCATGTTCCACACACAGACAGACACTGCTATGGGTGATGACTGCCATGGTGAATAAAGAGATTATTGCCTCCTTAATGGCTTTTGTCATTATTGATTGAACCAATGTATACTTAAAAAACAGTGATTAGCCTATATCTGGTATATATTAAACCCTCAATAAATATTTGTTAAGTAAAGATAGGATCTGCAAATATTTTTTTTTTTTACATTTAAAGGGACCTTCCTTATAGAAGAGGTGGGAAACATCAAGTGATGTTTCATCAGTTAGCCATGAATTTTGTTTCCATGATGAATGTGGTTAGCCTGGGCATCCATTCTGTTCGCTGTATCTGTACATCTGTCTGTCACTTCATGTCCATCCACACGCTATCTGAAGCCAGGGCCTCTTAGACCACCTCTGAGGCCCTTTGATCCCGAAAGTCTATGGAATTGCTGAGTTCCAGGAGTGGGGAGGTGAGCACAGAGACCTAGTCTGCTTCTGAATGCCCAGATGAGGGCATGCACACAGTAGGTCATCATGTCGGCCCTGAGGGTCTCCGAGGATTCCAACAAATGAACTGGTGGAATTCATGCCTTTGAATCCAGTGAGTTCCACAGCCTGGAGACACAACTCTACCCTCAGTTCCTCCAGCCCTGATATCATTAGCCGTCCTTCCTTTCTTCATTACGTATAGCAGTTGCTGCTATGAGCCTCCTCTGTTGACTCAAACACATTCCTTTCTCACAGTCAACCAGATCCCCACCTTCCTGAGATGAACTCTGTGGCTCTCAGAACCCATGCAGGACACCCAGCTCATCTAGACCCTCTAGGGAAGCTGCTGCTACAAGCACATTTGCACGGGGTCCCTCTGCAGGGCTGCAGCCGGACACTGTAAATCACCGCCGTGGCAGGTATCTCAGGAGGGCCAGCTCACCCGCGACGGGTGGGAGCAATGGGGGTGAGAAGGATGACTCGGGTGCTGTGAGTCTCCGGCGCAGGCGGGCAGGGACGGCCGCAGGAAGCGGGAACGGGGCCAAGGCTGGGTGGGTCTGGTGGGTGGAATCCTGACTCTCAGAGGGAGCTCTTGCAAGAGAGTTGACCGTTTCATGGTTTGGGGCATCTTGGGGGCAGTGCCTGCCGTTAGAGGTCAGAACGTGGCAGCAGGCTCCTGATCTGAACCTCTCATGATGGCCCTGGGGGGTGGGAGGTGGTGGGAGACTTTGCCTTTCCTTGATGATTTGCTTTTCCTTGTCAGTACTTTGTTTTTTTGGGAAAATATTCAAATTATCCTTCATCTTCAAAAGACAGAGAAGCTGCATGCCTCACTCTTGCCCTACCCTGGCCACCAAGGGCCTCGCACTTGCCGAGTGATGGGTCCTGGGTCCCCTGTGCAGATCCTAGATCTCTCCTTTGCATGTACAATACTTCCTTTTCTTCAAGCCTCAGGAAAGTCCATCAGGAAAATCAGAGCTGTGTCTCTTCCCAAAGTGTATGCCACGTGTCCCCGTTGGACCTCTGTGAAGCACTGCTGAGAGTCTCAGGGCACAGGGCCAAAGGCTCTACCCTGATAGACGGCGATGGGAAAGCCTTAGAGGTGGTGCTCAGACCCTGGCCGAGATGCCTGTGTGGCTCGGAGTGCTGGCCCTCAACGAGCCAGCCTCACCTTGGCAGTCCTTGGCTTCTCAAAGCGGATCATTGGGGGAAAAAAAAACACAGTAGGTTGGCAAAATCACTGAATCGAGAGTCGTAAGTCCTGAGTTCTGGTCCCAGCTCTTCCACGTCCTGTGTGGCAAACCATATAACCTCTCTGAGCCACAGTTCTCTCATCTGCAAAAGATCTACGCTGTTTACTTCAGAGAGCTGTTTTGAGAAATGTGAAAGCGATGAGGAGGATAATAATGCCAACGAGGACTGTTATGAAATGGGTTAGTCTTCCTTTCCCCTACGTCCTCCTGCCAGGCGTGCCCAGGTACGCGCATACTCATCTTTTCAAGGAGTTAGATGGGATTCTTAAATGCCAAGGTGGGTCACCCAGGGGCTTGCAGGAACGGTATAGGCTCCTAAGACTAAGATATTCTAAATTCAGCCTAACTGGGGATGAGGAGCAGGTGTGACCTTTCAAGGTTTCTGCCACCACTAGAGTGAAAGCAGGATATTCCGTTCTGGGAGTTCTGTAGTAGAGTGTCTGTCAGTCTTTCAGTTATTCCTGGGGGTGTGGAGCGTACCAGTCTTCCCTGGAGTCCAGCAGCAGCTCGGGGAAGCCAGGTTCTAACTCAGGGGTCTGCTCTGCTCCCGTTCCTGGTGCTCAGGGCCTTCTGAAGACCCCAGCAAGACAAGAGTGGGTAGCTGGATTCTAGGTCCACCCAGTATGCTGCATTTTAAAATTTAGAACCATGTTCAAGATGTTCCAGTCCAGCCCTTGGACCTCATGTCGCAGACACCGACGTGAGGTTGGCTAGTCTGCCCTAAGCCACATGGTTGTCTATGGCCAAGCAGGGCTGGGTGTGGCACTCCGGGTTCCACCTCGTCCCCAGCTCCAGCCCTTCAACTGTAAGACACATGTAGCACCGTCCTAAATATTTCAGCACTTTATTTTGATAGTAAAACTACAAGGTCAGATGTTGCCATTTGAGAAACGGCAGTGGGGTTCAGAACGAGTGGATTGACCCACCCCATTAGCAACCTGGTTGGCATAAACATCCCTCTGTGTGCGGGTCCTAGTTTGGTTTTCCATAATCAGCAGGCCATAAAAAGGATCAGGCTGGAGAACCCATGGCACAAGCCTTGAATGAGCTCCCAGGACTGCTGTCCATGTTGTTCGTTTTCTTTTGGCCACTGCCTAGATCCATGTCCAGGGGCTGACTCCCTTGCCCACCTGCCACTTTCCCAGATCCATGCCCAGGGGCTGACTCCCTTGCCCACTGCCACTGCCCCAGATCCATGCCCAGGGGCTGACTCCCTTGCCCACCTGCCACTTTCCCAGATCCATGCCCAGGGGCTGACTCCCTTGCCCACTGCCACTGCCCCAGATCCACGCCCAGGGGCTGACTCCCTTGCCCACCCGCCACTGCCCCAGATCCACGCCCAGGGGCTGTCTCCCTTGCCCACCCGCCACTGCCCCAGATCCACGCCCAGGGGCTGACTCCCTTGCCCACCCGCCACTGCCGCAGATCCACGCCCAGGGGCTGACTCCCTTGCCCACCCGCCACTGCCGCAGATCCACGCCCAGGGGCTGACTCCCTTGCCCACCCGCCACTGCCGCAGATCCACGCCCAGGGGCTGACTCCCTTGCCCACCCGCCACTGCCGCAGATCCACGCCCAGGGGCTGACTCCCTTGCCCACCCACCACTGCCCCAGATCCATGCCCAGGGGCTGACTCCCTTGCCCACTGCCACTGCCCCAGATCCATGCCCAGGGGCTGACTCCCTTACCCACCCCCCACTGCCCCAGATCCATGCCCAGGGGCTGACTCCCTTGCCCAGCCACCACTGCCCCAGATCCATGCCCAGGGGCTGACTCCCTTGCCCACCCCACCCCACCCCCAAGTAGTTGCTTCCCAGGCTGCCCACTCTTGCTCCTTTAGCCCATTCTGTTCCTTGGCACAGCACTGAGGGAAGACAGGGCCACTCACCGGGCGAGGGCGGGTCTCCCGGAGGAAGGACTTGAGGTCTCCTCCTGCCATGAGCTCCAGCAGGATAAAGCGGGGCAGGGCTTGCAGGCTCACTCCGATACAGCGCACGATGTTCTGGTGATTGAATTTGCTGCAGAGCAGAGGGCGGTAAGCAAATTTAACTGAGCCAAGTCTGGGAAAATCTTAAGTGGGAAAAGCAGCCACAATATGTAAATGTGTTCTGTAAATGTTGGCAGCAGGGGTCCCATGCTGAGCCACCAGGGAGGACTATCTCATCCCTGAGCAGGTGGCAGAACCAGAGCACAGGCCCGGCAGGAGCTCAGCCTGCAGGAGAGCATTTGGTTGGAGGTGGGAGGACCCTGCACAGACACTAGGGTGAGAAAGTGGGTGGGGAGACAGGAGAGGTCCAGGGTCTCTCTGGGAGACTGGTGTGTGGATTCACGTTCAAGTCCTCCGAGGCAGGCCTCAGGCAGAAGCTGGAGGAACTCACGAGGGACTGTGTGAGACCTGCCAGGTGATGTCATGTGAAAGAGACTGAGAGCGAGGGGCACAGGGGTCCCACTGCAGAGGGTGCACAGGGCAGTGAGGCCGGGAACCCCACGTGGCGCAAACACACACACGCAGAGTTACAATAAAATGGTGGTTAGCTATTGTCAAGTAGTGAGATTGAGTGACTTGGGTCTTCTTCACATAATCTTATACTTTCCAAGTTTTATTCAATAATCATGTATTATATGTATAATCAGAAAATAAGTTATTCTTTTTTTTTTTTTGTATTTTTCTGAAGCCGGAAATGGGGAGAGACAGTCAGATAGACTCCCGCATGCGCCCGACCAGGATCCACCCGGCACGCCCACCAGGGGCGATGCTCTGCCCACCAGGGGGCGATGCTCTGCCCCTCCGGGGCATCGCTTTGCCGCGACCAGAGCCACTCTAGCACCTGGGGCAGAGGCCAAGGAGCCATCCTCAGTGCCCGGGCCATCTTTGCTCCAATGGAGCCTTGGCTGCGGGAGGGGAAGAGAGAGACAGAGAAGAAGGAGGGGGAGGGGGTGGAGAAGCAAATGGGCGCTTCTCCTATGTGCCCTGGCCGGGAATCGAACCCGGGTCCCCCGCACACCAGGCCGACGCTCTACCGCTGAGCCAACCGGCCAGGGGAAAATAAGTTATTCTTAAAGCACACTGCATAGTCTGCTGTTTGTCCTCCTGCGACTCCAGACGTGGCAGGCATATCACGTGCACACTCGGGCGCCTTCCCTCTGCCATTCTCGCCCAGGGGGGCCCCAGGTTGCCCCAGCCTGTCAGGAGGCCTGAGCTCCCCAGTACAACAGGAGGCCATGAGCCCGGCTGGACCTCAAGGTCAAAGCCCTGCGTCCTCCTTCAAGTGATCTCTGTCAGCCCTGAACTCTGGGACCCCCAGTGAGGGGCCCCGGCCACAAATGGAAGGGTGCAGGCCTGCTGCATGGACCAAGGCGGGGCGGCCTGGCATCGCGTTAGGGGCACGAGGTGTGAGGGCTGGGGTTGGTGAAAGGCCAGGCAGAGGAGTTACCTGGAGGGAGATGGTAGCTTCCACTGTCACAAACTAGCACACTCTGCTTAAGAAGAAGGGACAAGGAAAGATCGATGGCACAGGGATGCCAGTTGGGTGCAGAGAGGTATCAGCTGGACTGTTAGGTCATAGAGGATTTTTCTCCGAGACAACCATGTGGGGCTGTTCCACTCTGTAAGACGTGCTAGGAATTGGGGGCCTCTCCTGCTGGAGAGGGAGGGGCATGCTGGAGGACGTTTCCCTGGGAGACACCTGTTAGGAGCATGTCCACGGGAGCCGGGGCCCCTGTGACGCTACCTGATGATCAGGGCTTCCATGAGGAAATCCAGCTCGTCCTGTTCGGAGCACACCTCTGGCAGCGTCTGGCACAGAACGAGAAGGCCTTTAGCAGCAGGAGCGAGAGGCCGTCAGCAGGCCGTGTGGCCTTCCTTCAGAGACCGCTGGCCAAGGCCAGGCCCTTGCGGGAGCCCCTCTTACCTTCACAGCCACTTGCAGGGGGCTCGGGTCACTGGGCGTTCCAGACACCTGACCTTCATACACCTCCCCAAATGCACCGTGGCCCAGACCACTGTGCAAAGGAGAAGGCAAAAGGAGGCAGGAGGGTCAGGCCATGGGAATGAGGTCGGGGCACAGTCAGTGGCTGCCCGTGAGGGGCAGAGGGGCACGCACACATTCAACAGTCACACCCTCAGCCTGGCTTTGTGACTCCACCCCAGGCCTCCATTGCTTTATCTGAAACCAGCAAGAGATGTTCCAGCTTGGGATTCGTGACAATGGCTGAACATTCCTTCAATGAAGATTTGAGTCTCTGACCTTGGCCAGGGACGTGGAGGTGACTAAGACCCTGCCCGGAGGCCTGCACTCCCAGGGGCCGGAGGGGCAGACTGCGGAGGGTACTCAGTGAGTGAGAGACCAGCACAGGGGCTCTGGGAACTAAGGGGATTGGCACTTTGCTCCATCAGCAGGAGGCGGGGCCAGGAGGCTCAGGATGGGCCTCATGTGGATTTTGAGGAGAGTACTGGCTCCTCCCCTCTAGTCATCCTTTCACTGAACAAACCCCATGAATATAAAGGGTGTTAAGTGATTAAGTACCCTGCAAATGGCCCTGAATGTTAGACCTTTTTTTCCCTCTGGGAGGGCTGGGGGTGCCCTAGGGTAGCTTTGCTGGGCTCCTGTGACTAGAAAAATCCATGGTGCTGGGATGACATCCTGCCCCCTAGAACACCCCCCTTCCCTGAGCGTGGCAGGAGCACTCACCGAATAAGCGTGATGTTTTTCCGCGGCACCTCCTTCAGGTCGCTGATGGAGGAGGTCTTGCCGGCAAAGCAGTAGTTGGGGTTGTAGTCGGTCATGATGGTTGAGGTGCGGAGCTTGCTCAGCTTGTATTCGGGGCTCTGCAGCTCCATCTGCATGGCTTGCAGCTCCTGGTGCTTCCGGCGGTACACTGCTGACAGATGGAGGTCAGCCTCAAGGTGGCCTGCACGAGGCAGCCCAACCTGTGAAGCCCAGCAAAGGCCGCCTCCTTCAGGAAGCCTTCCTGATCTCCATCTCCTCTGAGATCTTAACCATTCTATCATACTTAATAATACAGTACTAACAAAATTATTTTAGCCGTGAATGTGTACTTTTAATCAAAAGATTATTTAAAGTTAACGTAAAGCTTAATGTATAAAATGGAAAAGATGGGCTATGGCACACTCACCAATCATGATGCCAGAGAAGGCCAGGACAAGGGCGGCCACCAGTGCGGAGGTCACGACGGAGAGGATCAGTGAGAGTGGCAGGTGGGGCTCTGGGGTGGGCGACACTGGAAGACAGGTCCCCACGAGATACCCATGAGCACGCTGATTCGCCTTAGAGTGGGCCCTGAGTCAGAAACGCCCTCCCAAGCCAGGACAAAAGCTGCCTGCTCCTCTCATCCCTGGGGACCTTGTCCACCTTTCTTTTCACAGGACCAGGGGCACGAGCAGGTCTGTCCCGGTCCTACAGCTTACTGCAGCTCTGGGGTGGAGGAAGCATGTGACAGGTCTAAACAGACAATTCTGGACATTAGTCCAAAACACCAACTGCGCAATGATAGGCTGAGGGTAAAAGCTGAGCCAATGGTGGTTATAGAAGAGACTCAGGGGCCTTAGGTGACAGTGGACTCAGTGTGACCCAACAGAGTGTGCCCGCCAGGAACACAGGAACACTCGGAGGCTGGATCACTTCCTGTGGCCTCGAGAGCACTGTGCCCAGAGAGCAGGAGGGAGGGTCCCAGGCTCTACACCGGCATAGACCACACTGAGTAGCATTGGTCCGGACACTGCATTTCAAAAGGGACATTGACAATGGAAAGACTACAGCAGTGGGACACCAAGATGGAGAAGAGACATAAAACTGCGTCCTGTGTGAATGGATTGAGACACAAGGGCCATTTCCTGAGGAGAACACTTGCAGGGGAGGACACACTAGCAAGGCTGTTGCCAGCAGGGACCGGAGGAGTGGGGGCTGGAAGGAATGGGGGCTGGCTCCAGAACTCCTGCAGGAAGAGTGTGCCTTGGGCGTGTCCAGGTCCCCGACTGGGGGTGTTCCAGCCGAAATGGATGGGGATGGCCCCGTGGTGGGGATGTGAGTCCCACGCCTTGGGCTAGGGGTGGGACCAGATGACTTAAGACTCCTTCGTGAGTTATGACCCATCTTTCACACTCAGGTCTGTCTGCCTAGTTCTCAGAGAATTCATGCTGGGGGCAGACCAAGTGGGGGGGTGGCTCGGAAAGTTTACAAAACTGTGTCCAATGTGTCCCAGAACCATGGCAACCAGCTGTGGCTCAATCTCTGGGTACCCACCCCCAACTCCTTACCAATGCAAGAGACACCGTCCTCAGCCAGCACGGTCCCGTGGTCACAGAAGCAGATGACCTTATGGCTCTCGGGGTCCATGTGGCACTCATCTACCTCACAGTGGCTGCAGTTTAGGTAATGTTTAATATTCACTTCCCCGTGGCCTTCCATCACTGTCGACAAGGAGGGAGGGTTAGCCTCGGGCTGAGCCTGTGAAGGCCGCCCTGCATCCCCTTCCCAGCCTCTGTGCTTTCTCTCCAGCTGGTCAGTGTGGGTCTCCGGTCCCTGTCACTGTCCCACTGCCACTGCAGCCCTGCCCTGCATAGGAAAGTCCCCGGTGCGTCTGGTGAGCAGAGTTCAGAAGGAAGATGTTGGGTGCATTGATGTAGGTGGGTGGGAGGGTCCATATGCCTGATCCTTAGGTAGCTGGTACAAGTACAGGGCCTATTACTGTTGCATTTTCTAGGGCTGGGCTGCCTGATAGTCTTCTGCCTCTGTGTCCATTTAGACCACACCTCCTGACTTCCATAAAACTCAGTGAGATGAGTACCAGGAAGCCTGGTCTGCAAGCGACCCACAATCATGTCTTTGTATCCTGGGCTTCTGTCTGCGGCCCTGAGGTTTTTAGCTGGGAGAACTGGCCAAGGAAGTTGGTTCTGCCCCTGGCAGAGGGGGTACCTTTTAAAGCTGGGGTGTACAGGATGCCCAGGGGACTGATGAAGGACACCCCGTCCTCCCCGTCCATCTCAGGGTCATTGTTTGAGGCTGCGTTGCCGCCTGTGGCAAACCAGAGAAGAATTTAACGCAGAGAGGTGGGTGCCCAAGTCTGAACACAGGTGTGCGTCAGCAGGTCATGCAGGGGGGTCAGTGAGGGGCCTGGAAGGGCGGGGCGATGGGGAGGGAAGGGAGGCTCAGGGCACAGGGGTGCTCTGGGAGTGGCTCAGCAGATGCTGGGTGTGGGGCCACTTTCCCCTCCAGGTCCAGGCGAGCTCCCCCCGGGGAGTGCCCTTCTACAGGGGCCCTGTAGGAAGAAGTGCTTTTGAACAAGAGCCAGAAAAGTTCTAGTCTCTTCTGGCACTGGCCAGAGTAGCAGCACGGAGGGGCTGCTCTCCAGTTCCATTGGGTCGAGGTTGGGACATGGGGGCTTAGGGCCCCTGTGCCTTTAGGCTCCTGTTCCTCCATTCAGCTGGGACTGGGTTATCTCTGGGCTCCCCCCTTGGACTCCGTCCACCCACCCAGGGCTTGGAAAATGGAGCATCTGGTTAACACAAGCATCGTACACAGTGTAAAGCGAAACACAGACAGAACATCACAGCGTGTGCATGCATTGTGTCCTAATCTGTGGGGACGGTGGAGTCACCGTTTCCCAGCCTCTCAGCTTCAGAAGGCTCTTCTGCTCTGCTCTTGCCCCAGAGAGCGGGGCCAGCGGCCAGTGGCTCGCCCAAGGGCCGGGCTGCCCACAGCTGCCCTCAGGAGCAGCACCCATCGGCATGGAGTGCGGTGCCATTCTGGAGCTGGTGGGCTGGGGCAAGGAAGGGAAAGCGAGGTGTCCTTGAGGCTGGGAGCCACAAGCCAGGCCCGCAGGGAGCTGGCTTGGCAGGGATGTGGGCCAGGCCATCCACGGGGGGGCACAGGGTTGAGAGGTCTGGCCTCCAAGGTTTTCAAGCCAGCACATCCTTCGGGGTGGCTCAGAGAATAGTCTGGGCAGCCAAAGCCTCTATAGAATCGGCTTTGGGGCCATCAAGAGTCACATGGGATCTTGATGCTGTTGCTATGGAAGCCTTGAGGCGGGATGCTGGCTCGAGAGCCAGCACCCTGCCTCTGGCTGGCCCGCGGGTGAGGGCAAGGCGTGCACACTACATCACAGTCCACACTCCGCGGCCAGGGGAGGGCAGGCGGGGGCTGGGCGGGGAGAGGACAGGAAGGTAAAGTGCCTAGGACTAAGGGGGGGGGGTGACACCTTGAACACAAATCATCTTTACCTATATATCCTCCGCCTCCTCCACCTGAGGAGCACCCCCCTCCACCCCCTCCGAAACCCCCTCGTGTCTCCCACCCCCACTTCTTCATGGCCTGGGGGCAGGAATGTCCTCCGGCGGCACCCTCCAGCAAAGACTTTCCAGACCAGAGCAAGGAAGTGCTATCATTCCAGCCACCTCCGCCACCTGCAGGGAGAGACAGAGAAAACCCCGGGTGAGGCTGCAGACCCGGTTAGGGCAGCGCTGGATCTGGCAAAGGAGGCAGAAGGAGGTGCTCTTTGAGGGGGCCCGGGAGCCCTGTCTTCACTGCGGTCTGGGGGTCAGAGACCATAGCTGGAGGACCAGGAGCATGGCCTTCGTCCTAAAGAGACCTGCTTTGGCTCCAGCTCAGTGTCATGATGGGCGTGGACTGAGTCAGGCTGGGGGCCCCAAGCCCCGAGGGTGCTGGGCTAGGAATGGGCCGGTGTGGGCCAGGCAGCACGACAACAGCTCAACTTGTGCCCCTGCCTTCTCTCCGGGCCCACCAGCTCCTAAAATGCTGGGCCGTTGCTTCATTCGCTGCTGCCCATTGCAACAAGAACCAGGACCACAGGCCCTGGGCAGCCACTGTCAAAACCCCGCCGAGGTTGCTGCGGAGAAGCTGTGCGCAGGAACCCTGGGCTGGGTACCGGACTGCCAACGGGCTTTGCTGTTTCCTGGGCAAGGGCTTCTTCATTCAGCGCCTGTAACTTGAGGATAATAAGACTCGGCTCAGCGGGTTGATGTTTGGATCAAAGGAGGCAGTGAGCGTGTGAAATGCTCCATAAACCTCCAAGCACAGGGCTCACTGGGCACTGGGAGGCAGGGCTCAGGTGCGGAAGGCCTCCTGCTCTGACGCTCAGGCAGCGTCTTGCCTGCCTGCTTCCAAGGCACTGCTGCAAGGTCAGGGGCAGAGAGGGTGAGGAAGAGGGTGAGTGATATACCCTGGCGAGGGTGGCAGCCACTGGGGCTGTGCTTCCCATGGCCTGGGGCTGCTTTGAACTCCTGCAGCGGAAGTGCTGTTCCCAGAGCTTAAGTGGCATGCAACTTTATCTTCAGGCCACAGGCCAACCACATAAATCTTCCCTGCTGCCCCCTTGAGATTCCAGGGCCTTCTTTCCCTCAATATCGTCTCTTAGGACATTTCAACAAGCTGTCTACTCCACAGGCACCAAGCCCTTTCCGCTCTAGCAGATGCTCCGTGCTGGGCCCCTGGAGAAGCAGCAGTGCGTGGCCCTGCCGGAACCCTAAGTATTAACTGGCCTGGGAGGTTCTTTTGGACCCAGAGGGGGCAGTAGAGGGAGGCTAGGTGTGTGTGTATGTGGTGGTGGTGGTGGCGAGCTGTGGATAGAAATGATTGTTATGCTACAAACAGGGAGACAGGTTTCAGACAATGCATGTCCGGAATAAGCTTGGGTCTAGAATGGGGACACATAGAACCGATCACGGCCCCCAGGCAAGCTATGTGGACCTTCTGTCACCTTTGGAAGTTACAGAGGTGCTTAGGTTTCATGGTTGTTGATGTCAGGCAGAGGAGGGAAGGTCCCTGCTCCATTAGGGACCGGAAGTGAATGCTGGCAGCGTCCACGCAGAGTCATGAGCACGGTAAGTCCGTGAGGCCGAGCTGGGCCTGGGGCTGTGTCTGCCCACCTTCCCGCCCCACCCCTCTCTTGCGTCCCCAGCTCGGGCGGTTTCTGACCCCACTCCACCTAGCAGCCTTCAAGCGAATGTGTGGGGAAGAAAATAATGGACATAAAAATAAATCAACAATTGTTTTCTTTTTATTAAAAACATGGATTGAGTATGAGTTTGGCCATGTTGAGAAAAAAAGGTACTAACTTTCTATGAGCTCACCAACTCTTGTAAAATGGGAATAATAATATCTCTCTGGCAAACTCTACAGTGTTTTGAAAAGCACATGCATAATAGATGCGGAAATGCTTCGTAAGTTATTAAATCTGTACCAGAGTGAGGGGATCTAGAAATATTGCTGGGGGCAATTCTTCACTGTGCACCCATTAGCTAGTTCTACTTTCTTCTAACCCTAGTCAGCTACTGATTAAAGAGAAAGTTTTGAGTATTTGCTTTAACTCATCTCAAATTTCAAATCCTTCAAAAATTCTACCTCATTCTGATTATGGATAAAAGAAAATACAAAAAGGCATTGCATTTTCTCTTTAGAGATGGCCGATTTCGGGAGAATCAGAGAACCCACATCCCCTTCTATGTCTGTCCCCTGCGTGAGTGGCTGGATCTCGCCAACCAGCACAGAGGGCCCAGCCACGAAGATTCCGGAAAGAGCTTTCCCAGGGAGGAGCTGTGAGCTGGCAGCCCTGGCCTGGAGCGAGGGACCACGGAGTCTGGAGGGCCTGCCTCTACCCGATTTCTTCCATCTGTTCACCTCCAACTGCACTTGGTAAAATGCAGGGAGCACAGGGCTGGCAGTCTGAATACCAGTGCTTGTCATCTTTTCTCAGTGATGACCTGCAAGTCCATACCTCATGTCAGCCAGGCGGTCTCTGGTGCCCAGAGATGTAGCCTGCCCTTCCTCCCCTGCTGCTGTATCAGAGCCTCACAAGTACCCATGACTTAGATGTCCACAGGCTGTGATGGCCACTGGCTGAGCTGGCGCTTTCACAGTCCTGGGAGAATGTTGTGAACAAGGACAAGCGAGCACCACTTTACCTGCGGCCCCAGAATAGCCGTTGAGTCCTAGAACCGAGGAGTTGTTCTCCAATCTCTCGGGGTGGAAGGTGTCTGTCTTGGCCCCGTAGGCCCTGCCCCCGCCGCCAGCCGCAATGATCAAGGGCACCGGCACACCATCCTTCATCTGGCCGGAGAGACATCCAGAGATGAACAAACCGAGTTGGGGCTTCCGCTCCGGAGACCCCAGAGTCCTGGTTCAAATGTTTAAGGTGTCCTAGTGTCTGCTCAGCAGCAGGGGACATCTCAGTGGTGGTCTGAGGGCTCCGGACTCGTGACACAGCAACCCAGCAGCTCGCACCCAGCACCCCCTCCCCTGCTCCTACACAGTCAGGGCTCAGTTGGAGAAGCAAAACCATCTGAGGGGCTCAGTCGTAGAGGCTGCTCACACAGCCCTTTCTGGAAGCTTCACAGAGGTTTGGGGGCTGGTGGTAGAGCAGATCTCTTCGCTCTCTCCTCCCTGTCTGGCTGGGACACCCACAGCCTCAGGAGTAAGCGCTCAGCATCACTGTCTCTGTGGGAGAACCTAGCAGGAAGCCACTGGCCATACTTTCTGGCCTGCCTGCGATAAAGCCGGAAAAGCTCACCCTAGGGACAGAGGAGTGCTCAGGGGACCTCGGGAACTCTGCAAGAGAATCCCTTTCCTGGACAGACAGTGAGCCCTGCATCCCTCTAGGCCTCGGTTTCCTCATCTTGAAATGTCACTAAGTGGCATTTGGTTCCCAGGGCTCTTGTGAGGCCCCAACCCCATGACACACAGAAGTCACTGCCCTTGGGGAGCTGGCACAGCCCACCTCACCTTAAACACGTAGGTGGCTCCTCCTCCTCCTCCGCCCCCTCCTGCCCATTCATGCACACTTCTGTTCAGGCGGATTTCTTCTTCTACCACATTGTTCTCCCCAATGCAGACTTTCTGGATTAATCGGTTTGTCTGCAGAAACAAAAAGCACCTCAGGTTTGTGTCCAAGATACTCTACTACCCATCAGACAGATCTTTTATGTTTAAAGATAGGGTATATCTCTCAAATAGCTTACAGATGAGTTGAAGAGACCAAAAAATATACCCATGTAACTGTCACTCAGGCAGTATTAGCAAAGACTATGAGGATAGCTTAGTTAGAAAATGCATTAAAAGTTGGGGGAGGTAGAGTGAGCCTTTGTTGCTGACTGGTGATCAGGGAGGACTGCCTGCAGGAGGTGGCATTTACTTGGGCCTTGAAGGATAGAGAAGAAGAGTTTTTTAAAAAAATTACATCATATTAGTTTCAGGAATGCAACATAGTGATTTGACATTTATATATCTTAGGAAGTGTTCACCATGTTAAGTCTAGTAACTATCTCTCACCATACAAAGGTATTATGATATTATTGACTGAATTTCCTATTTTGTATGCTACATCTGATATGAGCTTTTTAAACACAGAGAGCGAGGGCAAGTTAGGGCATTCTAGGGGGAAAGAGCAGCATGAACCCAGCAGGTGAGCGGGGTATTCGGGGAAAAACCAAGGAGTCTTTTGGCTCAGAAAGGTCCACCTTAGGCCAGAGAGGTGGTTCAGGAGGACCCTGACCTCTGAAAGGGGGATGACAAAGGTCCTACGTGGTGAGATGGGGCTGGAGGGAGTGTAAGTGAGGGTGGGCAGAGGAATTAAACTGGACAGTCAGATCATGGCAGGGGCCTTGGATGCAATTCGGGAGGAGCTGGGCTTCATTCCCTGGGCAGTGGGAGCCATCAAGGTTTTCAAAGCCATTTTGGTACATTGTGGAAAGAGAAAAAACCGGTGGGAGGGAGCATTTGGATTTTATTCCCAGCTCATCTTTGGGAAAGTCATGTCGCCATTTTGGGCAACTCATTCCTCCCATTTCTTGCCTCCGAAAAATCCCCTGGCATGGCCCTCAGCAGAGCTCTTTAGGTCTGCCATTGAGTACGGGGTGGACCCTGGAGGCAGTCAGACACCCCTGAACAACTGTGGAGGAGGCACTCACTCTCTGACCCACAGTGTGGGACGGGACTAAAGACACCACAGGTTGCGTGTGGTAGAGGACAGCGTCCATGGTAGCGTCTTACATGTGTTGGGGCTGTTGTTTTATTGGGATTCACTTCTAGGCCCACACATGGTCCGGGCGTGAGCCCAGGCATCTGGGAGTCCCTGGGGTGTGCTGACACACATCCTGGAATCCCTGAACGAAGAGCGTTTCAAGAATACCCATTTTGCTTATCAGCCATAGCAGCTAAGATGAACTCTCCAAACATCAACCTGACCTCAAAGGAAAATGACTTTTCTTTTACTTAATAGAAAAGAGGCCAATAAAACATCAAATTTGCACCGAATGCTGCTGTTTAACCAGCCAGTGGATGTGGCAATTTATCTTGAGCCACTCCTCATGCTAACGCACTCAGGGGTGCCAGCGATGAGTATAGAGAAATTTCCAGATAAATAGCTGAGATGCAATTTGTTTTATGGCATTTTGGATTTAATGATGGAAATAATTTGATATTTTTTTAGCGTGGATTTAGTGTGGGTGGAAGGCTGTGAATTGTTATTGTAGAAAGCTGACATTTCTCCCATGTATGTGCAGTGCTGTGCAGGGCCTGGGGGGCTGGGGGGGTACTGCTGGAAGGAAACTCTGCTAACTGCTGTCCGGGGAGGCCATGAGCCTAAGCCCTGAGTCAGGGGACGGGAATGTGGGCTGGCAGCTGGGTGGAGCAGAGCAGAGGACACAGGGTCCAGTCTGCCTGACATGCTCTGCCAGGGGCTAGTTGAGCCGCACTGGCCGAGGCCCCTCACCTCCCTGGAGTTGCCTGCTCCTCTGTAAATCAGGGGGCTGCCCAGTCTGACCCAGCGGTCAGCCCCCTCAGACCCTGCCTTTTCTCCCTCTCCTCTGCCTGGCAGCGGTGGGGCCTCTGGCCCTTGGGGATGCCCGCTTCCCATGAACAGAATCTGCAAATGGCTGGAGCCTGCAGGAGCGGGAGGGCAGTACAGTTGGGCTGGGTGATGGTGGGTGTGTAACTAGAGCCCAGACTCTGCTCACCCCCTGCTGCCCCTGCTAGGGCATTGCCTTTAAATTGGAATGGGGTGGGGTGGGGAAGTGTCCGATTCTGCATCTTGCTAATCCAGTCCGCATCCTGAGGGACCCTTGTAGCAGCAGCATTAGGTGTAGTCGATCACGTCTTCATAATATCGTTTCTTCACGTGGCCTCCAGCACGCTGCATCCTCTTGAATTGCTACCCACCTCCCGGGCTCCTCCTCCTCAGCTTTCTTGCTGGTCCATCTTCTTTCCCCTGTTGGGACCCCTGTCAGTCCTCAGTCTTCTCAATCTGCTTGGCTCCCTAGGCAACTGGATGCTGATTTATCCCGAATTCATATGTCCACTCTAGACCTCTCTCCTGAATGCCAGTGGCACGTCGCCTGTTGTCTACAGGAAGTCCCATCTGGCTGTCCTCCAGACAGAGCTCTCCGGCTCGGCCTCTGCTCTGAGCTCCTGGTCCGGCCCGAACCCGCGCTTTCCACAGCGTCCTCTGCTCAGGTGGGGGCAGCGCCCAGCGGCTCAGGCACAACTCTGGGGGTCACCCTCGAGCCTTTCTTCCTCTCAGTTCATCATCTAGTCGAGCAGGACATCCTTTTGGATTTTACACTCAAAATATGCCCAGAATTCAACCATTTTTCACCACTTCTGCTGTTACCGTCCCGGTCCTGGCCACCATCTCCTGCTGGGATTAATGTAACAGCCACTGGATGTGTTGCCTGCCTCTTCCTCTGGGCCCATGTAGTCTATTCCCTACTTTGCCACGGAAGTGAGCCTTTAGATCTCAAACTGCATCAGGTCACTGTTCTCACTATTCTGCTCAAAACCCTCCCACGGCTTAAACATGACCTTACAATGGCCCGAGGTGCCCATTACCTCTGACCTCGCTTCTCACCCCCCCCCCCCAGCACTACACACCAGGCTGCCCCCACCGCTGGGACTCTGCTCGGCTGGACTCCCAAGATCTTTACCTGGCTCAGTCCCTCTCTCCTTTCAGGACTCTACTCAACTGTCACTTTTCCCATCGGCTTTCCTCGACCACCCTGTTTAAAATTGCAGCCTGCCCCCCAAATCTGGTCCCTCTGACTCCCCTCCCCTACTTCCTTATACTCTCTCACTTTTGGACACCCTGATGAACTAGAGCTATTGTCTGTTTGTCCCTCTACTCCCGGCATGAACGTGAGCAAAGATATTTCTTTTGTTCATATATATATATCCTAAGTGATGGGCATATAGTATGCATTCAAAAAATATTTGTTGAATATGGTTGAATGAACCAGGAGCTGTCTGGGTGTGTGCAGCACACTCACAATATTTGTATTGCGAGTGGCGGGTATGGTGAGATTTTACATTTAGATCAGTGCTTTTGCTCCCTTGGGCACATTTGAAAATGTCTGGATGCAGTTTTGATTGTCATTACTGGGGAATGCTACTGGCATCTGGTGGGTAAAGGCCAGGAATGCTGCTCAGCCGCCTGCAGTGCACAGGCCAGCCCACACCCCAGAGAATTATCTGCTCCAGAATGTCGATGGTGCTGACGTCAAGAAGCCCTGAGTCATTCATCCCACCAGCTGAGTCCAGGAAGGAACCGGAGAAGCAGGTGCGGAGGGATGCCTACGTGGGGCTTCCAGCAGCTGGAGCCCTTTCCAGGCTCGGGTGGCCAAGTACTCAGGATTAGCGACTCTACATGGATGTGCAGCTGAACCAGCAAAACTGCCAAATCCTGCTGCTTAATTCTAAAAGTCCACTTGGTCTTCTAGAAGATCCTCTCTAGACACCATTTTGGAGAATTTAAGACTGAGGAAGTGCCTGTAAACAGTCTTCCTTTCCCCTCCTAGAGACTGACTCCTGGGGGTTGGAGGGGCGGAGCCCGAGGGGAGAACAATTCTTTCCCCAAGCCCATGCTACACCTGGCCCGACCAGCAGAGGGGGCTGCCCTCTGTTCCTGGCGGGGAACTGACTCCGGAACTCTCCTTGCCATCCACAGTTTGAGAGCAAGTAGGTTGATTAATGAAATGATAAAGTGCAGTAACCCAGAAGAACAAGTAGATTACAATTGAATTTTTTTTTAAAGGACGCGGTCCTGTAAAAAGACATAACTGATTACAATCCAATCAAGCAAAAGTCCCTTGCAAAAGTCAATGCAATCTTTCTGCTTAGATGAAAGAATTACATTAGTACTCAATAAATTCCCGTGAAAATTACAGCAGCCTGTAATTTAATGACTTAATATATTACATCAGGTTGGGAAGTCCTGATTATAGTTGCTAAATAAAGTTGGAGTCCAGATCTTCCTTCCACAAGCTTGTACTTGTGAAGCTCACTTTGTTTTAACCCCATGCCATGGAAGTTGGGGGGGGGGAGGGCTGTGCTTTGCTCTGGGCCCATTTATTCTGTGGCATGGAATTGCTTTCTCAGTAGCCACTGTTCCCACATCTGTCCTCCGAGGCGCTCCCCCCACCCCCCAGTGAAAGCTGTGCTTCAGGTGAGGGTGGGGCAGGCCAAAGGCCATAGGCCTGCGGGTGCCCAGTTCCGGCCAGGGGCCCACTTCTCCCACAGGCAAGAGTTAAACAGTTGAACAGCAGGGTGCTGGGAGTTTGGGGGCGGGGCTGCTGCTGTGCTAGTCTTCCCTTTCTCATTCTTCCTGCAATTTTAGACCACTGCTGGCTTTCTGAACTCCTGCTGTTGGAGCCCTCCACGTCTGACAGCTGGACACCCAGCAGAGTAGGAAATCAGGATGACAGCCATCTCTGGGGCTGCACAGAATGGCCACCTGGCTTGTCAAGTGATGGGCTATATACATGGGAAAGAAAAAAAGGCCATAAAAACCGAGGCAGGAACCCGACCCTATTCTGTGCTGTGCTGTGAGTGACTTTGAACAAGTCCCTTTGTCTCAGTGATCTCTACTGTCTCATCTGTAAAATGGAAGAGAGGCCTGCATGGTCTTCCAGCTCTGATTCATGCTTTACATTTTTTAGAGTTTTAATCACACAAATAATAAATTCTATATGAATGCATTCTTTCTGTAACCAGAGCAGACATTACTGATAAAGCACCCTCAACCCCAGCCCCCCCCCCCCCCGAAACGGCCACTGTTCTCTGCATCTTTCAGACCTTGTTCTAAGCAATTATGGACATATATGTGCTTAAGAGCTGAACAAAAAAAGTGTGTAACCTAGTATTTCTTTGATGGTAATAATATGGCTTAAAGACAATGGTGCCCTAGCAAGAAAGAGCAGGAAGTGTCTTCAACTCATACTTCTGTTAAAGGGAACGACCATTTGCTCATTCAAATGGGATTCAGCTCTTCAGTTTTAAGGGTCACTCGGGAAACCAGTGCCTCAGCCTTGGTGGCCTTGGTCCCTGCAGGGACGCAAAACCCCAACAGCCACACCACCAGCTTTCTCATGCACCCAAATGGCCCTGAGAAAGGGAGAGGGATTTGCAGGCTGGAGGGGAGGGTCTTGCCGTCTTTGAGGATGAGCTCCCAGAAGGAGCCTGTTGGGAGTTGGTGCCTTCCCAGGGGCCCAGCTGGGTCCTGGGGGGCATGCGGAGGAGAAAGCCCTGCTCTGGGCACTTACGCTGGGGCAGGCATCTTCCCCCTGCTGCCCGACCAGGATGTACAGTGTGTCGTCCTTCTCCAGGTTGAAGATGCCCAGCACAGACACTCCGTGGGACCGCATCATGGCGTTCCTCCCGCCTTTCCCGCCAGCCGCTCCATAGCCCGAGATGCTGCAATGGGACAAAGCACATGGGCTTCTGCCATGGGATGAAGACTGGCTCCCTTCCTGCCCATCGGCAGCTTCCAGTGGGCCAAGGGCACCAACATATTGGTCCCTGTAGTTCTCCTCTGCATCGGCCATGAGGTCAGCGGGGAAGTTTCCCGTCCCACAGTCAGGAGAGGACAGTCAAGTCTGGGGAGGGACGGTGAATTGCCTCATTGGCAAAGCTTAGAAGGTAAAGAACTAGTAAAGGGGTGCAAGAGAGGGGGAGGGAAAAGGAGAGGGAGGAGGGAGAGAGTCCGTATTGATGTGGGGTGTTGGGGTGAAGGCGTTCTGAATTCCTGGGATTTCCCCATTGTGGATTTATCTCCCTGACCCAAGTCAAAAGGACTCATGTGGACTCAGACAAGTAACTTAGTATCGCTGTTCCACATCAGTAATATGGGATAATAAGAGAATCTACCTTCTAGCCCATGTGTGCTGTCAGGATTGAAGGAATTGAGACACGCAGTCTCAGAATTGTGACTGGCAAATAATGAGCACTGAAAAGTATCTCTTTGTTTACTTATTTTATTATTATTTTTATTATTATTATTAATGGTGGAATCGGGAGGAAGTCACTCAGTAGGAAGTTTAAAGTCTGCCCATGGGGTCTAGACACAAGAGGTCCCACGTGGAGTGAATGAGGAGGTGGTGTCGACAAACACACACCGTGTGTTCCTGTCCCACCAGGAACTCCTGGGTAGTCTGTGTGCAGACAACAAACAACCTATCCTGAGGGAAAGAAAAACAGTGTGGGGATGTGGGATTATTTCCGCTGCCTCTTAGGTTGTTGAGATAAAGTCAAGCAAGGGTGGGGAAAAGTAACTCAGTTGGTGAACTAAGAGGGGCATGTCTGGAAGACAGCTAGCATACCAGCCGCAAATGCCTGCCTGGGACCAGCTCCCAGGGAAGGGGACTCAGAGGTTTTCGTGTCCCCGTGTACTCAGACACAGGGTCCTTTATAAAAAGCCTCTGGGAAGAGGTGCAAGGTGGCTTTGCTCATGTGCACACAGAGTGGCCTCTCCTATAATTCTAGGAAACTCTCTATGGGCCAAGTGAGTGAGGTACCTCATGGGAGGCCCCCTGAGGCGGAGCTCAGGCCTGCTCTGCAGAGACAAGCCTAGAGGGCTGACTGACTGCTATGTGGCAGGCGAGAAGCTGAGGTCTCCATGCAGTGCAGAGGCAAGTCTGCTGCCCGTGGCTCTGTCTGTGGCCAGGCACTGATTGGAGCACACCATGAGCTGGCATGGTATGAGGCTGTGTGCACAAGAGGAGACCTGAGACAGGCTCCAGACTGTCAAGGGGCTTGCAAAGAAAAGTAGGGAGGTGATAACACTCATGAAAAGAGAGATCAAGCCCTGGTTGGTTGGCTGAGTGGTAGAGCGTCAGTTTGGCATGTAGAAGTCCCAGGTTTGATTCCTGGTCAGGGCACACAGGAGAAGTGCCCAACTGCTTCTCCACCCTTCCCCCTCTTCTTTCTCTCTATCTCTCTCTTCCCCTCCCGTAGCCAAGGCTCCATTGGAGCAAAGTTGGCCTGGGCACTGAGGACAGCTCCATGGCCTCTGCCTCAGGTGCTAGAATGGCTCCAGTTGCAACAGAGAAACGCCCCAGATGGGCAGAGCATCGCCCCCTGGTGGGCATGCCAGGTGGATCCTGGTCAGGTGCATGCGGGAGTCTGTCTCTCTGCCTCCCTGCTTCTCACTTTAGAAAAAAAAAGAGAGAGAGAGAGATCGCACCATCAGGGTAGCCATCCTGGGGAGGTGACATGGAAGGGCCATGATTAGAGTGGGCCATTTCCTAGCTGTACGTCCTCTTAGAATCCCAACTTCTTTCCTAGTCAAGTAAGAATCGTATCTTACTTTCCAAACTCATAGGGTAGTGGGAGTTCAACATCAAAAGAAGATAATGGGTGAAAACTCAGAGAAAGTGGGAACTCTCTGCACAAAATTAGGGCCATGAGGTGCTCAGGGCCCAGAAGGGAGACAGAGACCGTGACAGGCATGGAGATCTCGGATGGTTGTGGGGTGTGTGGGGTGGAGGTTTGAAGTTGGCTTCACGGTGGAGGTGATAGATAGGCCGGGCTCTCAGACAAGCAGAAAGAGGGGGAGGGTAGGAGTCAGGCTCATGTGAAAGGAAGTGAAGAGGGAGGAAAGCTTGGGGGGGGTGTGCCTGCAGCAGGTGGCTGCCGCAGGGAGTCAGGGGCTGTAGGGATGCAGAGGGTGAGGAGGTGGGAGGGGCCCAGGGTGGGAGGAGCCCAGGCCTGAGCATCCTACACTGTGCTGCACATGAACGCTTGTGCCCCCCCCCCCATAAGCCATAAACAGCAGCTGTTAGTCATTGCACTTGACACGTGAGGAAACAGTCTCAGAGGGATTAAGTAACCAATCTGGGGCCTCTGGCAGACCCTGGTCCCTGGTCCATACTCCCACGTTTCCCCTCACAGAGCCTTCAGTGGATGCACGCTGAGGATGGTGGGAGCAGCCGCCGGCTCATCCTAATTCACTCAGACTCTCAGCCAAAACCTTGCTCTTGACCCATTAGAAATGGAGAAAGTGATAAAGGCAATTAAAAAGCAGAAAGAAAAAAAAGAAAGGCTTATTAGGCAGAGGAAAGCTGAAAATTCTAGCACAGAGAAGGGAAGCCCGGGTCAGCGGGCAGCGCTGTGGGGGTGTGGGTTCCAGAGACCCTCTCTGTAGACTTCAGAGACAGCAGCATGGACAGCCTGCTCTGTCCTGGGGTCTGCCAGGCTGCACAAGGAAGTCATTTCAACCTGAAGGGGCGCTCAGGAAACTGCTGCTTGAGAAGGAGTCCTTGTCCTGCCCGCTCCTGCTTATGGCTCAGGTAAGCTGTACCCTTCTCATAATTTTATGCACATTTGCATAGTTATTTGCATCGATCTACATATATTATAAATCATTCTGAACTCTTTCACATGTTTAAATTTAGCCAAATTGTTATATTTTTTAATTTGTTTGTTCCTGACACTCCCCCCCCTAGTCATCTTTCTTATTTCTCTCACCCCCAACCAAGTCCAAATGCCAGCCTTGTCTAGATCACATCCGAGTTCTTGTCAATGTGGTGGGATGGAAAGTGGCCGGAGCTCTGCTCTGCTGGCTGTGTGACTTGGGCAGCTTGGTTAACCTCTCTGAGCCTCAGCTTTCCCTCCCAAGGAGAGAAATGAAAACAAGGACCCTGGCCCTTGTGGGGGTAAGTACGTGTATTTGAAAAGACTGCAAGCCGATGGCAAGTACAGGGTGGGACTTTGGCTGTGGGCAGCTTGATAGATCCCACAGCAGGCAGAGAGCTTGATGACCAGGTGTCAACAGCCAGATTCTACTTTCTTGTGTGATGGCGTCAGCCTCGCATTTTAACCTGGATTATGGACTTGCTCAAAGTCATGGGCAACAGACAACTGCCTGTCTGTGCTAACTAACTGCAGGGGTCCTGGGAAGTGGTGGCCCTGTCGTCAGCCTGCTGACGGCTGCAACCCCACCACTGAGCTTCTTTCCTTGGCCGCTCCTAGCTGCTATGAGAAGGCTGATCTCTGGCACAGGATGCGTCGTGGTGAGAAAAACATGGGCTGGGACGCAGACAGACCCGAATGCCAATCCCAGCTCAGTGACTCAGGGCCAGACCCGAGGTGAGGTGAGAGGCACCCAGCTCCCAGTGCTGACCCTGCACTCAAGTGGCCCTGAGAGCCAATGCCTCCTTAAATTCAGTGTCCAAGGCACCTTGCTGACCTCTCCTGGCCCTGACTCTGCCAGTGCTACTCACTAGCTGTGTGCCCTTGGGTAGGTTGCTTACTTACCCTTTCTAAGCTCCAGTTTCCTCATTACTATAAGAGAGATAATATGAAATATCTACTCCGAAGGATTGTTGTGAGAATTAAATGAGATAATGTCTGCAAGGGGCCTAATTCAGTGCCTGGAGGGTAGCCAGTGAGGGACAAATAGTAGCTTCTGTCTGATGTTTCCCTATGGCAAAGCTTGTTTACTCCTCTCCAGGGGTGACTTCTGGGAGGAAGAGTGAATGAGCCCCTGATTTCTAGAGAGCAACAGTAGAGCAGGGTGTGGCCAAGGGGGTCAGAGGTCAAGGCTGTTCATTTCACCAGGCCCCTCCTCTGTAGAGAGCTGGGATGCAGGCCAGCTGTGGCACTTCTGCCGGCCCCAAACCCTATGAAAAGTGTCACACTAACTTGTCATAACCCCAGTGGAATCTCTGAGGCTTTCTCCCCATCCCTTGTAAACAATTTATTTTTGATGGTTGACAAATGACAAATTAATTTACCTGCCACTCAAGTGGGGAATATGACTTGCAGTCATTCCAATTTACTGGAAATTACGAGATACTGTTCTCAACAAGCTGATGCTGTATTTTTGTTTTGTTTTGTTTTGTTTTCCCTCATCTAAGTCCATGGCCCCTGGTCAAAATGAATGTTTATTGGGTTTGCGTTTTGTATTATTGACTGTGAGCCATTGTTACCTGCTGTAATTGAGTTGTGAATCTTTTTTAGATAAAGAATTAGCAGCAAATCAAAGCGGCTGCCTGCTGGGTCCTGAAATGAGAGCACAGCTGGCGTGCAGCCCCAGGCTTCGTGGCTGCAGGGACCCCGCCCGTGGGGACACTGGGGGTGGGGCGCAGGGGAAGCAGTGAGCAGACCCTCTTGGAGAAGCACGGAGCACCTCCTGTCTTTCCTGCATTCCATGCTGGGCTCTGCCTCTAATTCCCAGCGGGAGCCTGGCCAAGTGGCTCTCCTTCCTCTGAGTCTCAGTTTCCTCTGTGAAATCAGGACAGTGAGAGCCGCCCTGCCTATCCTAGCCTACAGGGTAAGTGCGAGAGCACAGAAGGCGTGGGAGAGTGTCAGAGCTGGGCCACGGGGAAAGTCCTGTTCCGACATACAGTCAGATTATCCAGAGAGGTCATTTGAGCCATCAGAAGACACCCCGGGGGGCAGCAGGGAAGGGCCAGGTGTCAAGACACCTTCTCCTTGCTGCCCAAGTTCTAGTCCAGATTGCACCCATGGGGAAGGGTGCATGTCTTCCCTACAACCTGCCTGACCAGGGCAGCCCTCAGGGCCTGGGAATATCAGAGCTGGATGAGATTTCAGTGACCCCTCTCTACAACCCGTCCTATGGATGGGGCCGCTGTAAACAGGGAAAGGTACACTTTCAAGGTCACATGATGCATGTGGCGGAAATTAGACCCAAACTCCATTCTGCCTGCAGCCCATCAATCTTTGCACAATTGCTCTCTCCCGATTTTCTCTGCTCTGTGTTCCTCATGGCGATGACTAGCTGCACACTTACTCTGACAGTCAATCATCATGGTGGCTCTCTTCTATAATTTCTAGAACTTTACTGGTATTATGGACTGTTTTTTAACTTCTGCCCTGTGGTCTTGGCAAAGACTGCAATGCTCCCGAGTCTCAGTCCTCTCTCTAAGTCCCGCAGCACCTACTCAGTGCCTTGCGCACAGTAGGAGTTTCATGGCTGTTTGTGGATTGGCTGACATGATGGTGTCTCCTGCTGTACTTGCTGGTCCCTGGAGCCAGGGGAGGAAATGTGTGTCAGTGATGGAGACCAGCAGAAACATCTGTGGCCAGGGTCAGCTGGCAGGGTTGACAGCTGCAGCCGGGATCTGGGGCCTCCTGTACATTATGTCTGAGGAACAACTGGACCATGAGGGAACTGCCATCAGAAGCTGTGGGCTGTGCTTGACAAATGCTTTTACAGGCTATGTGTGTATGTGTGTGCACTCGTGTGTGCAGGTGTATGTGTGTGTGCATGCACGAAGTGGGGGGAGGACTAAGGGCTGGGAAGGGGGCTAAGCCTTGGAGGGATAGGAAGGAAGGAAGAGAGAAAGGAGGAAAGACAGGCTGCAGGAAGAGAGAGAGATGGCATCCCCCTCTGTGTGGGGATGTCACGCACAGGATCACACTGAATCCCCAGGACCTTCGAAGCGGGGCTCTGTTGGCGCTGTCTCCATTATACGGTGAGGCTGAGGATCTCGCCCACCTCAGCACATAGCCGTAAGGGATGCTCGTTGTGTCACTTCAGCCCCAACCCTCATGAAGCACACTCAGAACTGAGACCCAGAAGTGTTCTTTAATTATGTGTTCTTCTTGCCATTACCTTTATCCGTGCCTGCCCTTCCTAATCAGGCTCCCTGAGACGGTAGCAGTCATTCATTGTCTTGGCGTCCTCAGCCCCAAGCCTGGATGTCATCCCCCGCCCCCCAGTCCTCCGAATCCTCCTCGCCAACACTTCCTGGCCCCGTGTCCCCTCTCCACCCACATTTCCCTGCCCGGATGCAGCCCCTTCTAACTCCTGCCTGGGTGACCCTCAGCCTTCCATCTGCTCTCCCTGCCTCCAGGCTTGTTTCTCTCAGTGACACCTCATGCTGTCACCAGAGGGAGCTAAAGGCACTTGCCAGGTGACGTTCCTGCCCCAGGGCCTGGTGGCCTTAGCTGGCAGGCCTGGCTTTGCCCCTGGCACTCTGTCCACCAGGAAGCCACCCCCCCCTTCTTTGGAGACAACTCATCACCTCTGAGACTAAATTCAGGTTTCTCTCTCCTTGTGGAAGCCCCTCGTGCACTCAGGCCTCCGCCCCAGCCCCTGACTGCCGTGCTTCGCCAAGCCTCCACCCTGCACTTCCTGCCTTACACTGACATGCTACGCTCACCACCCCCATGGATGGGGCTCCCCTTGGGCAGGGGGTGCATCTTATTCGCCTTTATATAATTAGTGTCAGGCACAGTGTCCTAATAGGTGCTTAATATGGCCCACTGAGATTTGCAAAGCAGGTCTGCACACCAGGACACATGCACCTGGAGGGAGCTGACTGCATCACCTGTACAGTTTTGATGGAGGAAGTGGCAAATCCAGGGGAACGGGGTGCCCAGGGCAGGAAGAGGAGGGTGGGAGGGGTGGGGATTTGGGCGCTGCCCCCGATGGCCCCACCAATCTCCCCCACCGCGCCTTCCTCTCCCTCTTTCTGGGTCTCTCTCTCTGTGGTGCGTGGCAGTGGGCAAAGCTGGAGGGTGGGCGAAGGGCCCAGGGAAATGATCAGTTAAGAGTGGGGGTGCTTTCACCTGTATGCATCCCCGAGAGAGCCCTAGCAGTGATGGCCTCACTTCTGCATATAGAGGGTGTTTGATAAAGATTAGTTTCCCTTCCTTCACCTCTTTGACCAGTAAGAAGAGACGTCAGCTGAGGCAATAACAGTGTCAGACCTCTGGCGGCAGCCAGACAGCACTAGTCGAGTGCCCACACTTCCAGGAGTAGATTCCACAAAGAATGCTTCCAACCTTTTTGTTTCCAAGAACCTTTTTCTCATGTTCTCTGATGTGTCCTATGTTTCTTTCACCAGATGAACTGCACTCACTAAATAAAAATTAGTCAATATGAAAAAACCGTCGTCCAGAAAAAGGGCACCTGACTCCTTAACATGGATATTCTGACTTGGGGACACTTTGATGTGGTCTAAAAAGCAGATCATTAAACTTTTCCTTATTTGAATAAAGTGGCCAATAGACATAAACATCCAAACCCAGAGCCTTATCCAAAATCAAGGATAAAGTGAAGGTCAGAAAAAGTTGACCCTCTGTATTAGTGGTTTCCACATATGTGAATTCAACCAACCATGGATCGAAAACATCTGAAAAAAATGTTACCTTGCTGATGACGTGCACTGTGTATACTGCTCACAAAAACTAGGGGATATTTTACTGCTTCATATTCATTTTGAAATACCCCCTAATTTTGTGAGTGGTATAGTACAAATGGCTGCCTCTGTATTGACGATGTACAGACATTTTTTTGGTAGTTATTCCCTAAACAATATAACAACTATTTACAAGCATTTTCATTATATTAGGTATTGTAAGTAATCTAGAGATGACTTAAATTATTCAGGAGGATGTGTATAATTTATATGCAAACATTAGGACATTTCATATAAGGGATTTGAGCATCCTTGGGCTTGGGTATCCAAAGGGAGTCCTGGAACCAATTCCCCCCGGAAACAGAAGCATGACTGCATCTGCTACAGCCTTTAATTGGCTAAGAAACAAAACTTCAACAACAATAACTCCAACCCAGTGCTTTTTGGTTCCATTTTGATATGGTGCTATCTCAGGCCCGTTCAACAGAGTCCAGTGATCAAAATGGGGTTTACCAATCTGGATTCTTCATAGTGTCCTGCTTCAACAGAAAAATGGCCCCTCGTGTGTGCTTCCAATCAGCGTTCACCAGGCAGTGCCGGGGGCTGCCAGCTAGTCTCACTATTCTGCAGAGAGGAATGGAAACACTCTCCGATTTGGGCTGGGCTTACACCAACTCAGGGTAGCATACAGATCAGGGATCTGGCTAGACTTAGACACAGTTGTAATTGTAATTAACAACAAAGGGAAATAAATTAATTATTTACTAGTGCAGTTTGGCAGGCAAAATCTTTCAAAACATGGGGTCCATCGGAGGAAGTCAGAAAAGTTTCCAGAAGCAGAAAAGTCAGAAACTACTGTCTGTGGGATCAATGTGTCCCTGGCAATGCTGTCTCTGATCGTGTGGCCTCGGGTCTGCTGCAAAGCCTCTCTGGCCCCAGTCTCCTCACTTGGAAACAGGGGAATGTCAGGAGTAACACTGCCTCATCACTGAAAGGAAGAATACCCAGCGGATCCTCTACAAGTATTCACCCCCTTCTCCCAGGATTCTCTCCTGATCTGGGACAGCAACGGCCCACGGAAATCCAGTGGGCAGGAGCAGGAGGCCCAGCCAGTCCGGAGTGGTGGTCAGTGGCGGCCTGTGTCTTTGGCCACTTGCTGGGCATGTGTGGGACCTAGAACAGCTAATCTGATCGCAGCTGAACCTTGTTAATTGTGTTCCTGCCTAGAGTGTTATTTAAAAAGTACTTAGGGCTCTCCCTGAAATGCTTCTACACTAAGGTTCCAGGAGTGGGACTGCCACAGAAAACAGGGCAACTTGAGACACCTCCTTCCTTCCCAGGGGCTGAGGACATGCTGGGCATTGGGGGCCGCAGGACAGGAAGGAGGGCTAACTTCCCACTGCATTCGGCCAGGGTGGGGGCAATCGCACTGACAGGGACAGATTTACGGCGCTTCCTGTTCAAACAGCCTGGCCGTGTGGCAGAAGGACACAGTGAGGCTGTGCCTCAGAGGTTCTGGGGCTGGAGGTGGTTTCTGAACAGTGGCAGGCTCCTCTCTGAGCCTCAGTGTCCTTACTTGTAAAATGAGGACTGCAGCACCGTCCTTGCCCATGTCACAGAGCTGTGTGAGGACCACAGTCAGGAACCTGACCTCACTCAGTGGTTCTCAGGGGCTGCCCCAGCATCACTGGGAACTTGGAAACTCTTATTCTCAGACCTCACTTCAAACCTACAAAGTCAGACAGTTCGGGAGGAGGTACAGCAATTTGTTTTGATCAGCCCTCTAGTCATTCCGATACCCACCGGTGATGAGAACCACTGGTCTATGCTCTACTATCTAGTGTCATGACCACAAAGTGGCCCAGCGGACCACTAGCCTGGCCCTCCAGCCTGGCCTTGCTCAGGTGGATACTGTGACCTTAGGGTTGGACACTGGACAAGATACCGAGCACAGCCCCTTTACTCGAGAAGTGAAGTCCCAGAAAAGAAAGCTCAAAGACAATAACATCATCTTTCACGTGCATCATACTTTTGTTCCCCAAACGTTTTTACCTGCACTGCCTCATCGGAATAGCACCAAGGAATATTTACAGAATAGCCCATTATAATGATGGTTGTTATTAATAAAGATCAACAATGTTCTAAAGCTAGCTCACACATGGATATCGTCTTCACTGTCTGTGGGCTCCTTGGGGAGTAGAGGGCATATCTTCCTGTGCTGCCATACTCCCTTATCTCAAATCCCCCCATCTGCAGTCTTTACACCCAACTATGGGCCCAAGTCTGAGGCCTCCGAACCTCCGTGCCTCCCAGGTACCCCACAGACACGCACCCAGAGCCCCGAGGCAGGACCGCGGTCCCTTCAGGATGGTGAGTCTGCTCTTCGGCTTCCCCCTCCCCGTACGCACCTGTAGGTGTCGGTGGCTGGCACCTTCCAGGTCTGGATGCCTTTCAGTGGGCCCTCGCTCCCCACCACCACGCTCAGGTTGGTGTTCCGGTAGGCGTTGTTGCACTGGGCCTGCGTGGGGCCGAGGGGCCCGCTGGCCCCGCAGGTGGTGAACAGCCAGTGAACTGCGGCACAAGAGGAAAGACAGTCAAAGACAGTCACTGGCTTGGCCGGGTCGCCCTCCTCTGTGGGCAGCCTGGGCTGCCTCCGAGCTGTCGGCTCCATGGCTCCATTCATTCCAGGGGCGGAAGGGAGGGTGCCTGATTGGGGCAAGAGACACCGCTCAGCCTCAGCCATTCAACCTGGAGACTGCTGAGGGTCGACTATGTGCCAGGCCCTGGGTCAGATGAACGATGCGGGGGCGGGGGACACACAGATGGAGCAGCCTTGGTCCCTGGAACTAAGAAGCTCACAGCCTACTAAGGGAGACCAAAAAGGATGCAACCTACTACAGCAGAGGCCACAAGAAAAATGCTGTCAGAGGCAGAGGAGGGAGAGGAGATCCCTTTCGGGTGAGACAGGCACCGGCTGTGGCTGGGTCCTCTCCTGGGTTCTCGTCAAGTTCAGCGCAGTGCCGGGCAAACAGCAGGCATTTAACCTGTGCCACTGTGCCTGCGCCTGACTCATTCCCACAGATTTGGCATTTTCACATAGGAGCCTCTTAGCTTGGAGAAGATCACGAGAGTAAACTAGACAGAGTCAGCTCCACAACCCCCCGCTGGCCCAGGGACCCAGGACAGTGGTGGGCTTAGGCACACTTGCACCCCTGGCTGGCGTCTGCCTATTTGTCAGGCCTCAAAAGGGCTCAGCCTCCTTGTTAATAACTATTTGGGCATAGAAATGCAATGAAATCAGCTTTTGGGCTCTCGATAAAACAGTGTAGAAAACGGGGAAGCAGGTCACAGTCTGTGTGTGCTCTTTTCCAAGCCCCTTATTTCTGCCTGGGGCTCTGCCCTCAGCTAGAGCGGCCTGCGGCCCTAGATGACCTTCCAGGGTGCTTCTGAACACTTAGCACACCCCAGCCTCTGCCACCGGGTCATTGCCTTTCAAACTTTCTATCGCTGAGCCCTGTAAGCTGTATCTTGGGGAGTTGTCAGAGTTCATGTTGGCCGGAATTCTAACTTTTTTATAACCCATAAAAACTTTTAAAAACTGTGTTCTTGATAAATGGCTTTTACTTCAAATATAAAAGGCTCATTATTGGATTGAAGAAATCACTTCTCTTTAAAGAGGTTAAGCTGAATTCTACCTATATAGAGGAAATCATGGAAAGATTAATTTGGGCATAGACAACTTTGTTCACTAAAATGTTAAAGTGAAATGTTTTGGAAAACTTTCAAATAATTTAATGATGCAAAAAGCAAAAATGAAAGGTTAATATAAGCTACTAGTTATAAGCAAGCGGCTGAGATTATACTGGGCAGTCTTGTTAACCTGGCCAGCTGTGGTTGACTTTAGTGACACTGCCCTGGTCCAAATTCAGAAGACCCAAGTTCTAGTGGGGGGTCCTATGTATACAGCTACTCAAAGCTGAGTGCTCAACACCTTTTAAAGCTTTTCCATCTTTTTTTTTTTTTCTTCAAATTAAGACGTCGATTTCTATTTGGTTTCTGAAACCGTTGTTCCAAGGACAAGAAGGGCTGCATGTTAATTTTCTTATTCATTTGTATTATAAAGGGGTAACCTGCTAATTCAAAATTCTAACTCTTGAATGAAGGCATTTAGCAGACGTGCCCTCCTGCCCAGGTCCTGTGCATGGGCTGTGCCACTGGGGGGGGGGTGAAGTGGAAGGACAAGAATTCCACCTGGGTTTGGGGGCAGCCTCATCACTTACTGACCATAGGACCTGGATCGAATTCCTTCATCTGTAAAAGGGGCTGGATTGGCATTAAGATTACAGGAAGCAAGGGATATGAAAGGTCACTGCGAAGTTCAGAACTCTAAAACTGTGAGTTGTGGCAATGCCTACACCCAAGGCTGGGCTGTTGCTGACGATGGGAAGTGTGGCCAGGGGAGTGTCTGTGAATGTGGACGGACCCCTCGCCAGCAGCACCTGGGAGTGTAAACTTAGTGAGTTGAGGCTGAGGATGGGGGTGGGGGTGGGGAGAAAAAGAAGAGCTCAAATAGACAGGTTGAAAAATCTACTCCTCCCATGATCTCTTGCTCTTCCAAGACTATTCTACAGGCCCAGTCGGAGCCTATAGCAAACACCCAGGGTTCAGGGGCAGCCTCAGCCTCAGCCTCACCGATCTGGATGGAGGCTGGTGGCTCATTTAGTTACTTCAGTCCTAGAAATAAAAAAAGTATATATTTAATATATATTTAAAATTTATATATAAATATGTATTTCATTTGATCAGACAAGTGTGATTATATATATGTATTTATATATCTGAATATCTGTATATTTATATTATATATATTGTCTATGTGTGTGTGTGTGTGTGTGTGTGTGTGTGTAAGTATATATATATATATTTCAAATTTTTACCCACAAACATCAAAATACTGATTGGTGATAGACATTTGAGTAAAGAAGAATCCATTAAGCACTGGGTTTTACTTTAAGTATATTGTAGAATCCTCTAAGAAGAAACGAATCAATTAGTAATATGCAGCACAATGCTAAAGAAAGTAATAATAATAGGCTAGATAGTGATTGTACTGATTTTATTACTGCTGCTGAGCTGTCTCATCTGCTTAACTGAATGCAAAGGAATAAAAGTGTGATACAAAGGAAAATAAGTTCTCATCTATCACAATTAATCACAATAATAAGGATCTGCCTCATGTCCAAGGCCTAGGTGGTTGTGCCACAGAAGAGCACTCAATGGCTCATGCGGACCTTTTGTATAATTTTGATTCTGCTCCTTGGAATGGAAATTTACCCCATTTGTTGACTGAGCTGAACTTCATGGGACCTGTGGCCTATCGAAGCATTTTTTTTGTTTTGTTTTTGTTTTTGTATTTTTCCAAAGTTACAAGCAGGAAGGCAGTCAGACAGACTCCTGCATGAGCCCAACAGGGATCCACTCGGCATGCCCACCAGGGGGCGATGCTCTGCCCAGCTGGGGCGTTGCTCTGCTGTAACCAGAGCCATTCTACTGCCTGAGTTGGAGGCCATGGAGTCATCCTCAGAGCCCGGGTCAACTTTGCTCCAGTGGAGCCTTGGCTGTAGGAGGGGAAGAGAGAGATAGAGAGAAAGGAAAGGGGGAGGGGTGGAGAAGCAAATGGGTGCTTCTCCTGTGTGCCCTGGCCGGGAATTGAACCCAGGACCTCCACACACTGGGCCAACATTCTACTGCTGAGCCAACTGGCCAGGCCACTATCGAACCATTTTGATGGCCATCACAGATCCCATTATATAAAATTGTGATGGAAATCCAAGTAAATATAAACATTCACCATCCATAATGTAGACAATGCCATTCTTTACTGTAAACTGGAAAAATTAATCCTTTTTGAATACATAATGAAAATTAATAATTTTTCTCCCTATTAGGGCAAAATGAAATAATGTACATAGTGTAGCCATTGTGAGTTTAAAACATTTCTACCTTCTGTCTCAACTCCTTAAACAATGGGCAGTGCCCCCTTCTATGTATCTGATCACTACTTTTCTTTGGATGGTAGCAGTTGTTGAAGCTTAATGCATAGGCTCATTTGCTTATTGGGAGTTGCAAAATAATGATACTCAAACTACATCTTTTTTCTTATTTATTAAAACATTTATTTATTAGTGGAGGGATGCTTCTTTCTCATTTACTATTTGGTTACCCATATAAGAGAGACAGGATAAATACTCAATTCTTTCTCCTTGTTTATAGTTTTCAAGATAATGAATTGGCTTTCTATCCTTCTCTAAAGTTGACCAATTAGTTGTTTATATATATCAATCTTTGAATTTAAACATATTTTTGAGTTCTAATTAATCCGTTATCCTTTATTTATTATTATTATTATTATTATTTTTTGTATTTTTCTGAAGCTGGAAACGGGGAGAGACAGTCAGACAGACTCCCGCATACGCCGGACTGGGATCCACCCGGCACGCCCACCAGGGGGCGACGCTCTGCCCACCAGGGGGCGATGCTCTGCCCCTCCGGGGCATCGCTCTGCCGCGACCAGAGCCACTCTAGCGCCTGGGGCAGAGGCCAAGGAGCCATCCTCAGCGCCCAGGCCATCTTTGCTCCAATGGAGCCTTGGCTGCGGGAGGGGAAGAGAGAGACAGAGAGGAAGGAGGGGGTGGGGGTGGAGAAGCAAATGGGTGCTTCTCCTATGTGCCCTGGCTGGGAATCGAACCCTGGTCCCCCGCATGCCAGGCCGACGCTCTACCGCTGAGCCAACCGGCCAGGGCCGTTACCCTTTAGAAGCTCATGTTGTCACATTTTTGGTCAGGGGTAAGTCTCCTGAGTTCTTTTGCTTCCTTGATATCTGGGATGATAAAAATGTACCTCCTCTAGATCTGGATTCAGCCATTTTCTCCAAAGCTTTTGTTCCTTTGGAAAAAGGTACGCTGCTCACAAAAATCAGGGATATTTTATCGCTTCATATTCATTTTGAAATAAAGCCTAGTTTTTGTGAGCAATATATTTTAATTGCACAATCTGAAGCCTATAGACCCTTATTGTTCGCAGGCTTCTTAGAAAATATATATGTGCATATATATGTACTTGTGTATCAGTATAAACATACACATCTATGAAACTGACACATGTGTATATGACAAGATACCTCTTCATGAGCTCTCATGGATACTTCTAATTCAAACTCAGGGCTACAGAGTTTTAAATTTAACCTCTTCTATATTAATCTGTATTTCTTTTTCTACACTGAGAATCTTGGTTCTTGGGAATATTCTAATAGAATTAAGATATTCTATAATTACTCATTTACTTTATCCTTCATTATACACACAATCGTATCAGAGTAACAATACTAGTACAATAATACCATCATCAATATAAAAACAGAAATCTGTTAAATTTTAAAAAATACATATGTATGTGCTCTCTATTCTCCTGTAACTCCTTGAAGTTGTATTCTACCTCTACTCTTTGGGCATATTGCTTTACATGTGGTCTTTTTCCTCTTTAGCCCTCAGTCTTCCTTCTGTAAGTACCATGGGTTTGATCCTCACATCGGTCATGCTGATATATCTGTAGTCATTTTGGTTGTCTGAAGCTTGTTTTCAAGTAGATTCTTTAGGAAGTACACACGGGAGTAATATTTTTTGAGTTCTTGGATGTTGATAATATTTTTTACGCTTGTGCCATGTGCTACTCTATCTTCTTCTGGCATAAAGTATTATTGTAAAAACCTGATGATAATCTAGATTTTATTCTCTAATAAATCACTTGCTTTTTTTTCTTAGGTGCCTAAAGTATTTTTTTTTTCTTTGAAGGTTTGGTGATTTTATTAGAATATTCCTTGGTATTGCTCCTTCTGTGTCAATATTCTCAGATACATGGAGCAATCTTTTAATAAGTAATTTCAGTAAGAACATTTTTCTTGAAGTACAGCTTTAGCTTTTTGTTTTTCTCCACCTCTGTTTTTTGTCTTCAGGCACTCCTGTTATCTATATGTTGGATCTTCTTTGCTTGGCTTTAACATATGTCATCTTTTTTATTAAAATTTTTTTTTCTCTTTTTACCTTCTATTTCTGTTGTGTTTACTTTCTATTAACTATTGTGTTTCTTGCAATTTAGTTTTAATCTCTGAATTATTTTTTCCTTTTAGTTTACATTCTTTTCTGAATTCTACCACCTATTTCCCCATCCTTTATAATGCTGACACATTGTTTTTTTATGTCCGGTATCATTGTTGTACTGTCAGTTAGCTCATTTTGAAATAGAAGGTTGTAATTTTGCTCTCTTCTGTGGGCTTGTCTTTTGGTATGCTTTCATTTTTCTATACAGGTGTTACTCTGTCCTCTGTGCTCTTTTAACATTCTTATTATAATTTTGTATGTGATTTGATCTTAAAAACTTATCTGTTACACATTTTTATATAAAATTCATTTTCTAGAACTTTTATAATTCAGGAAATTTTCTAACTTCACAGAGATTCCTCTATTTTACTTCTTCTTTTAAATAGATAGTGTTTAAAAACACAGCAGTTTGCCTTTTTAGGCTTCTGGCTCTGTTTCTTTCCCCCACTTTTGTCTGGAAACCCTCTTTTTTTTAGTCTCTATTATCCCTATTTTACTCAGTATTGATTTCAGTCCCAGACATTTCTTCTTAGTGTGGGCTCTTTCCTGGAAAGGAGGCTTGGTGGCCAGACTGCTCTGGTTCCTTCTGATCTTACCACGGGCCCCTGGCACTCACATGCCACTGAGCTGGGCAAAGCCTCTCCCAATTTCAGACGCTGTTCTCAGACTGGCTTTCTGCCATCCCCAGCAACCATTCTGGGTTTCTCCTGTCCTCAGCATGGTAGGGCCCTGCTGCTCATTTTCCCCTTGTTCGAGGGTTGACGCTGTGCAGGTCTTATGGTTGTGCTTTGTCCTCGCCCACTTGTACTTTGAGGTTGGAGGGGCACATCTTATAAAACCTTTTGCTGCATCTCTCCATGGGCTTTCAGTTTTGACATGTGGTTGCTTTGTGTTGATGTAAGGATTCAGAGAGATAAAAAGCACTATGCTGTCCCTGCCGTCACTGCATTGTCCCAGAATCCTTGATAAAACCTTAGTGTAGGAATCACTTGAGGTCATTTGCTATGATTAACCCTTAATGCCATCTATCTGGGCAGTCCCAACCTGCATTTCTATTCCTGGGACTGCAAGGTTTTTCAGATTTCACCTCGTTGACATCTCCAGTGACCATGGCCTAGAACCTGCTGTTATATCATGTTATATCAGCGCATTTACGCAGCACCTCCATGTCAGGACACAGGTAAAACCATGCTAGGGCAGCAGATAGGAAAGGAGGAAGAACAACTAATTTTTTCTCGTAAGACAGGCAGCCATGTAGAAACAGTAAACACATGGCTGCGATTACAGAGCAAACCCGGGGCCCGGGACACGCGCCTTGCTTGTTCAGCACCGCCATTTTCAGTTGAGGAGTCTCCCAGGATGCTCTCGTTTGTTTCTCAGATGGAATTTGTTTGTGAGCATATGCATGTGCTCGCGTGCACGCAACAACATATATGCCTCATTCATTTGTCCAAGGCTTTCTGGTCATTTCTATCTTGGTTTTTGTTTTTCTGATGAGACGTTGGCAGGCGGTAACATCAGTAATTGTAACGGCAGCCCTATCTTTTGAACTAGCTGTGTCCACACACGCGATTGCTTTTTCACGTTTACGTCTTTGTCTCCTTTGCTCTCACACTGGACCCCTAGCCAGGATGCCCGACAATGCTGAGGGCTCCCAGGAACAAAGACCAGAGGCCGAGTCCCCTTCTGCCGGGAGGCAGACATCGTTACAGGGAGAGGAGCCTCCTAGGGAGTCAGCTCCCCATCAACAGGGCAACGAGTCAGGGATGCTGAGATAAAAGCGCTTCCAGAACTGAATTACCCTAAATAGCAATGACACCTGGCAATCTGAGGGGGGTTTTAATGGCTCCTGTGACCGCTGCTGTGCCGTGTTCTCAGTCACCCTCTGCTCCCCGAGGGAGAGTCAGTAACATATGACAGAAGAGAAAGGTCACAGGAAAAAACACTCTCCTGAAAGTAGAACTGTAAAAATTAAGTTAAGGGACGGCTTGGGGCTAATTTGGTTATCTCCAAGTTGGCCCCAGGCCAGAGTTGTGTTAATAAAGTATTTGATATTGACATGGGAGCTGTGGGCTCACGCATCTGCTGGTTACACATAATAAATTTGGTTTGGAGGCTTATATGGGGAGTGGGGGTGGTTCAAATCCAAGCTTTTCTCCACTTGGGCGGAAAGTGTCATTGATTTCTTCCCTTATCTGCTCTCGTCCCCAGACAGGGGAGAGAAAGCCTTGGGCTGATGCTTGGCCACCGGGGTTAGATTAGCAGGATTGCTGCTTCTTGTTGTAAGGTCCACTGGCTCCTGAGAGAGAGGCAGCAGTGTGGAAGGCCAGCCAGCCCCCCTCTCTGCTTCATTCTTAGTCGTTCTCGCTTATTGTTTGGTTCTAAGTCATGAGGGAGGAAATCCTTACAAGGCCTTTGCAACTGTCACACTTCTGGCAGATGGGCAGGTGGAGGTGCAGGCAGCCCACGTGGTCTGGTGATTTGGAGCTAGGAAGAACAAATGTCCTGGCTCCTGGGTCCAGGTCCTGGACCCTCTAACATAAACTGGAGAGCAGGGACACATGAAAAAGAGGGGAATGCAAATAATCGAGGACAGAAGGACAAGTAGTGGGTGGAGCAAGTAGAAGCAAATGGTGGACCAAGAAGAGAAGACCAAGTATATAAGACTAGAGGGTGAGAGAGAAGAAGGGAAGAGATACTTCTCCCTTATTCCTGCCTGCAATGCAGCCATAGTGGCAGTTACTCAATAAACAATAATTAAATGAAAAAAACTTGCTCTCACACTATTATACGTAACTCTCAATATTCACTATAAAAACCAAATCAGCCCTCCCAGATCCAATCAGCTGGGATTTGTTTGAAAAATCTCCTGGACAAAGTTCTGGAGTCCCCGTTACGACCAAAATCTTGATAAATTTAAGAGACTAAAACCCTCTTTCAATTTATATCGATGAGTGGGTCTTCTTGGACAATCTTCTAGCACTCACACAAGTCATTTATTTCCCCCAAGTGGAGTTTGAAGGTTTTAATTGCAAATTGATGATCCGTTGGATTGGGAGAACTGATAGAACAAGAGAGAATTCAAAATGCAAAATACTTATCCCCCACTTTTTTTTAAACATGGCAAGGTTTAAAGGGCTAGAAAATGGAATTTGCTTGAAACTTTTGCAATCATTATTGAGAAAAAATATACCCAGAACATACACACATGCATTAACTGGAGTGCACAGCTCATAGGCTGGGAAGGAGGAGGAACGTGAGTATAATGAGAACCTATAGAAGGCAATATAGGAAGGATGGGTGAGTTGGTTCATTTTAATAACAATGCTAATAACAATATTACAGAACATTTGATATTAATATATTCTTTTGTACTTTTCAAGGCCTGTTAGAAATGATCTCATTTGCTCACTCCAATAGCCAGCTCTGAGAAAGACTGTGGCAGGTAATTATTATCCCTTCTATATGGACGAGGGGACAACTGAGGTCCAGGGTACTTGATTCTCCTGAAGTTGCACAGCTGGAACTTTGGTTTCTAGGATTCTTTGAGGACCTACTTATCTTGCTGTGATCTGGCATTCAGCAGGTGCTTTGTGACTATTTGTCTCTGTGGGCTCTAACACAGACCCTAATAATCTCTGCCTCCTGGTAGTCACATCCTTGCATAATCCCCTCCCTTTAAGTATGTGCATACCTGTGGTTTGCTTCTGACTAACTGAATACAGCAAAGGCATTTTTGCCATTGTGTTACATAAGATTGTAACTTTCATCTTGTTAGCTGTCTCTCTATACGGGGGTGGGCAAAAGTAAGTTCATAGTCGTGAGTACACAAAACACAGTGTATTCTTATATTATTTATTCATTTATTATTGTATTTTTTATTATTAAACTACTTTTGCCCACCCCTGTTCATACTTCCCCCCTCTCTCTCCCAGCCTTCCTTCCCCCTCTGCCCTTACTGGCTTTTCCAGGAACCGCCAACAGCCACGTGAGCTTGGAGTGGTGACTGCCTCCCTGTTCGCACTTTCAGATGAGACCCTAACCCTGGCTGACACCTTGATTGTCACCTTATGAGAAATTATGAAGCTGAGGACCCAGCTGTGCTGTTGCTGGTTTCCTGACCCACAGAAACTAATATAACAAACGTGTGTTAATTTAAGCCACTACTACATTTATGGTCATCTGTTACAAAGCAGTAACTATGCAGTCACTCCAAAGCCCCTGCCCAGCAACCAGCACGTCCCTTGGCCTCCTTCTCTTTGGTGAGAGCACCCAACGTGGAGGGCACTGGCTGTGCCGAGCTCTTCCCAGCGCCCTCTCGCCTCCCTCAGCGATGGGTAAGGCAACTCCACCTCTTGTTGCTTTTCCTCTTTGCAGTGAAGGAGCAAGTGGGAGGGATCCCCTCTTGTGATCTAGAGTTCACATTTCAGCCTTTCTCCTCCTAGCTCCTCTCTCCAGCTCCAGGCCCAGAGGAACTGAAACTAACTCACATCTGTCCAGGACCACGGATGCTTTGCTGCAACAAGCGGAGAACTGAATAGGCTCTGAGGGGGTGCTGGGTTGTTTTGCTGGCAGACCCAGCAAGTCTGGGAGAAGGACGATAATTAAAAGTGGACTTTTCAAATAATAAGTGCTTAATGCACTTGCATGCATGGAGGGACCTTTTGTGTTCGGCTAGTCTGGAAGCTAAATGATCTTAATCAAGGCATGCTGAGACCGGAGTTCCTGGATCACTTATTGTCTTCCTCTTATGTAACTTTTCACTGGAGCAAATGGGAGAAAACAACATGTTTTCTCAGGCCAGCCGGGAAAGACAATGAGTGCTCTCCATTGCGGAGAGGAGCCACGCATGGCGTTAAGGCACGTTGTCGCCAGTTTGCCATCATCCCAACCACTAGTCTACAGTGTTAGACTGGAGGTTTGCGAGGTGATTTGGAGTCTGTCAGAGTTGGAAAATGCTACATATTTCTCCAGTGGGGCCCAGGGTCAGCCAGTCCTAGAGTAACGTTATTGATTCCTGGCTTTCTGAAAGGACACTGGATTTCTTCTTAAAAAGGATGATTTTTAAGAAGAAATTTAATTTCACTGTCCTAATTTCAGGGGTGTGTGATGAGAAACAGGAGAGGGAACCGGAGTCTTTCCTGTGCTGGGGTAACAGCGGCTTCACATGGGGCTTATGTGAAACCAGGTTTGGTAGAACTGTTTTCTGAAGTGGCACTCGGCTCAGTCCCAGCTGCAGCCCACGCAGCAGCACGGGGTTTGACACAGAGGCACATAGCACCTGCTAGTTAAAATAAATTCAGCTCAGCCCTGGCCGTTTGGCTCAGTGGGGAGAGTGTCGGCCTGGCATATAGGCACCCCGGGTTTGATCCTCGGTCAGGACACACAAGAGAAGCAACATATGCTTCTCTCCCCCACCCTCTCCCATTTCTCTCTCTCTTTCCTTCCTTCAGCCAGTGGCTTGATTGGTTCAAGTGTTGGCCCTGGCCGTGAAGATAGCTCAGCTGGTCTGAGCTCATCAGCCTCAGGCTTTAAAAATAGTTCTGTTGATTCAAGCACTGCCCCAGATGGGGTTTCCAGGTGGATCCTGGCCGGGGCACATGTGACAGTCTGTCTCACTATCTCTCCTCCTCAAAATAAATAAATAAATAAATAAATAAATAAATAAATAAATAAACTCAGCTCTGTGTATTTTTTTCTTTTTCTTTTTTTTTAGACTTGGGATTCAGGGACTTGTGAAAACATTGACTAGAAAGCAATGATGTTTTCTGCACTGAATGCTGCATTAAATCTCCTGAATGAAAAGAGGAAACAAATAGGTCGATCAGGAAGCAGCAAGAGCTTCTCCCATCCTGCGGTCAGCACCTGGGCAGCACTTGGGGCTGTACTCAGGGGACGTGGGGTTAGGGCGGGAAGACTTTGGAGTGAACTGGATCGAGTCTGGAGCCTGGCTTTGCACTTCACTGAGGGGGGGGGGCAAGTCATATAACCTTTCTGATTCTGTTTCCTTAATTCTAAAATAGGAGAAACAGCCATGGCTCACGTATTCACTCATATGCTCCTTTCATCAAACCTATGAGCTGTAAACAGTAAGAATACAAGCACCATGTTTTCAGGCGGGGAAACAAAGGCACAGAAGGAGACAGGAGTAGCTTAAACTAAGTGGCATAGCTAGGACTTGAACAAAGGTAGTCTGTGTTCTTAGGAACTAGGCCCTATTGCTTCCTGATAGTGATGTCTAAACCTGGGGACCCTGGGGGTCCTGGAAGGATCAGATGAGATACACTGACTGTGCTTAGTAACGGTGCACATGTACAGGTGAAAGGAGGCAGCCTGCAAGCAGGGAACGTTCCCCTGGGAAGCTCTGTTGCAGGTGGGCATTCTGCCTGGGGCTCCTTCAGTTCTAACCTGTCACCATCACTGGGTCCCTGTGGACGTGTTTTCTCTCCCTCGGGAACCAAGCAGCCCTTGGGCCTTGGTGCTGGCCCCCCGTTAGGGAGGCTGACCAGTCTCTAGGTGCACAGCCGCTTGCGCTGAGAGACTCCTTAACATGAGTAATGGGGATCACGAATCATGAATTAGTTCCACGCCACCTCTCTCCTGGAGCAAGTCGTGTTTGAGGAAGGAGACGCACCCAAATGAAGAGTGACATCCTAACTGGGAGGGTGCCAGCCTGCCGCAGTGGCAGGAGGCCCATGAGCCTTGTTAAGGCTGGAGCTTCCTGCGTCACCACTAGTTTGCTTGCTATAAATAGCTGAGAGTCCAAAATTAGTAAAGTAAGCAAGAACATGAAGCACTTGGTGAAACAGAAGACCAGCTGAGCAGGGAAATGGTCAGTGTCCTAACAGTTTCCAAGGATTGTATCTGTGGCCCCATGCCTGCCCATCTCTTAGAGTTGCTACCCCCAATTGAATGGGTGTCAACAAAGGGCCATCCGTGCACCAGTGACAGCTGGGGGGCACAGAGGGATGCCAATTAGCTGTAATTATCAGCCCTCTTATTTGTGCAAGGGCGCACTGTGTGCCTAGAGCACTGTTCTGAATATTAGCAAAGATGCACATGTGCTCTGTTTATGCAAAAACTGACATTAGAAACAGGGTTCCAGAGATGAGAGATTCCTCTAGGAGGCCTTTTCAACAGTGGGACTCCTTTAAAATTTCTTTATCACAACTGTGCCCTTCCAAATGTTATCTGGCTTAGAAAATTGTTCGGCGTGACTTAAAAAAACCCATTCTTTAGCTTTTCGCATCAGTTGTATAACTAGGGCAGAGTTATGTAGGCTCCGTGGGACTCAGTTACCACATCTGTAAAAGGGGACTGTGCCAAAGTATCAATGAATGAGACGATGTGCATGAAAGAGCTGCCCACAGTTGCTGGCACGCAGCCCCGCTCAGTGACTAGTGCTTACTGCCATGTAAAGAGGAAACGGCGTCATGCGTGCCTTGGCTGTCTAAGAGCTGAAACCTTACATGTATGCCGTGTGGCTCTGAGCCCACCTCCTCAGCTTCCCAGAACCAGGCTCCTCATCTGTATTGAGGAAGCTGAGCTGCCATCTGGGGTTCCTAAAACTTTGTTTCAAAGCAGGCTTCCCTTGAGAGCTCATTAAAAATGCAGAGTTTGGCCTCCCATTCTCAGACATTCAGATTCCACAGATCTGCGGGGCCCAGGAATCTGTATTTTTAATGAGCAGCACTTGAGGGTGGTCCCCTTTCCCCAGGCAGGTGACAAGCGCAGATGCTGTGAGGGCATACATGGAGAAACCCTGGGCTGGATCTAGGCCACCCACGGCCGACACACTCACTGCTGGTCCCGCCCCTGGGCATTTCTGGGGAACACTGTTAACGATGTAGTGAAACCAACAGCCGAGTGTGAGTCCCCTCAGAGTGCATGGGGCTTCCCGGCCCTCCTACCCTTACCTGCCCCCTGTCCTTCCAACGCCTGGGGCCTCCTGCCTCCCAGACTGGCACACAGTGAACAGCCATGGCTACAGCAGGAACCCCAGCTCCCTCTGCCCCTGACCTGGCATGGGGTTGCCTGCAGTGCCAACAGGGATAAGATGGCAGGACTTTTGAAATTGGGTTAGAATGTATTTATTTATTTAGGAACTGAGTAAATCCTTCCTATTGGCCGTGCCGCTGAAGTGGGCGTGGCTGGGCATGCAGGGCCTGCGCAGACGCGATGGAAACTAAGACCCCCGGAATGGAAGGGCAGTGCGCTGAGCCTGCCTTCCAACCATGCCGTCATCCCTAGAAGGGCATGCTCGGAACGCAATGGCTCTAGCTACAAATTCTATTAACTCTAATAGTTGTTCTGTGGTGAATGGATAATGCATTTAGCAGAAATAGACCCAATCAATTTATATGAAACTCATAAAACTTTCTCATTGGAATTGGCATCTGTTCATGAATCACAGGGGCGTATGTGAGAATGGACAGTCTGTCACCCTTACTGCTGGGCACATCAGCGGTGCCAGGGGTTAATTAGAGAGGTGGGCCAAATGAAGCTCTGGCTCCCTGCCGCCTCTCCCTTCGCCCCTCAGAACCATGAGCAGGGTCGGGGCGGGGGGACCAGGAGACGCCCTACTTCAAACCTTCGCTTTTAAAAATACCAATTTTTCGGCCCATGTCTGTTTTCACATTAGCCGCTCTTCCACGAGCTCTGTTGCCTGCGAGTTTGCCGACGCGCCCAGGTGCCAGACTAGGGGATGGCAGGCGTGCGGAGGCTGGACGGCCTCAGGGTCACCGCTGGCCGGCGCAGGTTCGCCATGGCCCGGCACAGTGGCTCGGGCTCCAGTTCCGGTGTTCTTTTCATGATCTTACATATTCTCAATAGCCCCCACCCCAGTTTGGCAAGAGAAGTGCACTCAGAAAATGGCAAACCAACTGTAACCAACCAGCTCAGAGGCAAGACGGTGGTTTGCAGCGAGGACCCTATGAGTTATGGTTACTTGTGTGTCGGGCCCCAGGTTTAGGCTGGCTCTCAATGAAACCGAGCTGACTCACCTCCTCTCTCCCTACACAACCCGTGAGCTTGTAGAAGGAGAGGGGTAAGGAAGCTGAGGCAGGGTCACCGGGCCTTGTGGGTCCTGCCTGTCCTTAACACAGCTTTTAGAGAGAGACAGGATGGCAGGGCCTGCTGGCACCTCCTCACCCCTAATGTTCATTAGCGAGAGAGAGAGTGCTCTGGAGCTCTGTGATTGCATTATCCCAACCATTTGGTTAGTGTAATTCTATGTGCAAAGCTGACAAATGTAATTTTCCCTCTCACTTTTTTCCTGATTAGTTCAAGTGACTCAGGCTTCCAAGAACACGTTGTAAGGCACCTGGATGGGCCTTCCCTGCCAGGAGGCGCAGTCCCCTGTGGGCAAGGGGCCCTCGAGGGAGGACTGGCTGGGGAAGCGAGGCATATTTAGGGAAACTTGGAAGCTTTGCGAGTGACTGCCTTCCGAAACCGCCTTTGCGTTTCCAGGAGCTGCTCTGCCTGCCAAGAGCACAGCTGAAAGGCCACCAGCTGCCCTGCTCCAGCCCCGCAGAAGCGGACAGCGCTGAACTTCAGGAGAAAATCTTATTATCTTGTCTCCTCCGACAATTGATTTGTTTACTGGTCATGGAGGGGCTCTCTTCTGGGACGTGCTACCCGTCTTTCCATTTTTGGTGTTGACCTCTGATTGGAGACTTGGCTTCTCAGAAGCAGCTTAGCTGGCTGCAAAAATGAAGATTTCAGGGCTACATTCTGGTCCCCTTAGCAGCTGTGGGCTACTTTCATCCTTCTCAATCACCTTCCTCACCCCTATCATGGGAACCGCAGCACTTGTCCCTGGGCCACAGTGAGGATGTGAGGACTTGACACATGGGTCACCCTAGCCCAAGGTCAGGCGTGCTCACTGATTGTCCCTTTCCTTTCCCTCCCAGGCCCCAGCCCTCCCTTTCTGTCCCGGGGGCCTCCCAGGTAGGAGCTCGATTTTGGGTGAAGCTTCACGTTGCAGGCTATGATCTGCCGGTTCCCAGACCACTTGGCTCCCCTGACCAGAAGCTGCAGAAGAGTATGAGCTGACCCTGTCTGTTGTGCTGGGCCGTGGGGGATGGGTGCGAGGCCAGCGTTTGCCCTGGTGATTATTTCTGAGTGGGCATGGTCCTGACCTTGGCCTCCCATGAGCCCGCTGGACCTCTCTTCCCCCAGGTCCCTCCTCCTCTGCCTGACACTTTTTTCACTGTAGGCGTGTAACTCAGCTTTAATTATTTGTCTACGCGTACTCTCCTTTTCTAATCTGTGAGTTTCTTGAGCTCTTGACCTGGACCTTGTTCTGCTCAGCATCTCTGAGCACTGCTCTGCCTTCAGAGGGAGTGTGTGGAAACTGGCTGGGTCCAGATCAAAGCCGGCAGGAGTGGGCCTCAATGTGGACACGGGGGTGGCCGGCCTGTTCTCTTGAACCACAGGCTGAGTCCTGGCTAAGCGCTGATTCAGAGGGCCCAGTGGACTTTGTCTTGTGGTGGTGGGGAAAGAGGGCCCTGCTCCCCTCCCCTATAAATCCTCCTGATAAAGACAACACACACCAGTAGGGTCTACAGCAAGGTGGGGCTGTGAGAGCTGTCAGGCTGGGGAAGAGAGGCTCCCAAGGCTGACACACAGCGGGGAAGCGGGTTGGGAGCCTGTCATCTTCTCCTTCATCTTCTCCCTCGCCTGAGCTGTGCCCAGATGTGGCCGTGGGCCCCGGGAGAGCACTGGCTCTTTATTCGGTTCTCTAAAGCCTTCCTAAGGAGCCGACTAAAGCTCAGTGTCCTCTTCCCTTTGAACTGGGGTTACTCCAGGAGGGGTCTGGGGACAGAAGGCTGAGCCAGAGCCACTTGTCCGTCACTTCAGCTCGGAGGCAGGGGCTGCATGGTACAGGAAGCAGCGTTCCAGCCTTTGTCACCTCCAGCCTCTCAGGCAGCCACTCGCTTCTAATTCTATCTGGAGGGGGTAGGGGAGCATCTCCGCTTCTGAGTCGCTGTGTGATTTCATTAGTCTGAATGGCCATTGGCCAGGCCCTGATCGATTAGCCTTTTAGGGACAGTGGGAGTTATATGGCAATAAACCCGTGAGTCAGGCAGGGTGGATGGCTGATTCCTAAATGCTGGCCGCAGGGGAGCCAGCAGCCGACATATGAGAACTGAGCGCAAGCATTAAGTGCCCACCGGTCAATCAATAAGTGTTTCTGGACCCCCTGCTATGTAATCAGCGCTGGTGGTCAGGCGGGGCAGTGGCCTGGATGTTGTTTAGCATGCCCAGCACTTCTCGCAGGAGGCAGTGGTTGATGGAGGGCCGTGGGCGGGATGGGGTGGCGAGGAGGCCCTTGAACCATCCACAGCGGGCTGCCTCCCTCATGTTAAGACATTTCCACGAACCATGCGCCACGAGTCCGGGTTGGAAAACAGAGACTGCAGTTTATGAGGCTAAGTTCCTCTTTATGTGGAAAAACACAAAGGTATTTTGAGGTTCTGGTTAAAGGTGGAAAGAGGAAAGGGGAGAGGTGATGGGAAAAGCAATGAACTCTTTCCCTGGTCTGGTGGTTGCTAGATCAGGCAGGAGTCAGCACGGGGCAGCTTTTTGGAGGAGAGAAAGGGAAGGATGTCTTCAAAAGCAAAGCAAAGCTAATATTTACTAAATATGTTGAGAGTCAATGAATTTAGTAGAAAGGTATAATAAGCCTCTACCTTTTTTTTTTTTGCATTTTACATTAAACAAGGATTTTACATTTATAAATAGAAATTAGAGATTTATCATTTAATTGTCATTATTTTAGTAAAGAATTACGTGTTATAGGAAAAGGAGTGTGGGTGAATCGTGTACTGTACACCTGCTCCTCCAGGTTACTCATGTTGGGAAAGGCCTCACGTGCCCGGACCCAGCCGCTCACCTGGGGGACCCCTTGACCTGCTGGTGTCAGGCCCCGCGGCCTCCATCAGCTTCTCCAGGCTAGGCTCACAGAGCTGACCCCTGCTGAGATTTCCTCTGGTACAAAGAGTGGCTGAGAAGCAGAGGCAGATTTAAGGGCAGGTACACAGGGCACACGCCCTGGGCCCCAACTTCTGAAGGGCCCCGCAGAACCTCAACTTGACATTTTTTTCTAACGTAAGGGGCCCAATATTTTCTTCTGCGCCCAGGGCCTCAACCAACCTTAATTTGCCTCTGCTGAGAAGTCACACTGCTTAGGGCCCGAGGCTGAGGAGGCCTGGAGTGAAACTGTGGGGAAATGTGTCAAACCTGAGGCTTTTGGGGCTTTAGCCCTGATGGGCTAGCCTGCCTTAGTGCAACAGATAACCTTGACCCTGGGCCCAACCCTCTTTGTGAGGGGGAAAAAAACCTGATGGAAGGTTTGATTTATTTGTTCAGGAAATGGAGAGTGGTTGGTTCCAAGGGACAGAGCTGAGGAGGGGGCTCCGCCTTGGCTCTCCTGGCTGGGGTGGGACCTGGGCGTCCAGGACCCGGAGGACAGAGGCTCCTCTGCACAACTTCTGCTTCCAGAAGTCCCCCTTGCCCAGGTACTAAGAGAAGCAGACAGCTTCCTCTTGGAGCTCCCTAGCCAGAGTGTAGGGAATGTACCTTCTATAGATCAATATGTAATTCTTTCAACTTAGCTCCCCACCCCAATCATAGCACATAGCTTTCTTCTGCCTTTTGCAACAAAAACTGACTTGCTCAAATTTGTAAGCTGATCCCTTACCTGTAGGGTCAAAGATGGGGTTCTCTCTTGGTGCGTTTTCCCAGCGTTTCGCCTCCTTGTTTGGGTTCCTCTCAAACAGGTTTCTGGACTTGGGTGCTGTGTTCTGCAGCATCTTGTCATCCCCACTGACTAGAACAGAGAAGACCCCATCAGCTGAGTTAAGGGAAGCTCGGTTCTCGGGAGAGGGAGGAGTGTGCTTCAAGGCAGGTCGGGGAAAGTGGGCCGAGGTCAAGGAGGGACAGTGAGGCCTGGGGGAGTCGGGGCTGGGCAGCAAGTGCCAGGGGCAGGGTGAACTCACTGGTGAGGTAGCAGTCCAGGCTGATGGAGATATTGTCAAAAGCCACGGTGGCTCTGGATCCTTGTCCCCACCACGCAACAATCTGCAGCCAGAACCTGTACGTGTGTTAAGAGGAGTGTGTGTGAGGAACCGCCTGCCCTGGCCATGTCTTAGGACTCAGCAGCCAGCAGACAGGTGCTGACACCATGCTCATGATTTGTTTCATCAGCCTCCTGTCTCAGAGTGGCTGTCCCCCGGCAGCATCCACATCGCCCCCTGCTACTCCAGCACAGAGCACTGCCCTTTTTTGAGGGGCTGTTCTGTGTGTCACCCCCTATGGGACAATGGAGTCTGGGGCTTGGGTCTGGGACTCCTGGAAACTCTGAGGAGACCTCTCCCTTTCTGGGTATGCAGGGTAGGTAGAAATGGTTAGGCTTGCTATTCAGCTGGTACTCCCTGGTAAAATTGAAGTCATTGTTAAAATATAAAAATGCTTCTGTACCAACTGATAAAGAGCCACTGTCCTTTGCGAGTTCCCCACCTGTTGCTCCAGACAGCCGGGCTTTTCCCTGGTGCCCCCTGGTTTCCCCAGTATCCAGTGACCAAAAGGCCAACCATTCACACTGCGGGGGTGTGGTGTCCAGCATCAGTCCCTCCTGAGGTTGGCCTGTGTAGTGCCCAACTGGTTGTTAAATATTAAATGACTTGGGGGTGTTTGTAAACAACACAGAGTGGGCCACAAGGATTAACAGCAAGCCCACTGCACTATTATCGCTCCCACCTCTTTCATAGCCTTGCAGGGTCAAGTCCTAGGGCTGTAGCCAGGGAAGGCTTAGGGTGGAGGAACAGAAAACACGTTGGGTTCATTGGTCTCCTGGGGAGCCAACCTCCTGGAAGGCTGTCAGCCAACCAGCTCTTTCCTGCCCTGGCCTGAGAGTTGCCAGAGAACTTTAAAATCTCCCCACCCCCCTCAGAAAGTCAATCCAGAATGCCCTGCAGGAGTGTATGCAGACTCTGTGTGGATGTTAAAACATCAAGAGAGGGAACCCCTGTCTCGGGTGACTGAATAAACCACACGTGAATGGCCATACTACGGAATGCTACTCTCTGATATTAAAGAATGGACTAGGATACAGGCTGTGAAAAGGATGCCCCTCAAAAACATGATGCTAAGTTAAAAAAGCCAAACAATAAGTTAAAGACCTCATGATTCCATTCATATAAGTAGCTCCATTTATAGTCTACGAAATGCCTGGAATAGGCAAATCTATAGAGACAGAAAGCCGATTAATGGCTGCCTACAGCTGGGATCACAGAATTGTCTGTAAACCAACACCAGGGCTCTTTTAGGGGTGGTGAAACTATTCTAAAATTAGATTGTGATGCTCTTTGTACAACTCTGCACATCTGCTAAAAGTCACTGGTGTGTACAACTAAATAGGTGAATAATGTGGTCTGCAAATTATAGCTTGATAAAGCTGCTAGAAGGAAAAGGCGAGAGAGGGAACTCAGACAGCAGCATGTTGGCAGTTAGGGACTGCAAGGGCAGAGAGGCGGGGCGTTGGCGGGAGTGGAGACTGCGGTGTGGGGACGGCAGGATAGAGGACACAGAATGTTACCTGTTACCAGATGGGTGAGCCCCTGAGAGAGAAACGTGCGGGAGACAGGAAGCTCACTCATGATTCGCGTGGAGGGCAGCACCGCCCTCCTGCCAGCCAGGGCTGGAAGCCCCTTACGCCCCTGAGCAGACAACCTTTGATCAGCATGTATGATGGGTTAGACACTGGTTTGGTTATTCCTAGCCAGAGAACAATTACTGCTTCCTGTAGGGGAAGACTTGAAGTCAAAGTCAAAAGTAAACTTTTGTCTAAATAGTAAGTTTGTGATTGATTATTCTTTTTTTTTTTTTTTTACATGGACAGAGAGAGGGACAGACAGACAGGAATGGAGAGAGATGAGAAGCATCAATCATCAGTTTTTCGTTGCGACACCTTAGTTGTTCATTGATTGCTTTCTCTTATGTACCTTGACCACAGCCTTCAGCAGACCCAGTAACCTCTTGCTCGAGCCAGTGACCTTGGGTCCAAGCTGGTGAGCTTTTTTTTTTTTTTTTTTCTCAAGCCAGATGAGCCCGCACTCAAGCTGGCGACCTCAGGGTCTCAAACCTGGGTCCTCTGCATCCCAGTCCAATGTTCTATCCACTATGGCACCATCCGGTCAGGCTATGATTGATTATTCTTAATTGAATTATGTAACAAAATTGTTTATGCCTTTATCTATCTTGTGAAATCTGGCCATTCACAAATAATTCCTCTTGTTTACAATCTGAATTAGAGTACCCGAATCTGGTTCAATTCTAAAGAGAAAATGTCTAAATCTGTTGTACCCATGGCCGAGCCCACTGGTGCCCTTCAGGCCCTATCCCCTTTAGTCAGGATAGACCAGCAAGGAGGCTGGTGGTAGGTCGGGCGTGGATTGAGAAGCGTGCAGTGGAAAATCCCCAAATCCTGCTCTGGGACATGTGGGCATGCTGGGTGAGCGTGCCTGAGGGAAGTGGCAGTCATCTTTCATTATGAGCTTGACAAGTGTCTATCAAGCAGGTTTCATTTCAAACACACTTATCTTGTATTGGGCCCCTTCTAAGGCCTATGGGGGAGTCTAAGATAAATCCAACAGGAACACCATATTCAAGTTGCTTACAGTCTAGAGGAGAGGTGAAGGGTGCATATGTATGTCAGCGCAGAATATGGTGGAAGGAGGGAAATGCCACACGAGATGTGGATACAATGCTCTGAGAACTCAGAGGAAGGAGGAATTCCACCAGGCCGGGGAGATGGGAAGCACTTTACAGAAGTGGCATTTATGTTGGTGTTGAAGAGAGAAAAGGCCTCAAAGATGTGGATACGGGGTGGGGGTGGGGGGGGCCGTGAGGAGAGGGCCATGGAGGAGCTCCATGGAGTGAGGGGTGTGTCAGAGCAAGACAGGGTGCTGGCTCGAGCGAGGGGTATAAAAGGAGGCACAGATGGTGAGAGGCACGTGCGTCTCACACACCTGCAGTGGGTTTCACCGAATGTTGGCAAGGTTACAGCTCTGGTTCCCCGGATCTCCATGGGGAGCACGGTCCATAGATGAGTTCCTGGCTTGAGCCTACGTAACCTTGGACACAGCCAGGCCTGGGATTCTCCAGTGGCCAACGAGGGCCCTAATACAGCTATCTTGTTCTCTTTACAGCAGTTGCCTGGGTTAGGGAGTGGAAAGAATCCTGGCAGGTGGCTATCAGAGGCCAGAGCTACCTTGTGCTCCTGCACAGCAGGGGGTTGGGGCCACCACCCACCTCTCTGATTCTCTGCTCTGGGTCATCTCCTAGCCTGACTCCCGTAGGCCAAGGGGCCATGCTGGGCGCTGAGTTCAGTGCTGAGCTTCATCACGTGTGTGCCATCCCTGTGGCCTGGGGTGCCTGAGCCAGTAATTACATATGTGTGCCTATCAAGCATAAGGGGAGGGGATAAAAATCCCTATTTCCCCCTAAATGAGCCCATTCACTGAACATCTCCCCTCCTACCTTCTTTATTATTGAGAGGTTAGAGCTGCAGAGTTCTAACCAGCCGCCCTTAGCTTGGATGACATGATGCAAGCCAGGGCTGGAACGGTTTCTAAGCAGAAGAGTTTCTAAAGTGCTCTGTGAGGCAATGGCAGTGGCAGCTGCTGTTTAAAAGCGTTTGATTGACACTGGGAATTGCACATATTTTGAGTCAGGAACACTCACAACAATCAGGGAAGACTCGATCAGATGTCGAATCAGATGTAAACATGAGATGCTGCCTCTATCTACGCAGGAAGCCAACCCTTCCCCACATGCTCCAGACTCCAGCAGCTACGAGGAAGGGACAGGTGGGACACAGGGTGTGGGGAGGGCAAGGGTGAAGCAGAGGCAGTTTGGGGATGGGGGATGGTAGGTTATGAGGTAGGAAGGGGGCAGCAGAACCAATCTAGGAGTTTCTTTTCCATGGGGGCACTGGCCGAGAGGTGGCCTGGGCCACCCGGATTCGGGCTTCTCCACTTTGATGGTACCCAGTTGGGTCAGTATCAGCACCTCAGGGGAAGAAGAGGTTGCTCTGGCTCTGTTCACATCTCCGAGCTAGAGACGGGTGACTTCCCCAAGGTTCTCAGAGTCCTTCCGGCCCAGCCAGTCTTTTCTGTCGATTTTCCTCCTCACCACCATCCCCACCAAAAAGTGATGCTACCAACTTACTCTTCAGAGTCAGCCATGCCTCAGGTCTTGAGTTCTAGCAGGCCCCAGGTGGACCACTCTAGGACCAAGGCAAAGTGCTAGCATGTAGTGGGTGGAGGGCTCTGGGTCTGAGGCAAAGTCCTAACACGTACCAGGTGAACTGCTCTGGGTTTGAGGGAAAACCAGGTCCCTTACTGCCAGGATTGCAGGGGCCAGGTGGTTCTAACGAACACACAGGTGACTCTGCTCCCCTACCCCAAAGCCAGAGCTGTGTGGGGGAACAGGAAGCTGAGCCCCCATGGCTAGAGGCCTTGCCCTCCCTCTCTGTGGGCAGCTCCCTCCTGATCTGTGCCACTTATGAACATGGCAACTGAGCCCCCTCTTTCTAGCCCTTAGCATTGGAGATGTCCCTCCCAGGCCCTCAATAATTTACACCTGCTCAGCTCTTTTGGTTTCTCTAAAGAAGACACTTTTAATTGAATGGGTTGTTGCTTTTCTCTTTTTTTCCAGCCAGAGGTGTTGGAAGCTTGTTGCCTAAATAGACCTGTCTAGAGGTCTTGGTTGGAGCCTGGCTTTTCATAAAGAACCGATCCTTTGACTCCATGTTGTTCAGCTTTACAAAGAGGCCTGTTGCGAGTTGGCCCCAGGGGATTCTGGGAGGTGGCCATTTGGGCAGTAGGCCAGGTTTAGAGAAGTGGTTTGGGAATTGGGCATCTCCCAGGCTCACTGGGCAGATCTCTGCATAGAAAGTGCTGATGCTGCTCACGCACAGCTCGAAAAAATGCTCGATCTCGTGCAGACAACAGACTGTTAATGGACAGTGAATGTAATGCCTTATTTGCCACCCTGCCATCCGTAGGGATTGACAAACCTAATTAAATTCACGTAATGATTTTAAGTAGCTGACAAAAAAGTGAGTGTCTGAATGTGGACTGAGGGAACAGGAATGATTTGGAGAGAGGGCAAGACAGAATTTCTGGACTGGTAAAAGGCATTTGACAGATGGGCACCATGTCTGAGATTCCCCGTCAACCACTCAGTGGGCTTGGAAGGAGGGGGTGCGCCGATCCCTTCTCGCAGCTGGGCTCGTCTGGGCTCTGGCTGCTTAGAATGGAGCTGGCAGACTGCAGAGGAAACCACCTTTTCCAATTTCTCACTGCACACCTGATTTGCTCTGCAGAAGTCTTCTAAAATGGACTGTCACAAAGCTTGGGTCACAGCCTGCATTTCTAGTAGAATAATGTATGTGATGAAAGAGCCTTGCCGAGCCTGTCCTATTATCTGCGTAATTGACTTCATTACTGGTAAAGAGGAGGGGCCGATGGCCAGTTTGGGTTCCTGAGACCAGCCTTGGCTGGGAACAATGTGGCTGGTCTGGACACGTGCGCCCTGAGTCTCGGACTTCCGCTCCTGTGCAGTGCAGTGGGGACAGCGGCGCAGTCAAGGCCAGACTCAGCCGGGAGCACCTTCTCCCTCACTCTAAGAAGTATACATAATTTCCACCTCCTGACTTGGTTTCCCTTCTGGGCTTAATGTCACGAAGACACTGAGAATGACTCCAGGGTGTCCAAGGGCCATCAGAGACTTTTCACAATGAGCAGGGAGCCCTCGGGGGTAGAATAAGGGAGAAAGTGAATTTTTAGTCATGCCGAGCGAAGGAGAAGAATCACTCAGATTCTTCAACATTCCGGTCCCAGGCTTCCAGACATTGGCTGGCTGCGCTCAGTTCTGGAGGCTGGGACTAAAGGACAGCTGGTTCCCATGTTTGCCCGGGCACGCCACCAACCAGGAAAGCCCTCCGCGAGGGCATCCCCCAGGCTGCAGGGTGGAGGAAGCCCTTCTCTAGCAAGGTCCCATTTGGCACATTCATGCTTTTAGTTTGGGTCAAGTAGAGTATACTGAGCTCTCCCCAGCCCCAGGCTTTGAGGGGGAAAGGAGGAAGGCGGATGACTTGCTTCCAGAGCCCTAGCCCTGCAGGGGAGGTGCTTGTGCACAGAATACCTACCCCCAGGCTCCAATGTATCCAGTAACCTGGGGAGAGAAAGTAATGTACAATACTTGGGGGTGGGGGAGAAGGGCGTTCCTATCAGAGGTACCAAAGCTAGGTTACCTCTGGAAGGCCAGCCAAAAAGAAAGAGCAGGAACTTCTTGGGAGTGTCATTTGACTTGCCTGGTTCCACAGGGACAGCAGTGGGGATGAGGTGGGGAGTCAGGCCTCTCACATCCCAGGCAACTGCTCTCCTTATCCCTCTCAGAAGTATCGAAATTCTTTAATCTCACTTAGTCTCTTACGTACGCCATAATATGGGGATGTATGTAAGTCCTTTGGAGCAACTGGGGACCTGCAGGGCTGTCCAGAGCGAGAAAGTGCCTGCATCCATTTTTCTCATAGAAGTCCACATGTCCACTCTGCCTTCCTCGGACACACACACATCTCCCACACTGGCCTCTTCCACTATCCTCTGCTGCGGTGTAGCTTGGAGGGCTGAGATGATGCCAGAGAGTGGCATTTCCAATGGTGAAAAGATACAAGAGAAATGGCCTTTTCTCCCCTCACAAAAGAATCTTTATGTGGGTGAATCAGCAGCCTTTTCTGTTTGGGGGAGGCTGAGTTTCAGAAGGTAGAGTGGAGTGAAGACTGGGCTGTACACTTGGTGCGACCCTGGGTGAGTCACTGAAGCTTGGTCAGAACCACCTCGGCTTTAAAAAAAAATCTGTCCCGTGGGTATTCTCACACTGGACATCTTTCTTTAACATGGGAGATTCAAGTTCATTGTTTCTGTTTTATATTACATTAAAAAAACTATGTTTCACTAGGTAGTATTATAAGTTACATTATCTCCCTCTCTGCCTTTGTGCAAAGATTATTTGAGCACTTTGTATGAGTCAGGCACCATGTCTACAGCTGGAAGTACAGAGATACATAACACATGGATCTTGACCTTGAGGAATTTGGACAGATTTGTAATTCACATTATTCACTGACTAGGGGATCTCTAAAGTCTCTTTTAGTTCTTCCCTCATAGAGCTATAGTCTACCCCACAGAGTAGCGGTTGAAAAAGACTGATCTACACAACATGGGAAAATACTGAATCTGAGCTATGAGAGAGAAGTCAAGAAAGACTTTGAAAAACTGAATGCCTAGGAGAACGGTAGAGCAGCGGCCATGCAGGGGCAGGTGTGGTTGTGGGAGTTATGTTCAAGGTGGGGGTGGGATGCCAATTGGGCAGCTGGAAACCCAGGCTAGGACGCAGGTGGAAGTAAAGACAATGATTTATCCGCATGGGGGTCAGGATGAACACCATGAACGTCAATGAGGTTCTTGGAGAATAGCATGTAGAGAACTGGACTCTGCTTTGCTTCAAATATCAGCAACTAAGTTACCCCTTAAATTCTAACCTTTCATGCCTGGAGAGAGAAGGGGCTGAAAATACAGGGCTACATTTTCAGAGGAATTAAGAGTTATGAAAAACATATGCATCTGTTAACTTGTAAACTGAGCTTTGGATATTATCAAGAAAATCTTGAGCAGATATGAACATCCCATTATTCTAAAGGGGTTCACTTATTACCATTTGGAGCAAGTACTTCCTAAACCAGGCTCATAGGCCGGATCTGTCTCGCTGCTCTGCATTCTTGATTGTGGAAACTTAGCAATCAGAAGCAACAACCTGTCCCAAACGTCACAGAAAATCAGTGTTAGAAATAGGATTTAAAGCTCAGAATTGCTAATCTACTCCCTGCTCCAATGATCTGGGATATTTTCTGAGAAAGAAACAAGGCCAGATCCCCCCGGAGTTATGAGTGATTGACTGGTATATATCAATGCCTTGTTGCACACTGTGTTGCTGAGCCACTAGCCACATCTTTACCCCTCTTCTCAGAGGGCTGACCCAATGCCGTCCTGGGCCATGGTGCCATTTGGAAGGCAGTGGCAGAAGGGACCTCTTCTCCTCCAACTCCTCTTCCCCCTTTCTGAGCTCCACCTTGAGGCACACATCATTTTACATTTGGTCCCTCACAAGAGCCTTCCACAGTCTCCACGCTCTCGTTTCTGATCCTCTGCCCATCTCTGTGCTCAGTGCCTCTCTATCCTCACAGCCTCGGGTCCAAACACGTGATTCACTATCCACATTCACCCTCTCTCAGGGTGACTGCTCAGGATTCTCTGCCACAGCCTAGTTGAAGTCACGCACGACATCCTGCTCCAAGCCTCGGCTCATCCTGATACACCACTTTGGAATGGCCTGTCCCTTTTACTTTTCCCTAAGACTCAAATTTTCCTCGAGTTCCCTCCTGTAATCATCCCATTTTCTTCATGACAACCCCCCCCCAACACAGGGAGGTCCCTGTGCCATTTGAATACTGGCCATGCTCTGTGGGACCCTGCACAATGGCTCTCTGTGTTTCTGTTTGTCCCTCAGTGCATATGCTTTGTCTCCCTGTGACCCAGCAAGAGGCCCTGTGATGCAGCAAGAGGCTGGGTCATACATCCTCTTCCATCTTCTGCACTTGTTGGGGCTTAATATATGTTTGCTGGCAATGTGACAGGTAATAACACTTCTCCAGTTACTTAATTTCCTGTCTTACCCACAAGATAGCTGAATTTGACATTTCATGCCAGCGACTTCCCAATGTGGTCAGGCATCAGTATAACCTAGGGAATTATATAGATATATTCCTAGGCCCAATATGTGATCTACTGAATTAGAATCTCTGTGTATGGGGTCCAGATTCAAGACTGATCAATGCTCAGAGTAGCTAAATAAGGAATCAGTATTCTCAAGTGACACTATGACAGACATTCAGAGATGGGGACTGTATACATTGGCTTATATCATGACACAACATCTGTTTTTCCTCTCACTAAATCCATTTCCTTTCTTCTGAGCACAGCTAGACTACATTCTCCAGCATCCCTTATAGTTAAGTGTAGCCATGTGACTGAATTCTCATCAATGAACTGAAACAATGACTCATAAGGATCTTCCTATACAAGGCCTCCCACCCCCATGCTCTTTCTCCATCGGCTGTCTGAATGCCAGGGATTCCAAAACTGGATAAAAGGGTGGAACCGCAGGGAGAAAGAGCCTGGGTCCCTGAATGACCAGATGGAAGGCCACCCACCAACCAGCACATTCATTCTGGATTTCACATGAGCAAGAAATACATCTCTATTTGTGCAGAGGATTGTAGGTTTAATGTTACTTTGGTCAGTCTTACCCCACCCACCCCAGCTAACATATGTAGCACAAGCCTAGTCACTCAGATGTGTTCAATGCACTGAGGGTGGCTGGGTTGATGGCCAGCCCAGTCCTGGAGGTGGGTGATGAGTAACATTAGCCCTTGGTTGGCTGCGGGACTCCAAGGTGCCCTTCCCCATTGAACACTCTGCACCACTCCAGGACGAGGGACGTGCCTGAGTGAGGCAGCACGGATTTAGGGGTGAGTGCTCTGCGAAGCTACTTCCTACCTCCTCTGGGAAGGTAAGAAGAACAAGGCAAATTCCTTGTTCTCATCAACCTGATGAGTTTAGTCAGAACAAGTCATCTTACTTGGCCAAAATTGCACTGGAGTCCACCATTTTCTCTCAGTTCGAAGAACTGACTCAGCCTAATGATAATAAGCATGTTGAGGTCCATGGCACCTGCAGCTTCAGGAAGGGACCCTTGTGCTGCGACAGCTGGTTAGGGGCCAGAGCACCTTTTGTTTTCTTCCCCCACTGTGAGGAAGGCCCTAGAAGGTCTGGGCTTTGCCTAGGTATGGAGACTCAGGGCAGTCAGACTCCCTGCAGGAGGAGCAGACAGCACCGTGGGAAAGTAGAGCCTTGAGGTCTTCCCCTCCCCCAACCCGTCCCTGACCTTAGAGCCTGTGGGGCTGCTCCCAGAGTGAGTCCCTGATGTGAACCAGTTAATGGTGAGTGAATGAACAAACACAGACTCGCCCAGGACGACAGTCGTTGTCCTCTGTTTCCGTCAGTGTGGGGGAATATGGCAGAAGGAGACCCCAAACTGTCTACGGGAGGGTGCCTGTTGGAAGTGAGGAGTCCCAACTGTTTCCATGCCATTCTGGCTCCGTGCCTCCGGGCTCCGGCCCTAAGGCCCTCGGTGCAGCAGTCTCTCCTGCCAGCTTCCTCCAACAGAGGGCGCTCCTGGAGGGCTGTGCTGTGCTGCTTGTCTGGGCACCGAGTAGGACGGCGAGTATCAGTTAGATAAATAAATACATAGTACCTGGACGATTTTCGAGGTCAGTAACGTTTCACACTTGAGAATCCTCATAGGTACTTTCTGGCGAAGTGAAAGGAGGTGGAAGCAGGAGCTTCGAGGAGCCTCTACGTGAATTACTGGCAGGTCCTTGATTTAACCCGTGTGCCTCAGCCTTCTCTCCTGAAAATGGGGTTGACACTGGCCCTAACTCCCCAGCGGTGGGGGACAGCGTGGGCACCTCAGGTTGTGAAGGAGTAAAGCACCAGAGAAGAAAGGCATGTGCCTGCTGTGGGTGGGGACAACACGGGTACAGAGTGCGGGGGTTCGGGGGTGCTGTGACAGTCTGAGCGACCTGTTCAGCTGCGGGGGTTCGGGGGTGCTGTGACAGCCTGAGCGACCTGTTCAGCTGTGGGGGTTCGGGGGTGCTGTGACAGCCTGAGCGACCTGTTCAGCTGTGGGGGTTCGGGGGTGCTGTGACAGCCTGAGCGACCTGTTCAGCTGTGGGGGTTCGGGGGTGCTGTGACAGCCTGAGCGACCTGTTCAGCTGTGGGGGTTCGGGGGTGCTGTGACAGTCTGAGCGACCTGTTCAGCTGCGGGGGTTCGGGGGTGCTGTGACAGCCTGAGCGACCTGTTCAGCTGCGGGGGTTCGGGGGTGCTGTGACAGCCTGAGCGACCTGTTCAGCTGCGGGGGTTCGGGGGTGCTGTGACAGTCTGAGCGACCCGTTTAGCAGGTGCTGGCTTGGGGTGTGTGTTCCAGAATGTGACATCCACTCCTCTGAAATCATCTCTCCTCCCCAGAGAAGGACAGGGGGGGAAGGCAAAGCAGCCACGAATGGAAACTTGGGGGTTAGGGGAGGCGGGCAGAGGATGGAGACCCCAGCACGGCCTGACCCTGTGCTGCCTTCTCCTAGGGGCAGTGTAGCCACTGTGGGGCCTGGACTTTCTGTGTCAGTCCTTGTGGTAGTGAGCTTTATTCTCTACAAAGGCTGATTCATTAAATATGTAATTAAGTGTATTTTATTTTTGTTTGACATGGCACATTAAGATATTTGCAGATATATTATAAAAAATGTCTATCAGAACTTATGCTCTAGTGTTGGAGTGGAGCTAGTCAAGGGCATGCTAGAACAGTGATTTATTGATAGAAAGGCCTGTGGGGTGGGGCCGCTGTGCCGGAAGGAACGGGTCGGTCCTTCCAGCTGGAGGTGTGAGAGGAGGAGGCAGGCAGAGAGGTTGGGCGGGGAGCAGGCTTCAGCGGGAGCTGGCGCTGGGGAATGAAGGTGATGGATTTCAGGGGTGGACGAAGCAAAGGAAAAGGCTAACTCAAAATGAGTAAGAGGTGTGGCCTAAAGTAATCCAAACCCAACTATTTTGTTAACCACATGGTTACCATTAGTCAAGTTTTCTACTACATGCGCTGGGCGCTCATTTCCGCAGGTGAGTCCGTGGGAAGCAGACCGGCCTAAGGATAAGGGAAAATTATTCTACCTTGTTAGATCTCTGAGACCTCCTTATGAAAAAGAGGATTAATTATAGTATCTATTCCAAGGGGGCGATTTTAGGATGAAATCCTAAAATGTTGAGTGCTTGTAAGAGTGACTGATGCAGTGAGGACCCAACAAATGGTAGTGCTAATCATTACTATAATATTTAGAATGCTTCCCCGGCTCTGTGGGAAAGATATGGTTCAATTTATAAATATTTGAATTAAGCACAACTTTTTTTAGAGGTGTGTCTAGGCCTGCAAACCAAGATTTATTGGAAATATCTGCTCAGGTAAGAATATGTCGTAATGAAAATGGCCCTCTCATGCCTTTCTCATCACAGAAAGATGGCACACAAAGGGAGAGTACTGTTATTGATCGCGCCCGTATAAAAGGGATTCTGTGGATGAGAAATGAGAATGGAATTGGAGAACAACCTTGGCTTGGTGGAATTTCTGGTCTAAGTATCTGAAGACATAACTCTGCGTTGCACCGATCCCATTTGAAAGACACATTTGTGAAACATACCTACCACTTGTCGTTTAGGGCAAAGGATGCAAAGGGAACAGGAAATCTAAATATCTCCAGAGGAGACATTTTTTCTTGTTAGACTTCGTATATAGTGCATAGCTAAAAGTCTTTATAATGATAATGCAGAGGGAATACAGCCTGCTCACATGTGATAAGTTATAAACTTTCTATTTGGCTGTACGACTGCAGTGATTTGTGGGACATGATTTGATCCACAGTATTTCCAAATCTATCTTGTAATGAGCTGAACTCAGCATCTGCTTTTGCTCTACAACCATGTCGGAGTTTAGGATGTTGTGGAACACTGTTTCATTTAGTGAGATATATGATTATAAAGAGGGAAACTTGGAGTCTGTCCCTGCAAGAGACTGACATTTAGAATAAGAGGAGAGAACTTGCCTTTCTTCCATTCTGAGAAAGAGAAAGAATTAATTCCAACAGAGAGTGGCAATTAGGTGGGAGGGGAGATGGTGAAGTGGGTAGAAAAATGATGAAAACTAGTTATATGAGGTGGATATAAAGCAGTGAGATAACTTTCAGTACCCATCAAGCCAATATTTAAATTGATGCTGTCCTTCAAAATGACCTTGAGAGCACATATCTGCATTCCAGGGATGTTGCCACTGTTCAGACACCTTGGGCACTGCTCTTAGAGATTTTTCTTGTCACCCTTTATAGTATGGTTGTGCAGTTAATCCATTTCATAATGATGCAGACTAGGACATTATTGCTATCACTTTGCCTGTTTGTAAATGGACAGAAGAAACATCATCCCATGGATCAATGTCTCCCTGTCATCAGCCTTCATATATCTATGGCATATTCTTCGAGTCTTTGCAGAAGGACTGCTGTGTGGTAGCAGCAATATGAATATAGTCTTTGCTCTCAAGTGCTCGGCTCTAGATCTGCCTACTCACAAAAAGAAGGATGCACAATTAAGACTGAAGTCTCATAGAAAGAGATTATGACAGGACAGTGACCAGAGACAAAGGAAGCACAGGTACCAGGCAAGTCTCTAAGGAGAATTCCTTGTCACAAGAGTAAGAAGTGCTATTTGGAGGAGAGGGTTTATCTGATGAGACACACTGTCATGTTGATATTAAGAATACTTTGCAATAGTATTTACAATAATGTAGTTTTACGTTTGTTAGACAAAGGTTGAACAGAGGAGGAATGTTAGATGGAGTCCAACAAGTAAAGTTCTGTTAATTCAGCTAGAATTGGGAAATACATGCAATTTCCCTCAATTCATTCTGTCAACTTATTTATTAGGCATACTATAAGTTAAGCATGGTATTAATGTTCAGGCAAGAGGGGTATTTAAGACAGGTCTGATCCCTCCCTTGTTGGTATATATTCAGATATTGAAAAAGCAGATATATAATAAAGAGTAACAAGTTATTACTTGAATGAATATACTGTAGGTTTACTACATGGTCCATGAGGAAGGCTTCTCTCATGAAGTGAGGGAAGAGTGGTAGTTAGGGAGGTGAGAGAAACAGGAAGAACATTCAGGTGAAGAGAGTGGCCGGCGTCAAAGCCTGGAAGTAAGAACTCAGCATGTTATAGCTGAGTTGAAAGCAGTTCAGTGAGGTTACCAGGTAGGACAATAGAGGAAGAATGGGATAAAAAAAGGTTGGTGAACTTAGGGCTGCACAGATAACCCTAAATAAAGTATTTATTAAAGGAGTTTGAAAGGTACCCTAAAAACCACGGGAAGCCACTGAAGGATTTTTAGAACAGAAAAGTGATTAGATTTACATTGTATAAAGTTTATTCCAGATGCCTGGGATAGACTGGATTGGGCAGGGTCAACAAAACATAGACCAGGAGACAAGATGGGAGGTCACTGCCATCTCGAGGCAAAAGGAAAATGGCTTAGGCTAGTTTTGTGTCGTGCCCAGGGCCTATGTCCAGCGTCTAGAGTGTGGGAGCTCCTAGGGATAACCTGTAAGCCCAGATAAAGTGCTTAACAAACTTTCTAATGTGTGGCAGTTGGGGCACTTAGGAGCAAAAGGTGATTTGAGAAGGCATAGGGACTAAAGTTCCTGCCTCTTCTAGGACCACGGCTGGGGCGCTGTCCAGGAGTTGGGTACTGATGAGCGCAGCCAGGACCTGTCTAACGATGCTTCTGGGATGTGGACAGGTGGTGCAAGGTGCGAACACCTGCCTCCAGCTCAGGAGCAAGGGAACTGTTCGTCTTTCTTTGTCTTTTATCTGTTTTCCTTTTCGCATTCCCTAATTTATTTCCTTCCTCTACCTTATTCCTCCCTCCCATTTTCAGTTCTGGCAATACGGGCAGCCACAGCTCACTCTCCCTGGATAAAGAGGGAAGGCTGTCTCTTGGTTCTCCTCTATCAGAGATTTACAAGAAGTCTACAGAGCAACGGTGACAACAAACTCATAAGAACCCTCATTCCATCTTAGGGTTGGATGACTGGTTATTGCTAAATTGGCCCTCCCACCCTTTTCCGAGGCATTAGGTGGAGAGATTTATTATTCATATTTTATTACTATTACTATTATGATTATTATTAAATACTGACTAAGCATTTACTGTGGGCCAGGCAGTTCCCCAAGCACTTTCCTTCCCCAGGACGCTACAGAACATGGCTTGACTTGGAAGATCAGTGGTTGTGATTTGTGCTATTTAGTCAATAAACTATCTGAGGCTACATAACTTAAGGATGAGAACGAAGGATATGGGAAATAAAACTCATTGTTATCTACTATATATATATATGCTTTTGATAGTAATTTTATTTAGTCCCATAATAATCCTATAATGTTATCATAATAATTCTATGTTATTATACTCATTTTATAGACATAAACGCTGAGACTCAGAGAGGTTTAGTGATTGGCTGAAGTCACACAATCTGTAAGTGGCTGAGCCAGTTTTTAAACTTGGGGTTTTCTGAGTCTAAAGCCTACGCTCTTGTGGCTTCATTCATTTTATGGGCCAGTCACATCCACAGTCTAGCTGGATTTTAGCAAGTGGAAGCCCTGTGCTTAGTCCTGAGGCAGCTCTGTCTGCCTCTAGGTCTTGACACTGCCTACATCTTCTCCAGTTCTGGACTGGGTGGGGGCGGCCTCCCTGAGAACGGGGCACTCGTATGTTCTGTAACCGCACACTTACTAGGTCATGAGGCATCATCAAACCAAGCTGGCCTTTGTCTGAGTCCCCACTGGAGAGTTTGGTCTTGTCAATATTGGAAACGTTGGTCTGGCAAACAGCCCTAATAGGAGGAGGGAGGCTGAGAACAAAGTCTCCTTGCACAAGACTCCAGTGTGTGGAAGCGGACAAAGTCAACATCTCACTTGCTGTACATGCCCGGAAGTGGCTATGAAAGAGAGAGCACTTGCTGGATCCAGGAGAAAAAACCCTTTTGATTCATCTGAGTTAATTTAGCATCTCCCAGTAGGGAAGGCTCCAGGACCCCTCCTGCTCTCCATCCACTGCAAACAGCCCCCACAATCCCCGAGGACAAGAGGCGAGTTGATGGTGGGGAGCGCCCACTCTGCCCCTTCCTTCACCTTAATTAAATCCATTTGTTCTGGGGACACTGAGCCTCAGGATGTCCAAAGGCTTTGATCTTTAACCCACAGACATTGAAGGGATGGAAGCTGGCACTGAGGGAGGACCATGGCTCCTTCCTCTGACAGCGTAGCCCGATTTATGCGCTCTTGGAAATAGCAGACTCTGTGAAGTCTGGGTGGGGAACTTGAGAGCCATCTTTGTATTTACAAAGCTGTGCACCAACTGCAGTCACCCCCTGCTTGTCTTAGGCCCTCTGCCCTCATTTTTGAAGGTGGATCTACCGGGACGGCTATTTAAATGTATTTTAGGAGGCCAACGCAGAGGCTGCTCTGGTTTGTAGGGTTTGATGGTTAGCCTATTAAAGATGGCTTTTACCTTTCCATACCCATTCATCTGTCCCCTTATAGAAATGACCCCCGACCCATTTTTGGTCTGGCACAGATCAGCACCAATCGTCTAGCAGGGGTCCCCAAACTTTTTACACAGGGAGCCAGTTCACTGTCCCTCAGACCACTGGAGGGCCGGACTATAAAAAAAACCATGAACAAATCCCTATGCATACTGCACATATCTTATTTTAAAGTAAAAAACAAAATGGGAACAAATACGATATTTAAAATAAAGAACAAGTAAATTTAAATAAACAAACTGACCAGTATTTCAATGGGAACTATGGGCCTGCTTTTGGCTAATGAGATGGTCAATGTGCTCCTCTCACTGACCACCAATGAAAGAAGTGCCCCTTCTGGAAGTGCAGCAGGGGCCGGATAAATGGCCTCAGGGGGCTGCATGCGGCCCACGGGCCGTAGTTTGGGGACCCCTGGTCTAGGATTCCATATGACACAGCGGAGTGTCCTGTGAGCGGCTGCGCTGGGCCATTGGCTCAGGCATGGCTTGCTGCAGGCCGACTGCAGGTGGCAGTCTGGGGCCATCCTGGGCAGACTAGTGGCAGCTACACTCAGCGGTCACTGTGCCATTTCATTCCACACGGAGTAAGGTCCTCCAGCCTGACCCTCTCAGTTTGAAGACGAGGAAACTGAGACCCGGAGAAGTTCAAGGGCACAAAGGTCATTAGAGGCACACTAATTTGAAAGCAAGACTTGTGGTAGACATACTCCTCTGATTACTCAGATCAACCCCAGCGCCCGGCCTCACTCAGATGCCAGCTTGCTGGCACTTCACTTCTGGTTCTCAGTGTCCTCCCTCGTCAGGGGCAGGAGTGGGGAGGTGGTAAGGCCTGGCCAACCTGCGCGGCAGGCTTTGTTGTTGCTAATTAAGGAATGAGCAGTCAAGTGGGAAAGTAAGGAAAATCCATTAAGTAAGAGAAAGTGCTGTATACATATGAAGCCTGATTATTATTTGGGAGTGACACGAGTTGTTCCCTTTTATTTCTTCCGACAGACACAATCAGGCCAGGGATGTCTTGTGGGGGGTGAATGCTCATTAGCACTGACATCCTTTGGAGAAACTTGGTTCTCTGTAAGCCTGCAGAAAGTGTGTGTGTCTGTCTGTGTGAGTGCATGTGTGTTAATGTGCAGGTGCACATCTGGGAGTGTGTCTTGGGTAGAGAGGATGGGGGGAAGACTTGCCCCCCTCCTGCATTTTGGCTGATGAGGAAAAGGGGGCTAGGGGGATGGTAGCGGCCCACCTGTCAGCCACATCGAGGAGCGGCAGCACCGTCCACTGCCACAGGCTCAAGCCTTCGTTAGTGGCAACGTGCCAGACCGTCCTGCTCTGCTCCTTCCCGGTTTTGTTCTCCACCAGCACCAAGGAGACGTTTCCCCGCAAGACTCCGCGCACGAGCCAGGACATTCGGAGCTGCAAGGGAGAGAGGAGCCAGAGGGTGTGAGGTTGGAGGGAAGTTGGAGGTCTCCTTTCTGCAATTCTCAACCCTAAAGGCTTTCGCTGGAGACTCAGCCGAGGTCAGCCCAGTGCCAAGAACTGGGTGCCCAATGCCTGAGCTTGCTGTTTCCCGAAGGGCTTTAATTAAGGGTCAAGGAGCTGGGCAGGGGCAACAATGGGCAATTTTGGAATTTTGTTGATATAGAGCTCATCACTCTAAATTTCCTGAGATTCTGCCTCTAATGTGGCATTGAGATTAATGGAGGTATTAAACGAACTTCCTAAAGAAGACCCAAACATTCTTGTCTGTGGCCCCAATTCACTTTGTAACTATGAGCAAGCAATTTTGTGACTCAATCTCTTTTAGTGATGTGGATAGCATAGATTTTGATTTCTTCCCCAAAGATGTTAATAATCTTATTTAAAGGGTACCATGTCATGTGCTAGCTAACGGAAGACCCTGTGACTTGATACCTATGGCCGTTGGTAGGCAAAGGTGAGACAAAAATCTCCATATTAAGATATTTTAATATGGCTGTCTTTCAGAATAAGAATGCCCACTTTGCCAAAAGGAAGCCACAGTCATATGTATCCAGTATGTATTTGTTTATTAAAGGGTTCTATGGCATTGTTCCCTAGACATATGAAAGGGAAATGTAGCTAATATATATTTCTAAGAACATTTAAGTACAGTCATGCCCAGAGGCAGGGTAGATTATAAACAAGGTCTCTGGTCTTTGTGTTTAGAGTAATAGAGGTTGTATCTTTGATAGAAACAATCTATAAACAACATTTGAAAGTTAGGACAACTATAGCATAGCATTGTGTGGGAAACAGGCAAGGTTGTTATAGCCTAAGGCTTAGTTTAAGACTAAGCCTTTCCCACTCTTTTAACACTAAGCTCTCTTAATACTTAGATCTTTTAATACTAAGATCTTTTCAACACTAAGTTTTCTCCACACCCATGACTGTTGCATGATGTGGGGTGGTGCATTCTTATGAGGAATCCCATTTATGCCTCAGATAAGTGGCTTTGTATCAGAGATTTTCCTATTTGTATATTGGCTTAAAGGCTTTATTGTCTACGCTATATAATAAAGCAAAGATCGGGGGCTCTCTCTCTCTCTGATCTTGCCATCAGCATTGCAGAGTCCTCCTGATCCCATCCTCTTTCCTCAGTGAATCTATTTTCTTAATTCTGCGCTGTTCTCCCTCAGGACCTGGAATTACTAGCCGTGCTGGTTCGCAGCAGCATTGCCCCAAATATTCCTGTTCAGATCTTGTAATAAAACATTGGTTATTGTAGCAAACAAGGTAAAATCTGCCTGATGCAAGCTGGAGCACTCATCGGCCAGGATGCCCCTTTCTCTCTGATTCTAGTTGTTAAAAGATATTTTTCTTTGTAAATCACTGATACTCTGTGTGGGTCAAATAGGTTTGCAAATATGATGTATATGTTTGCTCGCTTATGGTTTGCATTGGATGTGGGAGACAGGCTGTGAGCGGGTGGGGTCCTTATAGCCTAAGGCTTAGTTTTAAGCCTGGGCTTTTCCCCACACCCTTGACTGTTGCATGATAGGGGGTGGTGCAGTCTTACGAGGAATCCTACTTATGCCTCAGATAAGTGGCTTGGTATCAGAGACTTCCTTGTTTGTATATTGGATTAAAGGTTTTGATTTCTATACTATAAAATGAGCAGAGGAGCCCATGCTGGAGGAGAGCAGAGAAAGGCCACGTGGAGGAGAGGAGAAGCAGCCAAGATGGCAGAGTGCTAAAGGAGAAGCCAGTTTGTGCAGAGAGGAGATGGGAAACAGAAGTAAATAAAGCTAGTGAGGTACAAACCTTTGATTCTAGGAAACTCGGATAAGTCAGTGGCTTTGGGAGCTCTGAATGGAAAGGGAAGTGTTTTCCCACTGTGTGTATTTCTTGCCTGCTGGGTGCAAGCTAGGATTAAAGGTAATGGCTCACCAATTCTTGGCTCTGTTGTTTAATTACCGTCTGTCTGAATCAAACGCAAACCTGCACGGGCCAGGCGGCTGTGATGGTGGCCTCGGCTACTGGCTTTACACTCTGACTCCCAGTCCCTGAGCTCGTGGCTGTCTCACAATTGGATCAGAGAGGGTACTTAGCATGAGGCACTTATGCAGAAGACTTCCACTATGTTGCAATACAACCCCAGGCCACACCTGGCATTGGGGTGCCCAAGTGCTGTTCTACTTCTGAGACCCTGAGTCAGAAAAGCCTCATCTGCAGCCTTTACCTCTTCACTTATACCTTTCCCATTTCCCCAAATGCATGCAGCAAATTCTTGTCTCCACTGAGAACTCCCAGGATAACTTAACAAAACTGTTCATTTTATTTCCTGACCCTCCTTGGCTTTCTTGTGCAATATGGATGCCATGACTGGAAATTTTAATCCCACCCTTGCTCCCTGGACCCCTCAGCCCTCAGCCCATGCCCCGCTGTGCCCAGCTAGAGATAATGCTGGCCACATGCTTTCTCTCCTTTTGCTTCTTGGCCGCAGAATATTGATTCGTTGGACTTCAGTGAAATTAGACCATTGAACCTCAAAGCCCTGACGGCTGGTGGTATTATTCACCTCCTGTTGGTTTCCACAGTCGATGTCTAAGAACATATAGCACACTGGGTGGCTCAGGTGCTTCCTCAGACACCGATGCTGTCCCTTCTTGGTCCTCACCTCCCAATCCATTATGCTGTTTCTACCTTCCTGATAGCTGACTAAATCAGGTGTGATCTCCTTCAGCCCCTTTTTTCTTTCCAGCTTGTCTCTTTGTCCATCTTCTCTCTTCTTTTCCTATCTTAGAGGAAAGTGTGTCTTTCATTTCTTCTGTGTGAACCCCTATCATTTTCACTTCCTCTTAGTCCTGGCTCTACCTTAGTTCTTCCTCCAGCACCTCCAGAGTCTCTCTATCTTCTAACTCTCCTGTCTACAAATAAGACAAGGCTTCACCCATCCCGGAAAAACAGCCTGTATTTGATCCTGCTAGCTCCTCTGGCTTGCAGCCTGTTTCTGTACCTCCATTCAGATGTTAACATCTTGGATAACTGGTGCGTAATTGCTGCTTCTATTTCCTTTTCACCCATCTCTCTAATGTCTTTCTGCCTGGCTTTATCCTCATTACTCCAACAAGGCAAAACTCACCATGTCCTTTATAACTTATTCTTTGACCTCTTCCCATAGCCTGAAGTGCCTTTCTCTCGCCACTCAGTCTAACTTCCTGTGTATATCTGTCAGTTTCCTGTTTAACATTGCTGACTAGGATTCTTCAATGGTTTCTCACCCCTCCCAATGACTAGCAAGGCATTCACATCCTTTACAATCCAAGCAAATACACTTTTCTTAATTTAATGAATATTTATCTAGTATTTATGCTAAACTACATGTATCTTCTATTCTAGAATGGTCTAAGAGCTCTAGAGTCAGAGAGATCTGGATTCAAAACCAGTTCTTGCAACTTTGGTCATTTTGAAGCTCAGTTCTCTCATCTCTAAGGTGGGAATAAGTTTATCTACTTTACAGGGTTATTGTGACAATTAAATAAGATAATAAATAATGTAACAAAATGTTAAAAAGGAATTTTGGCCAAAGCACTGAATCATTAAAGACCACATTTCAAAGGAAATCCAAAAGCACAATGATACAGAACTCCCAGGAGAGGTAGATGGAAATGAGTTGCATCATTCTTAATCCCTCGTCCATATTCTGGACATAAAGAGTTGGTGGTTTACGATTAGAATGTGCTTTTGGTATGTGCACCCTTGGCCATAAGGACCCCTCCTCATCCCAAGTCAAGAGAGAACAGTTTAGTGGTACCGCACGGAGCATTGGAGAGTTGGCCCCTGCAGTTCGAGGAGCACAGTGGGTTAGTGTCCACCTCCTACCTGGAAAAACTGAAGTCTGAACAAGGGGCTGGTTAGCTGCTCTGGTGGCAGGACAGAAGAGAAGTGGCAGCACTGGGTGGCCTGTACTCCCCGGGTTTGCCGGGGCAAGAAAGTGCACGGGGGTTGCACATGGACCAGGGTGAGCCACGCACAAGGGAGACCATGTAAGTCACTTTAGATCTTGTCTGAGAAGGCCACCTGCAGGGGTAAAGAGAACTCAGCAGAAAGAAGCTGCAGAGCTGCCCAAGGGCGGAAGCAGGAATAAGTGACCACTGGAATGGAGATACGGATGTCCCAGTCAAAGTGAAAGATTCCCAGCCACAGGGGAAGGATTGAGGACAAAGGCGGATCTCCAAAGAAAGCACACAAGTGTCCCTGTGAGAAACATTTGTCACCAATGTCAGATACGTTGACCATAACAGGCCTAGTCAAGTTAGAGCTTTCCTGCTCCCCTACCGCTTCTCCCTCCCTGCACTGAAGACCTCAAGGACAGGCTAGAAGTCAGCAAGGCACAGAGGGGAGGGAGCTGGGTGAAGAAGGAGAGGTCAACGGCCACCCTGTCCCTGACTTCAGGCTTTTCATTGGCAACAGGTGTGGTGGGGAGCGTGGGGGGGAGGGAAAGAAGCTTTGACTTTGAAAGAAAGATTGAAATCTTGAGCAGATGGGCATTTTGATTTTTAAGTAAGCTTGTGTTTTGTGTTCTGAAGTGTCTGAGGAACCCTCCGCACTCCCTTAGAGCAAGCGGAGCAGCAGTGGCTCTGCCCATTTCCACCCAGCAGTCTACACGCCGGGCTGATGAATGTGGGTTCTCCCCCCACCCTACCAGCTTTGTGCCAACCTTGCACTTTCCTGTTTCTTGCTTTTGATTCTTCCATTTCTTCTACCCGCTCTTTCCTTCTCTCCACTTTAGAATGACTGACCCTACTTTCTTTCTGGGGAGCCTTTCATTACCGCCTATCTCAGAAATTGTCTCCGCCTCCTCTGACATCTTGTAACGGAGGCTGCTGGGACCATCGCAGGACATGGTCCTGCTACCTTGTCTTCCCTCTGGACCCCCATCTTGAATTCACAGTAGTTGTCAAGTGAGGGCACATGGCAGGAGGGGTCAATGTCAGAATGGATGTACACATGCACACATTTATAGGAAGACCCTCCTGTCTGTACCAGGCCGCCCTCTCCGAGACAGAAACCAACTTTCTGCCCCGTGAAGCTCCATGGCACTGTCCTGAATCTAGGGGTCAGGTTCCAGGAAAGGGGAGAGGATCCACCCATTTTGTAGCCAATGGGCTGTAATCAAAACTGCCTAGTTCTCAGCTCCTTTTAGGAAACTTTCAGTCTGAAGTAGAGCCTGCTAGTGGTATGAGCACGCCGGTGAGAGGTAGCCCTGTCGTGCCAGCCCAGGGGACACTGACCGGCTGACTGCTGAGCCTCCTCCGTCTTCCTGCACTGTATATTTTTGGCTGGTCCACCTGGGCAGCGATGGTGCTAAGAATGGCATCCTAAGCTTTTGAGGAGGTTTGCAAGGCTCCCTCTTGGTATCAGTCGTTAGGAAGATAATCACACATTCATTCCACAAATATTTTCTGCAGAGCTATTCTGTGCAGTACATTAAGCATATCTTCCCTTCTCTTCACATTGCTTATCTTCTAGCCGGGGGGGTCTGAATTTAAATGAGTAATTGCAATAGTGTTGAGCGTAGCAAAGGAGAAGTAAGAAAGGCCACTTGACAGTGAAGACACAAGAAAGTCAAGACATTTGACATAATACAGCCAGGACTTGGGTCAAGACAACGATTTGACCCAACTGTTTAGTGTTATGGATAAACAGGAAAATGAACAATTTGACTTTCCTTTCATCTTATAATACTATCATCCAGGTTGATAGCAGAAAACATATCTATAGCCAAACTCAAGACAAAGTGTGCATTGTTTGAGGTTCAGCAAAGTCTTGCTCTAGAAACAGAAACGGAAGATTAGGAATAAGATTGCACACTGGCAGCCAGTGAGTGGCCAGCACAGTTTGTTTTGTGGTCTTATTTTTTTTTCCCCATCCACTGAGTATGTGGTAGGGTGACACATCCAGGCAGATGTCATTCTTCCCCCAGATGACAAGCTGTCTCGCACTTGGCCTACTCCTCCCCTGTGGTGACCCCTAGTCATCCCAGACCCTGCCTCTCAGGATCAGCCAGGACTCTGCTGCTCAGAGTGTGACCTTCAGGCTAGTACCATCAGCGTTACCTGGGACCTCACTAGAGATGCAGAATCTCTGGCCCAATCCCAGACCTACTGCATCAGAATCTGCAGGGCAGCACGGACCTAGACAGACGACTGCCCCTGGGGCCTGGACCATTGCTTCCAAGACTCATCCCACTTCCTTTCTAGAATGTACTGGAAGCAGCTTCCCTTTGTATCAACAGCCATTCTGTGGTGGCTTGTCAAACTATCCTTGTTTCCTTGTTTATTGACAGTGGGATAACTTGGAGTTTTGGCTCTGAGGCCAAAGTGAATTAACTAGGCGACTTTAAGGCAACCACTTACCCTCTCTGAGCCTGTTTTCTTGTAGACAAACCTGTGGTAATATCCACACCTCCCCTGCCGGCCTTACAAGCTGGTTGTAAAGGCCGAGTGAGGGAAAGCATGTGGCAGCGGACCTCACATGTTGCATGACATGGTTAAGTCAGTGGTTTTCAATAAACTTGGTTTTTAATAAAATCAAGTTCTGTTTGGGCTGCAAGTTAGAATCACCCGGGGAGTCTTCCAGAGTGCCCAGGTCTGGGCTCCACCTCAGAGACTGATTTAATTGGCCTTGGGTGGGTCGTGGCCACCAGCAGTTTTTCAAATCTCCCCAGGTGATTCTAAAGTGCAGCCGCAGTTGAGACCACTGTGGAGATGGACGACTTATTGCGGGCAGCAGCCTGGCCTTCACAGCGAGGGCTCCGTTTTCACCTTGGACTTGGAGTGAGAGGCAATTCTTAGTCACTAAACAAATGGCTTACAGTGTGCCCTCCATTGCCAAGGTGTAGGAGCAGTGTTTTTTCCTGTAGGGGAGGACACGATCCTCACCAGAAGGCCTTTACGTGGCTCCACCTCCCCCCTGGTGAAGAATGGGAACAGCCCTGAGAGGAAGAGCTCCCTGGGCTGGGCAGCAGGCCTGGCCTGAGATGCAGCCGGGACCAGAACTGGCTTCTTGGACCTGCTCTGTATGGTTTTCACCAATTTTGTAAGCAGAAGAACTGAAGGACTGATGTCATTTCTTACCAAATAGCCCTTATTAATTACTTTTATTTAAATAAATAGGGCAACTACCTGTGGTTCCCAGAACAGATCACAGGCTCAAGTCCCTGTCAGAGACTTCCATTTTCCTACGTTAAAGAATCCCTTTGAATCCCAATGGGTAGGTACCCTTGCCAGGTACACCTGGCTTGATCTTGAGGGTCACTGTTCAGGTACCCAGAGTGGACAATAACACTCTTGGAGTTTGATCCTAACAAGACCCAAGTTCTACCTGGGTGGCCTGTCGGATAAAGCAATTGACTATTTATTGAATACTAGAGAGCTGTGCTAGACATGTGTACATACGCTGCCTCATCTGACACAATGAGTACCACTATTATCACACCCATTCCTGGAGGTGTTATCACACCCTTTTTTCAGATGCAGACTCTGAAGCTTAGATAGGATCAGCGGGTCACCCATGATCACTGAGTCCACATGCTGCAGACCTGGATTCCACACTGTTCTGTGATCCTTCTGCCATGTCTACGGTGGTATATACATGTAACACATTGTAGTGATATGCACTTAAATCATTCGGGATGTATTTGAAGGTTTTCTAGACCCGGGTTGCTCAAGTGTGTTCTGCGGACCAGCAGCGCTGGGGCTTACTAGGAACTCAGGGCCTCAGGCCCCGCCCTAGCCCAGACCTGCTCAAGCAGAATTCGTATTTTAACAAGATCTTCTCCCAGAAATTTCTTCATATTGGGGGAATTAGGGAGACAGTGGATTTTAAACCATTTATAACCACTGTCTCAGACAAACAATTAACAGTCATATATGTGTATGTGTGTAAATATGTGTATATGTATGTTTGCACAAATGTGGGAAATCTTATACACATCCTAAATAATATTTATGAGAAATTACACTTGTCGGGACCTTTAACAATACAATTTTTGATCCTTTTAGACACGCCCTAATACATATGGGTTATAAAGGACAGCTTTTGACTAGTAAACTCTTTTATACGCAGACAGCAAATGAGACAAGTGAGAAGAGACAACGCTTGGAGCATGCCACCAGCAATTACGTCTCTGGCTCCAGCCGGCCGCTCACAAGGGCCTTTTCTCCCTCCCGCTCGCCGGGGCCCTGATAGGCCAGGCAATTACATGCTACCAGTGTTTGTCATTTTATTAATTAAAGTTCTGTATGTAAAGCAGAGCAGCATTGTGGCTGGGCCTAATGCGATTATTTCTCTCATGGCCCTCTCCTCCCCCAGAGGTAATTATGGCAATTTTATGTCTAGCATGTGCCCGGCGTTTGCTGTGCATACCTCGCGGCAACTTCGTAACAGTCTCTTGAACCCATAAAAAATATGGCAGTATGGAATTTAGGCTGAAGTTGGACAAAAGAGTGTCAGAGGTATCAAATAATGTCCATTCTGTATGCGGCACCCCCAAATGTAGGGAATGCTATGGGGGAGGTGCTGTCTCTCTTTGAGTTCCTGAAAGGCTGCATGGATTCCAGCAGTAGAGACAAAGCCACACATGGACCCTCTAGTAGTCTAGTGTGTATTTCATTTTAATGAAAGGAATTTTTTTTTTTTTTTTGGAAATGGTTTTTAACAGATAGGAAGGCTCAAAGATGTGCTTGTTTGAGGCAGATGGTGGGTAGTTCCTGGACAGCCCCCACCACGACTGGGGTTTTCATCAGGGGCATCCAAGCTCTCAGTGGAGACTGAGCATCCTTCCCGACCTATGATGCCGCAGGTCCGTGATTCTGCGTGTGAACTTATAATTTTAAAAGTTCCTTGATTTCAACATGGCCTCTTTCTGACTGTAACTGAGAGTTATTGACTCACTGCAAAACCTAGTGTTTTTGTACGCCATCTCCTAAATCACCTGGCAAAAAGAAACATCAACTCTCTAGCTATAAATAGCCTAATGAAAAATCAACTCAACACAGCGAGAAGCAGGCCAGATGCAGATTTCTGATAACAAGCAAATCAAATACACTGGCAAATACTCGCAATTATGGAGGCTTAAGAAGTGCTGGGTTCCTGGTAGGAGACAAAAGACTGAGACCCTGTCTGAACACAGCACCCCACGTCTCCTCGCTTTGGAGGCACCACACTGAGGCCAGAGGACACCCCGCCAGGGACGTCCGCAGCAAGAAACTGCGAGGCCCTCACAGAAAAACAACTGCTGTAGGATCCCTGGCTGGCCAGGTTATGGAGTTACAGGTTTTCCTTTTTGGTCTTTTCAAAAATTTTTTATAATGAACATCTATTCCTTTTGACAACAAGAACAAAGCAATCCAACACATTTAGGGGACAAAGCGATTAAAAGCATGTTTATGAAGAATAATATTGATATAGAAAAATATAATATTAAGAAAGCAAACACTAGATGCTGAAGTGGTATGAGACTAGCTGTATAAACCGTTTATCTATCACTCTGCTCAATTCGGCATTTATCTGTCTGGAAGGAAATGTACCAGTGTGGTAATAGAGGTTATCTTTGGGGAGTAAGACTGTGGGTAATTTCAATTCTCTTCTTCATTCTTTCCTGTATTTTCCTAATGTTCTATAATAAACATAGGGCACTTTTTGTAATCAGAAAAAACAATAAACACTATATTAAACAAAGTGGCAAGGGAGAATTCCGATGTTGTCGGAAAGCAGGAGAGAGTGCCACCTTTTGCCCTGACTGCGGGCTTTGTGAGGAAGAGCAAGGGGGGCGGGGGCTGGGGAAGGGCTGGGGTCGTGCTGGGGACAGCGTGGGGGCTCTGAAATCCTAGTGGCTCTGTCTTCCTATGCGATACAGTTTCTCAGGGCCTTGGCTTTCATCTGTACAATGGGTCCAACTGTACTCTCCTCATAGAAATACTAGGAAACTTTAATAAGACTGTGCCCAGCTTAGCAAATTCTTTTGCTCGGTGTTAGCTCCTTTCTCCTGCATTGGAAAGAACAGGCAGGGCACACCAGGTTGGAGACAAACAGTTCACAGAAAACCAGTAAGGCAGGGTGAAGGATACTGTATTACACATTTTAGTCTAGTGTTTTGTCTTCCAGGTTCACCTGGAAAATTATCTTTCCAGTCGCATGGGAAGACAAGGATGATGCTTTCCTTTGAGTTGCACTGCGGCGCTGTGATCTTGGGCTAACAGCCTCCTCTGTGCCTCAGTTTCTCTGTGTGTGACAGGGACGATGCTGTGACAGGGCTCTGTGAGTCTCTGGCTGGGGAACACGGTCGAGTCGGCGCAGTGCAACGCCTACCTATTTCACAGACAGCACCGGGAAGAAAAGGAGTCCCGGCACAGGAGCGTCCGCCGGGCAGCGGGCACCCAGGGACTATTTATTCTTTGCCAGCTGGGGGGAGTCTGTGCTTTCAGCATCGTCCTTCCATATCTGGGCCACCTGAACATGCTGTCGCAGTCAGCAGTGGGAGCCACGGGGTCCAGGTTGGCATGTGGAATTTGAAGGGGACCGGAGCCTCTGCCAAATGCCCGGGAGGATTTCACTCACATGCACGAGCCTGGACAGTAATTCTTCATTTGTCTCATCATGTCATGGTGAGGTATTAATTTTGAATAGCTCAAAGGTTTTAAATTAATTATGTCCGACTGCAATAACAATTGCTATTGATTACTTTGGGCCATTAGCATGTGTCCTGGCAGCATCAACCACATCCCGGTAAGAGGTGACAGATGCTAGGGTCCAGCAGCCTCCCAGTTCAGGTCCTGAGGTAAGAATTCTTTGGGCTCAGAAATCTCAGGGGGATCCTTGAGGATCAATGAGGAGTCTCCTTGTTAGCTCTCACCCTGGACCAGGGTCATGCTTAGAGCTGAGGGGTTGCCCAATTAATTAATTAAAATTAACTATTGATCAAGTGGATTCATTGGGCACACCCCCCTGGTGCTATGCTAATGCTAAAGCTAGGCACTGGGCAAAATAATGTTCCCAACTTGCTGGCACATTGCCAATTGACCCCGAGGAGAAGTAAGAACACACACAATGTCTGACTGTCTTTGCAATCCCTCTTCATGTCTGTGCAGAATAAGAAGAGGGTGGTAATAATAATAATCACTGCCATTCATAAAGTATTGCAGAGAGTACAGCTTTAGCATTTTTATTTGATCCTTGCAAGTAAAATCAGTATTTTTTTTTTATCCCCTGATAGAGGAAGTGACTTGCTTATGGCTCATAAGTGGCAGAGATGAGAATCAAACTCAGGTACCTAAGTCAAGTTCAGATTTGACTTTGGAGTAGGACACACCTGGTTTGAATCCTGGCTCTGACTCTGCTAGCAAGGTGACCTTGGACAAGGCATGGAAGCTCTGTAAGCTGCAGGTTCTGCAGCGGTAAATGGGAGTAGCCATCTTTCACAGGTCTGTTTTGGTAATGAGATAAAGCAAGTGGAATGTTTAGCACAGGGCCAGCCACATAGTAAGGGATCAATAGTTTAAAAACGCTCCCTAAGTTGGCTTAACAGTTACAAAGGGTCCCTTCCCTCAGTCCCCTAAGGGAAGGTTTCTTTCTCCTAGGGCATTTGAAGGTTCTAGCTAAGAATTTGGGACTGTTTTTTAATATAATGCAGCTGAGTGATCCATAAGTAACCCGGAGACCAAGACTTGTCATATTGAAAAGAAGTATTCTTAACTTTCCTGCTGAACAAATACTCTACAGAGATCCCAGACTCTTGAGGTCTGTCTCTGGCATGGCTGGCCACACGGTGTGCTTGAAATGAGCACCTGCTGGCTCACAGCCTGACTGAGGACCCTCTGCGCCCTTCCCTCCCTCAGCCTCCCGCCAGGCGTCTGCGTGCTGCTTCTCTGGTCCAGTCCCTGAAGCTGCCCTCCCTGCTTGTCCTGGGGGTGCTGCCTCCTGACTCCCCAGAGAAGGCCACTGAGCAGCTACCTTAGATGGCGGGGACTAGGGTTTGAGTCCTGCTTTCTGTGTGCCTGAGCTTGTGACCTTGAGGCATCTCCTGCCCCCTGAGGCTTGTTCCTCTCAGTAGTCCGCAGAGGATTTCAATCACCTTAGGGGACTGAGTCAGGCAGGTGGACGGTCTCTGCAGTCTTTGATGACTGTATAGGGCATTCTTATAGCAGTAATGTTATTACAGGTGTGTGAAATGGTTGCAGTTAAGACTCTGAAAGTGGGGTTCCGAATCTCTTACTCATCCAGTGGGGCTTTGGAAAAGCCAAACATTTCCAAAGTGGGGGCAACCGAACACACTATCTATGGGCTTAATGGTGACTGGGGTTGGGAGGGACAGAGTGAGGTCACACAGGTGGGGAGGCCTTTGAACTTCAGAGAGAAGCTGGTTCTGGAGCTCTTCCTCTGGGCTTCTGAAACGGGGCGGGGGTGATGCTCTGCTCTGGGTCATTCCCAGACCCCCCCCCCCCAACCGCCATGGTGACTTCAGTCTAGTCTTCCTCTCCTTTCTCTGTTGTCCCTTCATGTACTGCTGCTGTCCCACTCACGAGGCTCCTGGGGGGCAGGGGAGATGCTCCTGTGTCCTAAGGGCACTGTGCTGCACCGCTGGCCAGCTACGCGTGAGCGCAGGCAGGCTCCCTCCTGCAGGGGGCTTCCTCTCCGTGGGGCTTTGAGCAGGGCTGAACAGGAGCAGAGATGCCAGCTTCCTCTCCCACATCCCTCTGGGCCACATTTGCTGGTTTTAATGACACTGAGTGGGGGCCTCTTCCCCAGTAAGCCAGAGAGCCCATACTGCCACGGGGGAGCCCATGGGTCACCTTCTGCCGTGAGTGGCTAATCAAACTGACCCTTTATCACCAGATGGCTGATGTCAGGGCCAGAAAGGCCCAGCCATGTTCCAGGATCCCAGTGTGAGGTGTGTGTGTGTACACATGTGTGTGTGTACACATGTGTGTGTACACATGTGTGTGGGTGTGTACACATGTGTGTGTGTACACATGTGTGTGTGGGTGTGTACACACATGTGTAAAGAGAGGACAGAGGCGGCTGCCATTCTGGTAAGGTCAGATAACCAGCAGCTGGGAACAGACCTGCTCTAGGCCTCACCACCAGTCAGGTGGGTCTCTGCTTCCTGGGCCCCTTTCATTCCTGCAGCTCATAGGAGGAAGACTGCTTCCATGTTTTGAAGAAGGAAAGAGAATAAGGGAAGCTCAATTCCCTCCCCCAAAGGTCTTGTTCTGCCCTGAGAACATGGTTTAAAATATTCAGGTCACAGGCAGGCTATTCAAAGAAAATAGACTCTCAAAGCACAGGGGGCTTGTTGAGACATTCAGGCTTCCAGGATGTGTGAAAGGCAGGGGCGGGGCGAGCCGGCTGCCACTCTCCCGTCCTCCTCATCACCAGCAGCTGCAATGCTAGACACAGCCAAGTGCATCCCCCAGCTGAGGGGACGCAAGTAGGTCTGACAGCAAGTGACACATAAAGTCACTGCAAGGCTCCCCTCCCCGGTGGCAGCTTTAATTATTTGAACTAGAGCTCAGCAAAATAAAAATAAAATAAAATCTGAATACTATATTGTAAGTGACTCCCCAGTGTCCCACAGAGAATAGCTGGTGGGAATGGGGTGGTAGGCTGGACTAGGCGGAGGTCTTTAAATATTCATGACCCATATGCAACTGGGCAGAGCAAGGGAGCAGGCAGGGCCTGCACATGGCCCGCCCAGCCAGAGGCAGCCGGCTGGGGGGCAGGGGGGGCTGCGGGCGTCTAGAGAAGGACAGAGCTGAAGCCGGCTGGCACAGAGGCACTCCCTGCCTATGTCTCCATCATCGGTGGGCACCTGACCTGGCTCCCACGGACTCTGGTGGGTGCTCTCCCGGCCCCTTCGGTCTCTACTGCCTCTGCCTCCTACCTTGTCATTTCTAATTTCTTCTCTGACTCATCTTTCCAAAGGCAAATTATATGTCACTATTTGGGGCCACAAGAACTGGAGGAAAACTCTAAGCATGGGCTCAGAATAAACTTCAATCGTGATTGGCAAGAACACCGTGGCCAATCACTCTCAATTTTAGTGTGCATTCAAATCATGGAGGGTGGGGTCTGAAGATGCAGATGCTGGGTTCTGCTCAGTGATGCCATTCAGGGGGTCCAGGGTAGGGCCCAAGAGTCTGCATTTATTACATTTTATAAGTGACTGCAACCACAGACCTACTACTATAGTTAGCTTATACCTAGATTTTCATGGAAATACATTGAAGGTGACACCACTTCCCCTCAGGAGTCCGCTGATGATTGTGGGGTTTATTTAAAAAAGCATTTGGTAATATTCTTCAATTACTTTAACTCCCTAGTGTTCCCATGAGCCAGGACTGGTCTGGTTTTGAAGAAGACACTCGGTGGCGGGTGTCAGTTCTGGAGCTCAGCATGGCCCGCTGCTGGACTATGGACCTGACCCTCACGGAGACTGCCAGGGCTCTATCTGGTGCCCACCGTCCTGCGCTCGGGCCCTACAGCTGACAGAGGCCCCTGTAGGCCCGTGGGCTTGAAGGCAACCGCACACACACAGCAATGCAACATCCGTTTCCCTGTCACTGACATTCAGCCAGCCCAGGAGGAGAAAATCAACTTCCTGCCTTCTGCATTTAGGATTTGGACAAAATAAATGGCAAGGCTTACAACCTTGGAAATGCATATTTCTATTTTGGTTATTTATTTTTCTGACACTTCCCCCAACATGGGGAATTTAAGACCCATCAGCGCTGGATGAATGGTCTGAACACTGAAAGCAAAGCCGCTGTGAAAGGGGCGGGGGGGCCCACTGCCTCCCTTCATCACTCCTGCTCTGCCACGTTCTGCGGAAGGGCAGCGAACAGCAGAAACAGCCGAGAGCAAATGTGGCTGGAGGAAAAACAAAACAGGCCCGGAAAACAAAACACCTATTTAAGCTATTGATCAACCCAAAGGTTATTAGAGAAATGATGAAGTGTTAGAAAAATATCCTTTTTACCTTGATATTTCTTTTTCTAAAACCAGGCTCTACTAAAATCCAGTGAAGAGTAAATTTCAAGATCAAATGCTTTTAAGGACCCCTTCACCTCCCAGGTGGGCCAACCCCCTCCCCTCGTTTAGATTTCCTTTTAAGAAGCCTTCTTCCTTTGCAAGCGTCTGCTCTAAGGAATATCAGCGGTGACTAATTCCACCCTCTGCATCAGAAAGCGTGGTTTCTCAAACACAATTTTATGTAATCAGTCTATTTGCACCCTGCCTTCTTCCTAAAAGGATTTAAGGTAGTTCACAGAGATACATAAAATCTAGTCAAGGCCCTGGCCGGTAGGCTCAGTGGTAGAGCATCGGCCTGGCATGCAGGAGTCCCGGGTTCAATTCCCGGCCAGGGCACACAGGAGAAGCGCCCATCTGCTTCTTCACCCCTCTCCCTCTCCTTCCTCTATGTCTCTCTTTTCCCCTCCCCCAGCCAAGGCTCCATTGGAGCAAAGTTGGCCTGGGCACTGAGTATGGCTCTATGGCCTCTGCCTCAGGCACTAGAATGGCTCTGGTTGCAACAGAGCAATGCCCCAGATGGGCAGAGCATCGCTCCCTGGTGGGCATGCCGGGTGGTTCCGGGTCGGGCGCATGCGGGAGTCTTGTCTGACTGCCTCCCTGTTTCCAACTTCATAAAATACAAAAATAAATAAATAAATAAATAAATAAAATCTAGTCAATAACACAGACTAGAAGAGGATGAGAGAGACGGACAGATGTTGAGTTAAAAAGTCAAACCAGGGGTGAGGCTGCTACAAACAGCACATCACAAGCCCGTTTGCTTACTGAGAGGGGAGCCTTAGATTTCATTTGATCACTCTTTTAATTAAAAAAAAAATCATTGATACATCTTTTCCATTTTCACTTGTTTTATGTCTGTGAATTTTCATTTCACAAGAAAGGCCTGGAAGGTTGAGTCTGCCTGTGACCTTGGCGGGGAGCTGCTGGCCAGAGCCGCACACCCTGGGACTTCTCCTGCCACAGGGCAGAGTGAGCCGACAGCTTCACAATGTCCACAACCTGAAGGGAAACAACTTGCTCAGAGGGCTGATAGCTATTCCTCAATCAAGCCAGCAAGGAATTTCTCCCGTAAGTTTCCAGAGAGAACTAAATCTATACAAAGTGTTGGGCGGGGCACAGGCGTGGCCAGCTCTCCCAGAGAGCAAGGGCCCCCTTCTCCTCCCTTACGGGTGCCAGGCTCACTCCTGTGGTGCCTCATCTGGGCCAGATGCTGTGATAAGCCCTTTACACACATTAACCTATTTAATTCTCACCTCCTTGAGGCAGGCACTCTTATTGCCTCCCCTCCCAGATGAGGAAACAGGGACCTGAGAGGTTAGCAGCTGCCCAAACAAACTGTACAGATAATCGGGGGTGGAACCTGGCTTGGACTGAGTTAGCTGATTCCAGAACGCATGGGCTTAAGCACTGGGCCTTGTTGGGGTCAGAGTCATTTCTTGGTCCCTGGAGAATATGACTTTATGCCAGGAAACATAATACCACTCCCTCCTTCCTCGCCCTAAACTGGTAACAGTTACAGGAACCAACTGGGAAGGTGACTCCGGAAGGCCCCTGCTGCATGCCATTGATGTCTTAGTGAAATTCATGTAAATCAAATTTTTGATGCTTTGTAACATTTGAAATGTCTAACAAAAGATTTCTATTTTTAAAAGGGAATCAGTAAAAAGTCTTTTGCAAATCACTGTTACCCCCCCCCCCCACCCCAGGATGCCTTAGAAGTATTTTCTGGTTTGCTTAACTCAAGGTCCTACTGCAAATAGCTCCGGGCTGGTGAGTATGGGTATTTAAGGTAAGAGTCTCTGCAGATGGGACTTTACCATGCTGGTGGGTACTCTCTGCCTAATAGATGGCCAAAAAAAAAAAAAAAAAAAAGTCCCTATTGTCCTCCCTCCACAAGAACAGGGAGCCTGACTCATCGTTTGGGTTCATCAGGATGTGCAGAGTGAGAGGGGGAGGAGAATTCAGACAACTAGGGGAACATTGAAACTTGCCTCGCACGGAGAGTTCTTCATCGGCGCGGGAAACGTGGCACTAGTCACTGTGGCACTCTCGGCAGTGGGGACCTCAGTGGTGCTGAGCATCAGGGCGTGGCCTGGGCAGAGAAGGAAAGAGTCAGAAATGCACCAGCATCATGTACTGAAGGGCCCCGGGGTGCAGAGTTAGTAAGTGTGAGGTTAATGGGAGAATCTTCTCCAGTCTCGGGACATCTTTGAGGTCGTGGCTTTCTGCTGCCTTCATTGGATAAGACAGCCTACTTGTCACTGTCAGCAAAACTGGGCTATGCACAGGTCTTCGTTCTAAGGGATTGTGATGTCCTGGCAGCATGTGTCTGAGCTGTTGCAACCTGACCTCCCAAGGTCACCAGCGTTAGCCCATAGACCAGGAGCAGCCTGAAGCACACCGCTCCCCACTTCCAGCATGCTAGTGCTTTGCCCACCAATGGTCTCTATGACCGTCACTCTCTGCTCCTCCTTCTGGAGCCCAGGTCATCCTGTGCCACAGGTCCTGACCAGGAAGACTCATGTGTTGTGTTTTCTAAGCACTAACCTGCCTGGAAACCTTAGAGGTCTGAGCAGCAGCCCACATGGTAGTGGAAGGAGCACTGTGAACTGCCAGGACCCACAGGGCAGTCTGCAGACAGTCGGTGCCATGGAGAAGGTGCCGGAGTGAGCCCGCAGCTCCGAGGCACCCCGCCGAACGCCACGCAGGACTTCACTCATTCATCTCTACTTCTGTCTCTTAGCAAAGTCTGTTACTGAGTTACTACCAAGTAGCACATTCAGGTGGATTCAGAGCAGAGTAGCCAGGATGGGCCAGAAATCTTAGAAAGCATGCTGCCCACCCTTCAGGAAGGATCAAGTTGAGGGGGTTATGTGACTGGGGAGAGATAGGACCTCCTACGGTGTGTGGGTCACAGTGGTTGTCTTCAAATATCTTTAGGGCTGCCTGTGTGGGAAAGGCTGTCGCTGAGTTCTGTGGGGCTCCGGGAGGCAGAAACCATGACCTATGAGTAGAATTTACAGAAAGGCAGAGCTTATCTTGAGGTAAGAAAAGCTGGTCTGTGATCAGAGCAGTCGGTGGACAAGTTACTTTAGGAGGCATTAGAGGTGTTCAACACGTGCCGGTCATTTATTTGCTCTGGGTGCTGCCGGGGACTGCGAGCCATAAAGGTCATGTCTAGCTTTGTGCTCTGTCTCCCTCTCTGATCCTGCAGGCAGGGTGCTGAGGACAGGGCGGTGTGCCGAGGAGGCTGGGAGGAGAAGCGGGAGCTCTCGGGCCTCCACATCTGGTGTTCCCCACATCTACAGAATGCTCCCCTGGCTGCAATAACTTGGCTGCCCTCCTCACGGCCGAAGCCCACACACTCAGATGCAGCTAGCTCTGAGGACCGAGAGCGGACTGCACGGGCTCTGTGTAGTTGTCCACTGTCACACTTTTATAACAATAATGATTAATTCTTGAAGAAATCCATAGAACCTGTGATCTTCTGGAAAGAGAGGGATTCTTTTTTGAGGGTCTCCAGCTCCACAGAAAGCAAGCAAATGCAGGGAGGGGAGAGGGAGTGAGGCCCGCCCTCAAGCCCCACCCTGCAGAGAGGGGGGCCCCGGGGCCTGCCCAGGCCTCACTCCGGGGCACAGCACAAGGCTGGGCCCACGCTGGATGGCCTGGCCTTCCCAGTAGCCTGACTCTCAGAGCTGTGCTGGCCACACTGACCTGCTGGCCTCCCTCACCCTCTCTGACCCCAGCACGGCCAGTGTCTCCAAGTGTAGAGTCAGCTCGGCCAGGTGTGGGTGGCCACCTCCTGGGTGTGTGCAGGCCCTTCGCCCCTCTGGCCTTCAGGCACGGGTTGGGAGGTTATGGCCCAGGGAGGGATGGCGTTGCCCGGTTAAGCCGCAGGTGAAGGTGGGGGTGTGGCTGAGGAGGCCAGGCTGACCAGATGTGGGACAAGGTTTACCAATTGCAAATGACGAAAGTCTCCCTGTGCCTCAGCCTCCCCAGTCATAAAGAGGGCTACGGATTGCATTACCTCTCAAGGAGCAATGGGCTGGACACATAGTAGGTCTCAACAAATACTTGTATGAATGGATCATTCTGATTGTTGCTGCTGTTATTCTTATCTTTCAGCTAGTGCTGTTTCTCATTTTAAGGAACAAAAGGTGACATCTACCTGGGCCTAAATTGTGTGTGTGTGTGAGAGAGAGACACAGAGAGGGGCCAATAGGGACAGACAGACAGGAAGGGAGAGAGATGAGAAGCATCAACTCTTTGTTGTGGCACCTTAGTTGTTCATTGATTGCTTTCTCATATGTGCCTTGGCCGGGGCTGCTTCAGCAGACTGAGTAACCCCTTGCTCAAGCCAGTGACCTTGGGGTCATGTTAATGATCCCACATGAAAATCAGCGACCCCTCACTCAAGCTGGTGAACCCAGGCTCAAGCTAGATGAGTCCACACTCAAGGCAGCGACCTCGGGGTTTCAGACCTGGGCCCTATGCATCCCAGGCCTATGCTCTATTCACTGCACCGCCACCTGGTCAGTACCTGGGACTGATTTAATCATCTGAATGCCCAGGAGGGTCTGAAGAGGGAGCCGTGTGGGAGCACTCCCGGGCAAGCTCTGGATAGCCACTGGGTTTTCCCTGCAAGGTGGGGCAAGGTCCAGCTACCCTGGGGTGGTGCCCTAGGTCTCTCATCTGGCCAGGTGGGCACCAAGGGGAGAAAAAGGGAGTGGCAATACCTTGGTGTTCCTGGAACCAGGCCTCCTTTAGAGTCTTGACCTGCCACTGGGGCGTGTGGGGTGAGACTGTGCCTTGGGACCAGCCACAGAAGCCATCCTCGAAACTGCAGTAAAAACCAGCAGGGAGTTTACCTGCGGGGAGACCACAGGGACACAGTCATTTCCAGGAAGGCTAAATGCAAAAATGCCAAAGTCAAGTATAACTAGCCAGGTGTGACCAGATTATCCTCACTAATAATAGCTCCCCAGCCAGACCTTTGAAGTCTAATGATACTGATCACAATGAAGAGAGTCACCAATCCCTAACTTGTGCATGTGCTGGTTTACGATTTTCTAATCTTCAGGAAAAAAAAAATAGTAATAACTCCACGGCAATGGGTACTGTTAATCCAGTTTAGATATGACAAAGCAGAGGCTCAGAGATGTTAAGCAACCTAACCAAGGTCACATAGCCACTAGGTAACCCAGCGGGGACATGAACCTAGCTCTTCTATTTCTGTGTTCTGGACATAGATCCACAATGAATGTGGCTCCAGGAGAAGCCAACGTGTATCTCACTGGACTACACTTCTAATGGTCAATCCCAGGGCAAGAATGTAACAGTAGCAGTGTCATTGTTGGCCAGGAGTTGGTTTGGGTCCCTTAAATTGCCCTGTCTGCAGAGACGCATTGGCTCAGAGCTTTCATTTTGGTCCCCTTTATTAAATCCCAACCCCCTTGCAGTTAGTGAAGCCACAGGAGCAGTTCTGGACAATGAAACATGAGCGGAAGTGACACGGTCTCCTCCGGGTTGAGGCTGTGAGAAGCCCTTGTGCTGTGTGTTCTTCAGTCTCCCCCTTCCCTGCTGGAGGGGCTGAGGAGAGCCCCTGTTCCTGGGGATGCTGCCATGTGAGGATGGAGCCGCTGCCAGCCTGGGGCCCTGAGAGGTGCCATGCAGCAGAGGCCCCGCCCCCACTCCCAGCCGACAGGGCCTGTAAATGTTACGGTAAGACCCTGAAATTCCGGATGGTTTACTACCCCAGCATAACCTCACCTACCAAGCAATCTCAGTCACTGGGACCTCTTTATATCATCTGTTGGCTCAGCATAAAGGGCCTCATTATCCTTTCTCTGCATCAGACTGACCTCAGGTCCCACCAAAGAGGCCACAGTCAGCTCTCTAGACCATCTATTTCCCTGCTGCCCACAGAGGAAGGAGGAAAGGGGAGAGGATTAGAGAGGGCTTATGTTCTCCAGCTTGCTTTGGAGAAAGGCAGAGGGAAAGCGCTTAGCCCTGAGAGGACCAGCCCAGGCTTTGTGACAGTGCCAGCCGCCCCTGGCCAGCCGTGGAGGAGCAGCAGGGCTGTGTCTGTGCAGGAGGGAAGGTGCTCTCTGCCGGACCCGCTGCTCTGTGCCCTCCCTCTGTCTCAGCCCTTGTGGCGGCGAAGGCTAACAAAGAGGGCCCTGATGCTTCCTGGCTGTGACAGCACCTTCATGAATTATCACTCATTTCTCCCTGAGTCTCTGTGCGTTTCGCACAGAGGCAGGATTATAAATTAAAACAGGCTGTCACTGGCTTTGAGCATCTCTTCCCATTTATACCCCCCTGAAGAAATCATTTTCCCCCAAGCCCTGCATGTTCCTCTGATTAAAAATCCAAAAGCTAAGGAGATCTTTCTATTTTATTTTTTATGCCCCCCTCAAGGGATCCCACATCCACTTCTTTTGCAAAAACTAACTGGTGACCTTCCATGAAGTGTCCTTTACATGCGTGTTTTAACCAGGAACTACGATGGAAGATTCCAGCAGGTTCCAGGTTCCGGCCTGAAGGAGGGGGCAGGGCTGGCGGGGGCCCGCATGGCATGTCACTCTTTCCTCCCTTTTAGGAGGTGAGGCAGAGACCTTGTCTGGTGGGTGCTGGTGCTGCATCAGCCTTGGAATGGAGACCTGGGCTCTAGTCCTAGCCTCACCTCCTCCTGCTGTGTGGCCTTAGGCAAGTCACCTCCTTCCTCAGAGCCTTAGCGCCCTCAGCTGTACAGTGGGGTAATATTAGTGTCCATTCCATAGGGCTGTTTTGAGGACAAAATAAAGAGTGTGGAAACATTTGGTAAACCGAGTTGAGCAAATACAGAGTGGTAGTGGGGTTATGGTCTGCCCTCCACACCCGGGCAGGGGAGCTCACCAGGGGAGGCACTACAACAGCCAACACTGCCCCGGAGGTGGGGACAGGCCCCCAGCTGCCTTTCGGGAAATGACTCAGGTAGCTCCGCCTCTGCCTTCCTCCTGGACAGGAAGGAGGAGAGCCTGGCGTTCTGCACCTTCTAGAAGCCCATCCTTGTTCTAGCTGGCATAGGATCCAGGGTGAGCTGGGATTGGAAGAGTCTTTCTTTTCAGCAGGGAGGAAGATCGGTCAATGGACAATTTATGTGCTAATTAAAACCTCGAAGGGCAGCGGGAGGGGGAGGCGACAAGGTTTCCACTACTGCGACCACACTGGGGCATGTGCTCAGCAAGAAGCCACTCCTAAGGAAGCTGGTGGGGGTGGGCATCAGAGCAAAGGCCCTTGGTGCATTAGGCCTGGTTTGGAAAATTGCTGCTAAGGCCGAGTGCTGAGCACAACATTGGCACACAGGGTTGGGTCTACTGTCAACGCCTCCTCTGATCATCCCTTTCTCCTCTCATTCGCCCCAAGCACCTGTGCAGTGCTTGGCACATTGTGGGATCTCAATACTTAGTTGCTGAATGAAATGAGAGTGAGTTTTGTTCTCTAACCCTTTGCCATTCAAAATGTGGTCCAGGGACCAGCCACATCCGCATCACCTGTGAAACTGTTAGAAGTGTGGAGTCTCAGGTCCCCCGCCCCATTCCCATCCCTCCAATCAGAATCTGCATTTCAAATGTTCTCCAGGTGGTTCCCACCCCTGAGAAGTGCTGCTCTACCCCGCCCTCTTCTTGGGCCGCAGCCAGGGATTTCGTTGGCTGGACGGCCAAACGGGGCAGTGTGGGGGTCAATCAATCCTGCAACATGTGGCAATTATGACACCCGATTCCACTCTAAGAGAGACAAATTTGTGGAGTCACAGAGATGTGACCTCAGCAACAGTGGAAGGAACTGCCAAGTGTAAACTCCAGGCCAAATGACACCACTTCTCTCCCCTCCTGCATGACAACTCTGTTAACATTTTTGATAAATACGTGTTATACATCTCCTTGAAAATATCGAGTCATGGGAAAGAATGTTAGAAGAAATACATCAAAATATTATGGTTATCTCTGAATGTCTGAGAGGGAGGATTATGGGCAACAGTTATTTTCTCCTACGTACATTTCTAGATTTTTCAAATATTTTACAACCAACATGTTTTATTTCACAATAAAGAAACATAAAAAAAAACAACAACCTGTTTTTGCCTGGCAGGCAAAGTATCCCCGCCAAACAGATGAGATTACTGAGGACATGCAGGGGAAGTAAGCTACTTGCAAATACCTGGTGAATTGATGAGTCTCTGGGGGGGATGGAGCGGGAACGCCTCATCCCTTTCTGGGGAGTCACATTTCATAGAAGCTATTGTTCGACACACAGGGAGTGAAGACACCCTTAGGTGAGCTGTTGCCTCCTGGATGTCTCACTTGGGTTGGCGATGTTTAGTTGGAAGGAGGAAGGAGGATGGTGCATGGGTTTGGAGGACAGGGTGTGAACGGACACATCCATGATTGGATGGTTGGAGGAGGGCAAGAACAACGCCACCACCTTTATTTCAGGTCACCTACTGATCTCAGACAGAACTGTTGCTCAGGGTTGAGCCTGATAATTTGAATGAATATTGTGTGGGGAAGGTATGTGTGCTGAACTCCTTCCAGGAGGATGTGGAGTTGAGGCTGAGAGTTGATGGGATACAACCTGAATTTCCCTCCAAATTCCAACCATGGCAAGGCTGACTAACCTGGACCAAGACTGGTGACCCTCATGGGGGTTCCTTAGAAGACCTGGACATGCCCAATAGGTCAACACCTGCTCAGAGGAAACACTCTAATAGGTTCCAGGCTACCTGGGAATGATCAGGTGAGGTAAAAAAAATATTGTCCTAAAGGCATTATGGACATCAACACATCAGTGGGCATTCTGTTTCAACTCATATTACAAATGAGGAACTTGAGGACCAGGGGTGGGGAGGAACAATCTTACCCCCAACCCCTTTCCTCTCCCAGGAAGGTGGGGGCAGAGCCCTGCCCCTTCTCTGACTTTCTCCTGGTTCTTTCTCCCTGAGTGGATGTGCAGCTAGGGTTGTGCTTTGCACAACCAACTGCTGGAAACTCAAAGAACAGAAGAGTCTGGCTCGTAGTGGTTCAGAGTGTGGGCTTTGGAGGCAGACTGATTCTGAATCACTGCTCGGCCACTGGCTAATGGTTTGATCATGGCTTCAGGTTCATCTCTAAGATGGGTTTTATAGCATCACATAGGATTGTTAATACACGAAAAGTGTTTGGAGAAGCTCCGAGTACATAGTAAATGTTAGCCATTATTATTATTGTTATCTTCATGGGGATGGTTTTCAGAATCAAGACCAGTCAATGTCATGGGGAAGACGGCAAATATGCCAGAGGGAATGGGGCACACGAATAAGAAAAAGGGTATTTGCTAAGATATTTCCAAGATCAGAGTAGCAAAAAGATTGAAATAACCCTCTTTCTGAATTAAACTTCTTTTCCTAGGAACCGATTCTGTAGCAAAGAACTTGATGGGGGTATTCTCCAGGGTGGAGCTGTCATTCTGACAGCTGGTCAGAGCAGCTGTTCAAGTGTGGCTGAAAAGGCCACAAGGCCCCAGGCGCCTGCCCTCCGACTGGAGCCGGGCTGCCCTCAAGCTTGGAGTTGGTCCTGGAAGCACGTTAATGGCAAGTCCCAGAGTGGTGGGAAAATGCCCTGAGCTCACAGTACTGGGCTGGATCCCGCAGGCTCAGTGCTCTAATCATGGCTCCCTCCCTGGTGTGCTGTGTGACCCGAACAAATCAATTACCTTCTCTGTGCTTTCATTTTCCCAACTGTAAATCAGGGCATGGCCTGCCTGACCCATGTCCCTGCTGGGGAGTTGGTATCAAAAACCTTTAAAAAGGCAAAAGCAAAATCACACGGCTCAGAGGCGCTGCTGGAAACACTGCCGAGACAAATAATGCAAGAGAGGGGCATGGGCGTCTGCCGGGGCCGAGTGGGGGCCGGTTTCACTGCGGTCCGTGCATCCAGTGAGAGCTCCGTGGGAAGGGCTGCAGCCAGTGTGGGACCAGCGAAGCTCTTACCTGTCGCCCTTTACTGGGTTTTCTCTAAACAACCACAATTCCATGATTATTGGAAAACTTCACTGGAATATTTTGCATAAAAGGTAGTTTTCAAGTTGAAAAATGGATTTCTTTATAGTTCATTTAAAAGAGAATAAATAAAACCGTTTTTCTCCCAAGGGAAAATCTGTCCTCCAGATGACCTGGGAAACTGTTAACTTTTTAAAGCGATTTGCAGGCCAGTGTCTTGGGGCTGGTCGGGAATGGGTGAGGCGTTGGCTGCCGTGTCTGGATCACAGCGCCCAGACGCACGTCCGTGGCGTCCTTCCAGCCACAGTGCTGTGGTTTCCCGTCCTGCCCCGCGCTGGGTTTTCAGCGCTTCAGGGGCACGTGCTGTGTTACTCCTCTCTGCTCCGGGATCTAGCACATTGTCAAGCTCACATTATATGTGTTCTGAGCCCACATCCTGGAAGAGATGTAAAAACCTCTAGAGTGTTTACTTCTAGTCAAACAGCTACCGACGACACTGTATTGAAGTGGATGGAGTGAGCACTGGGCTGGGAGTCTCACTCTGCTGCTAAAGGGCACAGAGACCTCAGAGGAAACTTGTTTTCCTCTGTGAAGCCCAAGTCTCCCCAACTCATTTATTCATTTTAATCAACAGAGAGTCAGGTGTGCCAGGAATCAGTTGAGATATCAGAATAGGGAAGGGTACCAGACTCAACCTGCTCACAGAGAAGAAGAGAAACATGGAAACCACTTTCATGAAATGTAATCGATGCGCACCCACTCAGATGGCTAAAATAGTAAGGCAGATAACAATAAATGTTGGCAAGAATGTGGAGAAGTTAGAACCATGATACAGTACTGGTGGGAATGTAAGATGGTGCAGCCACTTTGGAAAACAGCTTGGCAGTTCCTCAAACTGTTAAATATAGAGTTACCATGTGACCCAGCAATTCTACCCCTTGGGTATATATATATACCCAAGAGAAATAAAAACATCTGCCCACACAAACAGTTACACACAAATGTTCACAGCAACATTATTCATGATAGCCCCAAAGTGGAAACAACCCAAATACACATCAATTGATGAAAGGATGAACAAAATGTGGTATATCTATACAGTGAAATATAATTCAGCAATGAAAATACGTGAAAGATAATACAAGCAGAAACATGTTTGGCCCTGGGAAACATTATGCTAAGTGGAAGAAGTTAATCACAAAAGACCACATATTATATGATTCTGTTTATATGAAATGGCCAGAATTGGCAAATCTATAGGAACAGAGGTAGATTAGTGGTTACTGAGGGCCCATAGAGGGGGCATAGATGGAGAAAAGTGAGGAAAGATTTCTAGGGGTTTCTTAGTGGAGTGATAAAAATGTCCTGAAACTAGATTGTGGTGATGGTTGAACAACCTTGTGACTATGCTAAAAACACTGAATTGTATACTCTAAGTGGGTGAATTGTATGGCATGTGAACGACTTCTCAAACAAAGCTGTATAAAATAATGCACGTTATGGTGGATGGAGAATACAATACACCGAGCTGGGGGAGGAGGTCCAGGGAAAGAAGAACCGGCTTGTGGGGGATGGTCAGAGGAGGCTTCCCAGAAGAGTCAACTCTCGAGGCAAGTCTTGGAACGGATGCGACTTGAGAAGGGACGGGCATCCCGGGCAAGGCCTGCCACACAGACAGAGGCACGGAGGCACGAGGGAGCTAAGAAGCGGTCTGATACGGCTGGGGCCGGGGTCCACAAAGGGTCGGAAGGATGAGAGAGGCAGGTGGGTGATGAGAGAGAAGGATGGAGAAGTGAGGGAAGTCTGGTCATGGAGGGCTCTAAGGTCCTGTTACAGAGCTGGGCTGTGGCCTGAACATTTTCCCTGTGCATGAGCAGGCTGACAGCGTAGCTTATAAGATCTTGTTTGGTTCTTAACTTATATGCTATTTCCGGACCACAGATCTTAGCTCTGTGTCTTGAAGACTGTACAGCTTTTGGAAGTTGCCACTGAGAAGAGACACACGTGGCACTGGATGTGAGGAAGGCTGTCCAAGTTCCAGAGCATGGGGCGAGGGGGGCAGGAGAGGGAGGTGAGCATGGGTTCGGGTGAGGTGGGGGCAGCCCCAGCTACTCACTGCACAGCTGGCCCTCGTCTTCTCCCTGGGCGCAGTCCCGGTGGAAGTCGCAGGCCTGCCCGAGCTGGAGGACCGTCCCGTTCCAGCAGGTGAAGGAGCTCTGCAGGGCCATCTTTGAGCCTGGGGATGTTCCTGGAGAGCACACAGAGACACCCCCCTGGTCAGGTTTGGTGGCCCTGATGTTCACATCCCAATAGCCTAAGACACCAGCATCTCAACGTGGCCACACCCAGGGCCACACCAGGACACCGAGAGGAAGTCTAAACACTAACCACCCCCAGCCCCCTGGGGATCTCATTTTCTAGTGACGGGAAGTAGTAGAGTGGCCAAAGTTTGGTCCATGTCCCCCCAACAGTCTGGGGTCCTCAAATCCATTGCTTTATTTGCCAGGTCGGCAGCCTGTGGGTGGGGCCTCATCTGCACTCAGATAACTCTACCTTCAAGATCAAATTTGGGGTATCAAGGGAAATATGTGGTCCAGTGTATGTCCCCGTGTTCTTGTCCCTAGATTCCACCACCAGTGACTCCAGAAGCATGCAGTGCTCTTGGGAATACAAGACCACGGCGAGGCCCGGTGCTGGGCCGGCTCCTCCATGACTGGCTGTGTGATGCTGACCTCGTCCTTTCTCTGTCTGGACCCCATATCTTCATTTACAAAAGAAGGAGTTTTGACCATATTTCTAAAGTCTAGTGCAGTTCTGAAATTCTAGATAAATTGTATTATCCAGTAGAGGATGGGAGAGGGGGCAGTTTATAATGAACATGTTCGCAGTTATTTGTTTCTGTATGAAGAACAATACATTATGATAATTAACCTGTGACCCAAGAGAGCCAGGCTTCAGGGAAGAGTAGACTGACCTGGCCTGGCGTGCCCTACTCAATGGGTACTTTGCCTGGGACCACCCAACAAGGGCCTGGCTGGTGCTTCTGATGGCATCACCTGTCCCTGTCACCAGTCGGTGTGGAATGGGGGAGCCCTTGTGGGAATGAGCAGGAATGGCCCACCCCAAGTCTGGCTGCCTGGCGCTCTGTCCTCTTTCCCAGCTCCACCCCCATGGCAGCTGGTGCCTCAAGGGTCTCCCCACCCCACCCATCACCCCAGTGCTCAGGCGGGGGTGGCGAGAATGAACCAGGACTGCCCCTGGCAAGTCCTGCAGCTTCTCTGAGCCTCATGTGTGTGTGTGTGTGGGGGGGGCTCCAACCCTGGCTGCGATATTAGACTGGTCTCTATTAAATTTTATTTTAATAAAATCGCCCAGCTGGTTGTGATGTGGGACTCTCCAGGTTAGATGACTTTTAATACCTAAAATTCCATCATTTTCTGGTTTGTTGGATTGTTCCCAATAGCATGGAAACTCACCAAGTCCACCAGTTTACGCCTAGGATCCCCCTGTGTGCCTCAGCACGTCTGGTTCTGTGAAGAAGTGAGGCAAATCTTAGCAGTGTCCATTTCCTAAGTGGGACACTGAGTCACAGAGCTTCAGTGAGTGACCTGAGGTCAGCTGGTAAATGGGATCCAGGTCCCATGTGTCCAACTGCAAAGCCACTCTCTCCATCTCACAGAAGGGAGTGCTGGGGGTGGCCATGTGCCCCTCGTCCAGGCTAGTCCAGACAAGGCTCATTTTGTCAGCAGGTGGCCGATGGCCTTGTTGCCAGGCCTCCTGCCTGGCTGGGCATTCTCCATAAACCCCAGATATGGAAAACAGCCTTGTTCTCCACAGGGAATCACACCCATGTGCTTAAAGCAGCACCCCAAGGTCCTTTGAGATCTGAGTCCACAGTTCCTTCCATGTCTCACCTGTCTGTCTCTCCCCACGAACCCTGTGCATCAGTGCCAGGCAGCCTGACTCTGGAACCAGCTCAGGAGTGTGTTTCCACCTTCTCACCAAGCTGTGTGAGCCTCCATGTGTGCCCCCACCCCGGCCCAGCCATAGCCTGGCCCCTACGAGGGGGCACAGGAAGCCCACACCTTGGGTTACCTACCTGTGGCTGGCTGAACAATGAACCCACATCCCCATCCCTCAAACCTGCAAATACGTTACTTCATGAGGTAAAAGAGACTTCACTAATATGACTAAATTAAGGATCTTTAGATAGGGGAGGTTATTCTGGATTATCCAGGTGTAATCACAAAGTCCTTAAAGAAATCAGTAAGAAAGTCAAAGTGAGAAGCAGGGGCTGTGAAGATGGCAGCGAGTGTTTGGAGTCATAAGCCTAGTAAGGCCGTGGCCACTGGGAGCCGGGGAGGGTGAGGACGCGGACCCCCACCCCCACCCCATAGGGCCTCCCAGAGGGCCGGCTCTGTGGGCGTGGCTTGTGCCCAGTGAGACTGCTTTCAGACTTCTGCCCTCAGAACGGCACAGCGCTCTGAGAGAATGCATTTGTGTTGTTCTGCGCCACAGGCTTGTTACAAGAGCCACAGGATAGGAACACACCACCTAACCTGGCTCCAGCTGCTGTCAGCCAGCTAAGACCTGGTCACCTGAAACCCGGCATAGCTTCAGATCAACTCTGGTCCTTAACTTGTGTGACTAGACCTCTGTGGCTCCCCGGACTGGTCACCTCTGCCCCTTTCTTCCTCACACAGAAGGGAAAAGGCCACCCCTATCTGTCCCCGTGCCTCAAGACAGGCTAAGCCAGTGCTTGCTCCAAATCGTTCCAAATTCCAAATGCAGGGAAATGCACAGCTGGTCAGTCCCGTCTCCTGGGGAGCTGGGAAGTAAAATGCTTCTACGGAGCTGCTGTTGGTCCCTGGAAGGTTCAGTCTTCCCTGCAGCGGGGCGTCCCTCCCCGAAGGGAGGCCGCGGGGCTCTCCGGAGCGGCTGCGGGCTTTGAAGCAGGAATCAAGGTCTCAGCAAGGGTAACTGGCATCGTGGAGTGCACCTGCTCCCTGCCCAGCACAGTGCCAGCGCTTTGCTTGCCTGCTCATTTGCACCTCCTAACTACGAGGACAGGGCCACTCTGCTATTTTCACTTACTAAGGGGAAGTTGCTGATTTAAGTGAGGGTGAGGCACAGTGGCAGGCAGGTGGCCTCCAGCTGGGCGCCACTGTGAGCACCAGACTGGTGTGTCCACTTCAGCTGTGGGCCCACCTGCCTAGTGACACTGCCTGTCCTCTCTGCCCCTTACAAGGTAAAGGTGTTTAGGAAAGAAACAGTCTTCACAGTTACTTGATGATTTTTAGTTTTCAAAAATTATGTCTTATATTGGACCCTTATATATAAGTAAGACTTGATTACCCTTGCTCCCAACCCTAATGAAGAAAGTATAAGCAAAATAAAAAAATCTTGTTGTTTTCCTCAGCCTGTGCCATGCATGTAAAGCTGTGTTGTGTTTTATTCACGCCTTATGATTAGGCCTGTTTCTCATTGTGTGTTTTCATGACATGTGCATGTTTCATACAGTAATGATTTGTCATTCCCTGAATGTGTCTTACAGTTTCTTTTACTTTCCTTCATTTTTAGAAACATATGCCTATAAACATAAACAAAAGCAATGCCCAGAATCTCACTACCCAGAGGCCATCATTTTTAACATCTCCGAATTTATTTTTTGCCTATTCTTTTAAAGTGTGTGTAGTTGTGCCATAGGTACATATGCCTTAAAAAGAATTAAATAATACCATGAACTTTTCCAAAGACTCTCCAGAAGAATACCTTTTCATGGCTACAATACTTGGCAATATGTACCACCATTTATTTAAACAGTAGTCAATGACTGATTGTTTGACTACTTATAATAACTCTTTGAAGAATATTTTTGAACATAAACCTTTGCCTGCATTTCAGACGATCTTCATCGGATAGATTCCCAGAAGTGGAATTACCGAATCAAAGGGTGCAAACATTTTAAAGGCCCTTGATACACACCGCCAAATTGCTTTCTAGAAGTTAATCCAATTTACACTCTCTCCGGCTGTGTTCATACACGCATGCCCTCTTTACCCCATCCTGGCCAACCCTGAATATTATCATGATTTTTATTTTTCACCAATGCTATTTCCCTGCTGTTTTATTTTGTATTTCTTTGGTAGTTAGTGAGGCTGAATATTTTTTTTCACACATTGTTAGCTTTATTTTACTTTTACATTGTTGACTTCCACCTGCCAATTTATCATTAGGTTCTTCAGTTTTCCATGCGAATTGTATGAGATTGTGAATAAGGATGCGAAACTATTTATTATATGTTTGACAATTTCTCCCAGTATTTTATACGTATTTTCGTTGTTTACAAGGTATCTTGCTATACAGGAGTTTTGAGTCTGTACATAATACAAATCTATCCATATTTTCCTTGGTGGTTTCTTGTTTCTGCATGTATGCTTAGAGAGTTTGTCCCACACACTACTGGTTGTGCGCGGGCCACCCTCCCTCATCCTGTCTGTCAGGAATGGGGAACGGGACCTCGTCCTCTCATCTCTGACATTTTTGTGGATTCTCCCATTCTCTCCTCCACTAAGCATCCTTTCCCTTGGACTCCTATTGCTCATTACTTCTTGCATTAATCGCGGTGGATGGGAAGGGAGGTATCAAGTCTTACCCTCATGAGTCTGCAACAATATCCTGTATAGAGATCTCCGCACCTTAACATTTGGGAACTGAACTATCAATGTATTATATGTGGAAAGTTTTATTATACCTGCTCTATCATTGAGAATACAAAAGCAGAGCGTGGTTACACGGTTTGGTGAGGGACTGGTGACAACTAACATTTTTGACATCTTGTTCTCTATCCTCTGTGCTGTGTCTGTTTAGGAGGGGGCAACCCCCAGGTGACGGGTGTCTTCAGGAGCAGTGACTGTACGTACAGAAGGGCAGGAGGTTGGCATCCCACCCTTCCCCCCTACCCTTGACAAAGGAGAGGGCCAGTGGTGGGAAGGTAGGGCTGCCCTCACTCTCTGGATGCCCCGGACTTTTTCTCCAAACCTCTCCTTTCTCAGATGAAGCCCAGCCTCAGCCCAGAGAGCTGTCTCCATCAATTCTGCTTTTACAAGTCGTCCCCACCCCCTCCCCCAGCTGGAGATGCGGCTGCCTGGTAGTGCTTCCTCCATACCATGGGAAACTTCATGCTTGTGAGAGATTCAATCAGATGTATGCCTGGCACTCTGATCTCTACTGCCAGCCCAAATTCAAAACTAATGAGGCACAACAAAAAACAACCTCTCTGTCTTCTCAAGTTCTTTTTTTATGGGTCCCATAAATTCCAAGGAAGGAAGTACCCTTGGTGATGGTTTTAATCAAGAGCCTGAGTTTCTTAAACAGCATCCTCTCTGTGATTGTAAAATGATCATTCTGGCTTATAGACTGTGATAACCTGAGGCCCGGGGTGGTCATATCCTGCCTCAGCGGCAACAGATCTTCCTGCTGGCACATCTTGATGCTTTCCACCCATAGGTGCCAGGGATCCTGGTGACCATGAAACACCAAATGTCCCAATCACAGAAAGCTTAGGGATATCTGAGATTCAGCCACTCTGGGGGGAGTTGGTGCGTAGGGATCTTTTGTTAGTAAGAGTCTTCTCTGTGGGAATTTATTTACTATCTTTTAAATAGTAGTCCTTCCCAGAATGATGATGTAAGTCATTGGGGGCAGAAAATTGTCACTGTTCTTTACCTCTGCATAGCACCTTCATAGCTTACAGTGTGCTTTCCTAATCCTTCCTTGTTTGAACCTCATAAAAAATGGTAGAACAATTATTATTATTCCCATTTGATTAATTGGAAGATCAAGGATTTGGGAGACTAAAATAATGTACAGAGAAATGCTTTTTAAGCAGTAAGGCACTACAAAATGCAGTGTTTCTCGGACGGTGCTTTGCTTGTGGTCTCACAGCAAGTAAGCCACAGGGGCAGGCCCAGCACCTGGTCAGATGGTAGGCGGAGCTCCTCTCCACGGCTCGGATCAGGTCAGCCTTTGGAGCAGCGCCCTGACTGCCCATGTGAGTCACTTGGGAAGTTCGAAATACCGTTGATCTTCAGGCCCCACCCGGACCAATCAAATCAGCAGAAGGACAGGCTCTCAGCATTGGTGGTTTTAGAAGCTACCTGAGTGATTCCCATGGGCATCGGGTTGAGAACCACTTCCTCGGAGGGCTGGAAGATCTGCCCGTGAGTACTTATGTGTCTTGGTTACCTCCTTTACCTCTACTGTCCTCAGTACAATGAGGGTGGAGCCTCAGACCCAACCTTTAAGACCACCATCCATCTGCAACATCTGGATTCTGGGGTTCTGGGCAATGGCTGTTGGTGGCTGTGTGTCTGTAAGGCTGATTTGATATAGTTAGTGCCACCCTTATTAATGCTGACTATTTAATGACTCTCCCTGAAGCCTTCTTCCCTCCCATGCATCTTTAGCGAGCCTCTTGCCCAGCAAGCTGCCTTTTGTTGCTTCACGTTAGCTTCTCCCGTCCTAGTCATCTGTCACTTGTGTCCTGGACCGTGTCTCCTGAAACAACATGCCACATTTGTTTGCCCATTTATCTACTCTCCAGTGCAGCACAGATCAGTTCATATTTGCATCTGAGACACGTGTGGCCCAGGTCAGGTTACACAAACCGCTGTTCCACATCACGAGTGACTTATTGGGTTCACCCGTTGGGAATGATTCCTTTTCCCTAATTGTGCATTCAAAGCAGAAACCCACACACTCCCCTCCTTCAATCATGTCTTGGTGATGTGATGCTACAAAAATATACACAACTCTCCTTACTCAAATTTCTTTTTTAAATGAATGTCAAATTTTAGGTCACTTAATTAATTTTTAATTAAGGTGATTTATGTGGCATTTAAAAAGGCACATTTGTATCAGCTTTTGGACTATCTCCCACCTGCTTGCTGTTGCCTAAGCAATGACACTCGTTAAAGGGGGAAAATTGAATGCTGCTTCCGTGAGGGGGGTGTCTCACTATTACATTAGAGACAAGGGGGTGTGACGTGTGGGAGGAGCCTGGCTTCTAGAGGACAAGAAGGTCAGGAGTGGGCTGGTCCATGTTCCCTCCGGTAGAAACTCACTGATTCCCAGGATGAGGAGAATCAGGTACTTAAGGGTAAACAAGCCCAGAAACATGGGAATGGATGGTGACACGATGAGGAGGCAGTCACACAGCATGCACAGGCTAACAGCTGTGACTACCGTGCCGACGGTAATGGAAGGCCTGTGAACTGTGTAAATTAAGCCTGGCAGAGACCAGTCTTGCCGAGGGCTTTGGGCCTCATAAATTGTTGTGTGGACAGCCTCATTAAAGAACTGGCATCTTGGGTTCCTACTCAAAATGTAAATGGGCGAGGAGAGGGCTGGCTGCGGAGGGCCGATAGTAGGCTGGGTCAGAAAGCACGGGCCGGGAATGGAGAGGGCTGGATGGAGGCCTAGCTCTGCTGACAAGCCTCTGGGCCATGAGCAAGGCACTTCTCTCCTGGCTCAGCTCCCCCAATTGTGGAACCTCACCACGGGCTTAGGCTACTGCATTGGGGGGGGGTGTCCACAGACCCTCTGCAACAAAGGCACACAGGAACTTGTTAACCATGCAGCTTTCTGGGCCCCTGCAGACCTCCAGTCAGAACATCTGGGGGTGGAACCCTGGGACCAGCATGTTCTACAAACTCCCTGCATGACAACTGGGTACACCGAAGTCTGGACACTTCCAGCATTAGAGTAATGAATGGGCTTTCAGTTTCTCCTTCCCTTGGAAGAATCTCAAGCTTCCCGGCCCCAAGCACCCTCACTGGGACCACCCCCTCCTGGGTCCAGGGTCGGCAGGGTTCCTTTCACACCCAGAATCCGCATCTGTTCTTCCTTCAGCGGCCCACGCTATTGCTTTGTTTAGTTTGTATTGATGTGCCCCCTAAGGTGTAGGGAAAATATTACCCGGTTCCAGCCCCCTCTTCTACTAGCTAGCGGTGTGGACGGTGACAGTTCATGAGGTTCTTCTCTTCTGTAAATCAGGGATGCTGTCTAATTTATAGGATTTTTGGTGAGGATTCAATAAAAGTATATATATAAATGATATGTGGGGTGCCTATGAGCTAATTTTATATAGTACCCCAAGAGGTTTGGAAGCATGTGCCATGGAAGGTTGCTGAAAGGGATCAATAAGGGGGTTAGACAAGCCAGATCTTAGAGACAGACAGCACCTTTGGGAATCCCTCACATCCCAGAGTACGGGTGAGCATCTATGGGGCCATACCTATCGGCAAAATGATGATAGAAACAAATCCAATAATAATTTTCAACGCAAGAATAGCTATGAAAAATAAGTTGCAATGATGAGTGTTCAAGATTGGCCCTGGAGTAACCCCACAAGCAGAGTTAGCTCTCTGAGCCCAACTCCGAGGTGCTAATCTGACCATATGCCTGTGCTGGTGTCCACAGCACTCCAGCCCCATCGAGGCTCTGCCCCCAGCACAACCTGCTGGCCCAGCGCCTGACTTGCAGTGTCATGCACATGCAGCAATCACAACTGCCTTTGTGTAACCTGAGACACAATGGTGTACTCACCATTTATTGAGTACTTATAATCTTTGTCTACAACCATCTTCTCCATTTGAACAATTCCTCCTGACCCAGCTGTCACTTTCCCCAATGGCTTGTTCTTTTTCCTTTAAGGAAAACATGTGACTGACTTCCTCTGGGGTGCTCTGGTAATCATTACACATTTTTAACTGTGCACTCACCTCACCCTATTGCATGATGAGTCTGCACTGCTAGCTTCTCCCATGAAATGCTAAATTATTTGAGGCAGGTGGTCCATCTTACTTTACCTCCTGTAGAGTGTCGGGCATGCAGTGAGCACTAATGAATGTATGGCAAAGGAGTGCAAAATATATCACCATGTTTACGTAGACAAATGGGGTGAGGTGGAATTTCCTTGCATTCTGGAAATTGCTAATTCCTCAAAGGAATTGATAATTCCTAGAGTCTAGCTTATACCATAGAAATTCCACCCCCTCCCATGCCCCCACCCCCATACCATTTACTCTTTGGATTACTACACAACTATGTTCAGAGCTTCTCCTAAGAGCCTGGCATTGGGGTTAAGGTAGTGAACAGAGGGTACCATGGGCGACTAGTTTGATAGCTAGGCAACCTGAGTCCCCTCCAGGAAGGTGATACTTGAGTGGATACTGAAGAATAAGAGATAGTTAGCCATGCAAAGAGGCTATGGAGAAGCAGGAATTATAGCACTCGGGTAGTGGAAAAACACTAAAGATCTAGAAACATAGCAAAGACCAGTGTGGCTCAAGAGGGCCACAAATGGTCACGAGGACTGGGAGAGGAGGTGGGGGCAGAGGCCCAATCAGACAGGACCTTGCAGGCTGCAGTAAGGGGTGTGTGTTGTAAGGGGTGTGGGTTTTGCTTAAGGAGTTTAGACAAGAGACTGAAAACTATTTGATTAGATTTTTCAAAATTTAAAAAATAAATTTATTCATTTTAGGGAGGAGAGTGAGAATGAGAGAGAGAGGGAGAGAGAGAGAGAAAGGAGGGGGGAGGAGCAGGAGGCATCAACTCCCATATGTACCTGACCAGACAAGTACAGTGTTTCAAACCAGCAACCTCAGCATTCCAGGTCAACACTTCATCCACTGCACTACCACAGGTCAGGCTGATTAGTTTTTGTTTGTTTGTTTTTGTATTTTTCTTAAGTTAGAAGTGGGGAGGCAGATAGACTCCCGCATGCACCTGACTGGGATCCACCCAGCATGCCCACCAGGGGGTGATGCTCAGCCCATCTGAGGCATTACTCCGTTGTAACCAGAGCCATTCTACACCTGAGACGGAGGCCATGGAGCCATCCTCAGTGCCTGGGCAAACGTGGCTCCAATGGAGCCTTGGCTGAGGGAGGGGAAGAGAGAGATAGAGAAAAAGGAAAGGGGGAAGGGTGGAGAAGCAGATGGGCGCTTCTCCTGTGTCGAACCCAGGACTTCCATATGCCAGGCAATGCTCTACCGATGAGCCAACCAGCCAGGGTCCTGATTAGTTTTTTTTTTTTTTTTTTTTTTTTTTTATAAAAATGATCATTCTGAGCAATTTAGAAAGAATGGATCGGAGAGAGTGATGGAAGTGGAAAAATCATTTTGCATGGGCTGTAACTGACCAAGCGAGGGAGGAAGGCAGCTCGCACGGGCCAGTAACGTGGGAGATGGGGAGGAGTGAGTGATGGGAATTACATGCTGGAGGTGGCCCTGACCGGAGGGCTGGTGGCTTGGAGAGGGTGGGAGCGATGGCGACATCAGGGTGGTGCTAAGACAAAGCCTTGGCTGGCCGCCGACATGACAGCCAGTGAGGGTTTGCTTCGAAACCCCACTGCCCTGGACAAAGTCAGTCTCCGCATAAACTTACGAAGAACCACTGAGATTCCCTCAGGCCATTAGTAGGAAAGCTGAATATGTTTCATTTCTATGGCTGAGCTCTCTGAAAAAAGTAAAAATTTTCTTATTTCTTCGTACCCTCCACAGGCCCTTTATTTTGTTGCACGATCCTTTTCCCAAGGTTTCCCTACTCAACATTTATCTTCATTGCTTTGCTGAAAAGACAGAGCAATAATATTATTTTTAATATTATAAATGACCTCTGTGTACAATTTACCATTTGTCTCCCTGAAAAGCGGTGACATTTAACCATTCTGCACCACAGCGCCCCATAAAATATGCTGTTTCTCCTCTTGTGTTTTCAGTAAACAATGAACAATTCCGATCATGCCTCGGAGAATTAATGCCAATCACAAATAAATGACAGCTACTGCTGGGACTACTGAGGGCCACACAGATTATGCGGTGGGGACAGCTGTGCGGGACAGAGGGCCAAGATTTGCAGGGCCCATGCAGACTGGAGGAGTAGCAGCGGAGCACCAATCACAAGAGTGGCCTCTTGAGGCACCTCTGTCGAAGGGAGCCGGGTGCATCTGGCCCCTTGAAGACGGTTGCGAGGTCATCTTGCCTCCACTCAACCCACGGTAGCCATGGTGGAAGGTTCTGCTTGCTGAAGAGAGGGAGGACATTGGGAACTGATGCAGGTATCAATCCATAACAATAATGACCACCCTCACCATTTATTGAGTACTTATAATCTTGCAGGTACCATTTTAAAAACTTTATATGCATTATTTTATTTAGACCTTAGAACAACTACATGAAATAGTTGTTAATGGTCTCCATTTTATTGAGATCACTAGGACCTAAGGATTTTTTTTATTATTATTTATTTATTCATTTTAGAGAGGAGAGGGAGAGACAGAGAGAGAGAGAGAGAGAGAGAGAGAGAGGAGAGACAGAGAGAGAGAAGGGGGGAGGAGCTGGAAGCATCAACTCCTATATGTGCCTTGACCAGGCAAGCCCAGGGTTTCGAACCGGCGACCTCAGCATTTCCAGATCGACACTTTATCCACTGCGCCACCACAGGTCAGGCCAGGACCTAAGGATTTGTAACGATATTCCCAAAGTCCTAGAGGCAGAATTTTATGTCTGTCTGACTCTGGAGCCCATGCTCTTACTCAATATGCTGGACCCACCAGGAGAAAGGCCAGGAATAACTGAGAGGGAGGACGGTGGACCATGAGCTGGTGGAGCACCAGAAAAACGTGTGCAGCAGCCGAGCTCGGGCTGGGGAGAGGAAGCCGGCAGCACCGCAGGCGGGAAGGGGTGAGAGTGAGGCTGCCTGGGGTTCTGCACAGGGTGCCTGTCCCTCAAAGGGCTGATACAAGTGTTCTTAGGGGAATGCTATACCAGGTAGGTGCAGAGACAACGTCCAGGCATAGGGGAACAGATGGGAACTGAATATTAATATTCGTAGTTTGTTTCCTGGGCCAGGCAAAGGCCTCATCTTGTGGAGATTGTTGGGTCAAAGGAGATAGTTATAGAATAGTACTTCGTAAACCACTGAGAACCAGCGAATGATTAAGATCTTTTTATTATGAGCCACCTGACATTCATATAGAATCTCACCAAAGCCATACAAGTCTCAGTCCCTCACCTGCTTGTCTTTACTGAAATGTCACCTTCTCAGGGCGGCTTTTCCTGGTGACCTGGTGACCTTATCCACAGTCTCTCCCTGCCTCTGACCCAGAGCACAGACACTTCCTACCTCTGTTCCCTGGTGGTTGTTCCTCCTGGCTACTTAGTCTTGGGCAACAGACATTTCCTTGTTAGTTTGGTGCTAGTCTTTCACCCTCCCAAGCAATATTTTCACTGCTGGATCTCCAGTTCCTAGTACAGTGCCTGACGTATAGGGGGATCTCAATGAAAGTGTGTTAAAAGAATAGTTAAAAAATATCTCTTTCGTAAATTATTTGGGGCAATGAATCCAGAAGCAGGATTTATGTACTATTCACAATTTAGAATTGGTACTTAAGAACGAAGGCATGCAACTGAAGAGTACTTCCATGTTGTCCCAATCCGCATGGCCACACGTGTACAAAGCTGGGATCTGTGCATACAAAAGCCAATCACGAAAGAGGCTTACTGCAGTGATTGTGGTCTTCTCTGTTTCTAAAGACCTTGCTCAGCGCTGCCAGCTCCATTTGGGAAGACGGCTGCACACTCACACGCACAGCTGAGCACTAACTGGGCGGTTAATGAAGCTGCAGCCAGCACGGCCCCTGGGAGCCAGCCGCACACAGAGGGAGACGTGATGGCCAACTCAGTAAGTGGTGAGAAATTGGGAGACTGTCAGAAAATACTGCCCACTGAGGCTCAAAACCAGGAGGGAGGCTAAGGCCAGGCCCCAAGCAATCTACCTAAAGCCAGAGTCAGGAGGAAGCAGGATTTCCTGGAAGGAAATGTGAAGAGCTTCCATGTTATTCAGTTTGATAGACAAGGAAATGTGGAAAGGAGGCAGAGACTCCTAGGGAAAGATCCAGGTCACTTGATTTGGCTAGGAGTCAAGAATGTCTTTATATTTTTTAGTTTCTAATTCTTTTCTAAGGCTCTCGTATCAGGGTCTGACCTTCTCAGAACCACAAAATTGGTACAAACCTATTGAAAAGGGAGCTGGATTACAGGCAGGGAGGAAGGATGAATAAAAATAATAAGAAATAATATTCAATGAGTACCTACTCTGTACCAACCATTTTCCTTGTGTGTGTTTATTACCTTTTACCTGATTCTTTGAATGAACATATTTATGGAGGAAGAAAGTGATTTAGAATGGCTACTATAAGAACATGGGAAAAACAAGTGTTGGTGGGCTATAGCAAACAAATTGGAATCCCATTCACTGTTGGCAGGGATGTAAAATGGTACAGCCACGATTAAAAATATTGTGGTGGGAGACCTGAAGATGGCAGCAGAGTAGGTGGACGCACAGATGCCCAGCTCTCACCACCAAACTGGAATACAAATCAATTTAGGAAAAATCAGCGTAAAAACCCAACTCTGGACTACAAGAACAGCTCTCAAAAACCAAGGAGCAAAGAAGAAGCCACAACAAACCTGGTAGGGAGCACCTGAATCTCCCCTGCTTACAGGAACAGAAGGGTGGGGGTGAGGCTGAGAGCCCAGAGGGGATCTCACTTCAGGGAAAAGAGCAGAAAATACTGCTCACAGCCACTTGCCTGGTGACCAGGGAGTGAGGTATGTTGAAAAGACCAGCTTATCTCCCAAGTGGAAAGGAGAGAGAGAGGGACAGACTGTGAGGGGCTAAGGAATGCAGGAGATGACCTAAAAAAGCTGACTCATCCGTGTGGAGGCAGCCATAGCTGGGGGAGGAACTGATCCTTCCAAAAAACAGTACTGAATTGCTTCCGGATCAGAGATCTCTAGACATCGCTCCAGCTCCAATCAGTGCAACAAGACACAGCTGAAAACAAGAAGTGGGGAGGAGGGGCAGTAACTCAGGTCTCCATGGAGATCTGAGATATACCTCCCCTTACTGAAGCTGAAAAACACCCTGCCCCCAGAGAGATTAGTTAGTGGAAGAGGCCTTCAGAGTCTCAGGTTACACCCATTGCATTCCTGGATACAGTTTCAAGGAAGCCCCCTGCTGAGATCAGTAAACAAGACTATCACCTGTTAAGAAAACAAACAAATCAAGACTTCAAAGCTGCCCAAATCCAAAAGTGGATTACAAATAACAGCTGAAACCAACCCAAGAAGACCTAGAAATAACACAACTGAAAATTGGAGGCAGACAACACCAAGCCTAGACTCAACCAACTCTACAAACAAAACACAGACAATGAGAAGACAAAAAAGTGCAATCCAAATGAAACCACAAGAGAAGCCTTCAGGAGATGAACTGAGTGATATGGAAATAATCAAACTTCCAGATGTGGAGTTCAAAATAATGATGCTTAGGGATCTTAGAACAACAATGGATGGTCATTATGAACACCTAAATAAAGAAATAGCAAGTATAAAAAAGAATCAGTCGGAGATGACAAATACAATATCAGAAATAAAGACCACAATGGAAGGAATTAAAAACAGGATAGATAGAGCTGAGGATCGAATCAGCGAGTTGGAGGACAACTGGAATGAAGGCATAAAAGCAGAGAAGAAAAAAGAAAAGAGACTCAAAAAGTCTGAGAAAACTCTTAGAGAGCTCTGTGACAACATGAAGAGAAATAACATCCGCATCATAGGGGTTCCTAAAGAAGAAGAAAAAGAACAAGGGATAGAGACTTTGTTCAATCATTTCATAGCTGAAAACTTCCCTAAGTTAATGCAGGAGAAACTCTCACAAGTTCAAGAAGCACAGAGGACTCCATAAAAGAGAAACCCAAAGAAACCTACACCAAGACACATCATAATTAAAATACCAAAGCTAAGCGATAAAGAGAAAATATTAAAAGCTGCAAGAGAAAAAAAGTTATCACCTACAAAGGAGCCCCCATAAGGATGACATCTGACTTCTCAACAAAAACACTTTTTTTCCCCATTTTTCCGAAGCTGGAAACGGGGAGACAGTCAGACAGACTCCCGCATGCGCGCGGCCAGGATCGACCTGGCATGCCCACCAGGGGGTGATACTATGCCCATCTGGGCCATCGCTCTGTTGCATCCAGAGCCATTCTAACACCTGAGGCAGAGACCACAGAGCCATCCTCAGCACCTGGGCCATCTTTGCTCCAATGGAGCCTCAGCTGCGGGAGGAGAAGAAAGAGACAGAGAGGAAGGAGAGGGGGAGGGGTGGAGAAGCAGATGGGCGCTTCTCCTGTGTGCCCTGGCTGGGAATCGAACCCGGGACTCCTGCATGCCAGGCTGATGCTCTACCGCTGAGCCAACCAGCCAGGGCTCAACAGAAACACTTGAGGCCAGAAGGGAACGGCAAGAAATATTCAAAGTAATGCAGAACAAAAACCTACAACCAAGACTACTTTATCCAGCAAGGCTATCATTTAAAATCGAAGGAGAAATAAAAAGCTTCCCAGACAAAAAACAACTCAAGGAATTCATTACAACCAAACCAATGCTACAGGAAATGTTAAGGGGCTTGTTGTAAACAGATCAAAGTGGGAAAAGAATATAGCAAAAAAGGAATACAGTTTTAAAGAATAAAATGGCAATAAACAACTACATATCAATAATAACCATAAATGTAAATGGATTAAATGATCCAATCAAAAGACATAGGGTAGCTGCGTGGATAAGAAAACAGGACCCATACATATGCTGTCTACAAGAGACACATCTTAGAACAAAAGATACACATAGATTGAAGGTAAAAGGATGGAAAAAACATTTCATGCAAATGCAAATGAAAAAAAAGCTGGGTAGCAATACTTATATCAGACAAATTGGACTTTAAAACAAAGGATATAGTAAGAGATAAAGAAGGCCACTACATAATGATAAAGAGAGTAATCCAACAGGAAGATATAACTATTATAAATATCTATGCACCTAATATAGGAGCACCTAAATATATAAAGCAGACTTTGATGGATTTAAAGGGTGAGATCAACAGCAATACTATAATAGTAGGAGATATCAATACCCCACTAACATCACTAGATAGATCCTCAAGAAAGAAAATTAACAAAGAAACAGCAGACTTATTAGACACACTAGATCAACTTGATTTAATAGATATCTTCAGAACCTTTCACCCTAAAGCAGCAGAATATACATTCCTTTCAAGTGCTCATGGTACATTCTCTAGGATAGACCACATGGTAGGGCACAAAAGTGGTCTCAACAAATTTAAGAAGATTGAAATCATATCAAACACTTTCTCCGATCACAACAGCATGACACTAGAAATGAACCACAACAGAAAAACTCAAAAATTCTCAAACACATGAAAACTAAATAGCAGGTTGTTAAATAACGAATGGATTAAGAATGAGATCAAAGAATAAATAAAAAAAAACTCCTAGAAACGAATGACAATGAGCATACAACAACTCAAAATTTATGGGACACAGCAAAAGCAGTACTGAGAGGGAAGTTCATAGCACTACAGACACACTTTAAGAAGCTAGAAAAAGCTCAAATAAACAACTTAACCTTGCATGTAAAAGAACTAGAAAAAGAACAGCAAGTAAAGCCCAAATGTAGTAGAAGGAAGGAAATAATAAAGATCCGAGCAGAAATAAATGACATAGAGGCTAAAGAAACAATACAGAGGATCAATGAAACTAGGAGCTAGTTCTTTGAAAAGGTAAACAAGATGGATGAATCTTTAACTAGACTCACCAAGAAAAAGAGAGAGAGGACTCAAATAAATAAAATTAGAAATGAGAGTGGAGAAATAACAACTGACACAACAGAAATACAAAATGTTGTAAGAAAATACTATGAAGAACTGTATGCCAAAAAACTAGACAACCTAGATGAAATGGACAAATTCCTTGAAACATACAATCTTCCAAAAGTCAATCTGGAAGAATCAGAAAACCTAAACAGACCGATTACACCAAATGAGATCGAAACAGTTATCAAAAAACTCCCAACAAAGAAAAGTCCGGGGCCTGATGGCTTCACAACTGAATTCTACCAAATATTCAAAGAACTAACTCCTATCCTTCTCAAACTATTTCAAAAAATTCAAGAGGAAGGAAGACTTCCAAGCTCCTTTTATGAGGCGAGCATAATTCTGATTCCAAAACCAGGCAAAGACAACACAAAGAAAGAAAATTATAGGCCAATATCTCTGATGAATATAGATGCTAAAATCCTCAACAAAATATTAGCAAACTGGATCCAACAATATATGGAAAAAATCATACACCATGATCAAGTGGGATTTATTCTGGGGAGGCAAGGTTGGTACAATATTCGTAAATCAATCAATGTGATTCATCACATAAACAAAAAGAAGGAGAAAAACCATATGATAATTTCAATAGATGCAGAAAAAGCATTTGATAAAATCCAGCACCCATTCATGATCAAAACTCTCAGCAAAGTGGGAATACAAGGAACAGACCTCAACATGATAAAAGCCATCTATGAGAAACCCACAGCCAACATCATACTCAATGGGCAAAAAGTAAAAGCAATACCCTTAAGATCAGGAACAAGGCAGGGGTGCCCCCTTTCACCACTCTTATTTAACATAGTCCTGGAAGTCCTAGCCACAGCAATCAGACAAGAAGAAGAAATAAAAGGCATTTAAGTTGGAAAAGAAGAAGTAAAACAATCATTAATTGCAGATGATATGATATTGTATATAGAAAACCCTAAAGTCTCAGTCAAAAAACTATTGGACCTGATAAATGAATTCAGCAAAGTGGCAGGATATAAAATCAATACTCAGAAATCAGAGGCATTCTTATATGCCAACAATGAACAGTCAGAAAGAGAAATTAAGAAAACAATCCCCTTCACTATTACAACCAAAAAAATAAAGTACCTAGGAGTAAACTTAACCAAGGAGACTAAAGACTTGTACTCGGAAAGTTACAAAGCATTGATAAAAGAAATCAAGGAAGATACAAACAAGTGGAAACATATACCGTGCTCATGGTTAGGAAGAATAAACATCATTAAAATGTCTATATTATCCAAAGCAATCTATAAATTCAATGCAATGCCAATTAAAATACCAATGACATACTTCAAAGATATAGATCACATATTCCAAAAATTTATATGGAACCAAAAAGGAACACGAATAGCCTCAGCAATCTTAAAAATGAAGAATAAAATGGGAGGTATCACACTTCCTGATATCAAGTTATACTACAAGGCCATTGTACACAAAACAGCCTGGTACTCGCATAAGAACAGGCATATAGATCAATGGAACAGAATAGAGAACCCAGAAATAAACCCACACCTTTATGGACAATTGATATTTGACAAAGGAGGTAAGGAAATACAATGGAGTAAAGACAGCCTCTTTATCAAATGGTGTTGGGAAAATTGGACAGCTACCTGCAAAAAAATGAAACTAGATCACCAGCTTACACCACTCACAAAAATAAACTCAAAATGGATAAAAGACTTAAATGTAGGCTGTGAAACTATAAGCATCTTAGAAGAAAACATAGGCAGTAAGCTCTCTGACATCTCTCGGAGCAATATATTTGCTGATTTATCTCCACGGAGAAGGGAAATAAAAGACAGGATAAACAAATGGGACTATATCAAACTAAAAAGCTTTTGCACAGCTAAAGACAACAAGAACAGAATAAAAAGACAAACTACACAATGGGAGAACATATTTGACAATATGTCTGATAAGGGGTTAATAACCAAAATTTATAAAGAACTTGTAAATTTCAATACCAGGAAAACAAACAGTCCAATCAAAAAATGGGAAAAAGAAATGAATAGATACTTCACCAAAGAGGACATACATATGGCCAATAGGCATATGAAAAAATGCTCAACATCACTAATCATTAGAGAAATGCAAATTAGAACCACAATGAGATATCACCTTACACCAGCCAGAATGGTGCTCATCAACAAAACAACACAGAATAAGTGCTGGCGAGGATGTGGAGAAAAGGCAACCCTTCTGCACTGCTGGTGGGAATGCAGACTGGTGCAGCCACTGTGGAAAACAATATGAAGATTCCTCAAAAAACTGAAAATCAAACTGCCTTTTGACCCAGCTATCCTACTTTTAGGAATATACCCCAAGAACACCATAGAATGGCTCCAAAAGGAGAAATGCACCCCCATGTTTGTGGCAGCATTGTTCACAATAGCGAAGATCTGGAAACAGCCCAATTGTCTATCAGAGAACGAGTGGATTAAAAAGCTTTGGTACATATATACTATGGAATACTACTCAGCCATAAGAAATGATGACATCGGATCATTTACAATAACATGGATGGACCTTGATAACATTATACAGAGTGAAATAAGTAAATCAGAAAAAACTAAGAACTATATGAATCTATACATAGATGAGACTCAGAGACATGAACAAGAATGTGATGGCAACGGGGGTGGGAAGGTGGGGGAGGAGGGATGGGGCGAGGAAGGGGAGAGGCGGTGGGGGAGGGGAGGGGCACAAAGAAAACCAGGTGACAGAAGACAATTTGACTTTGGGGGAGGGGTATGCAGCACAATCAAATGTCAAAATAATCTGGAGATGTTTTCTCTCAACATATGTACCCTGATTTATCAATGTCACTGCATTAAATTTAATAAAAAAAATATTGTGGTGGTTGCTCAAAAAATTAAAAATAGAATGACCATATGATCCAGCAATTTACCTCTGGGCATATAAATATATTTAAAAAATTGAAAGCAGGGTTTTGAAGAGATATTTTTATATCTATGTTCACAGCAGCACTGTTCTCAAAAGCCAAGAAATAGAAAGAACACTGATGTCCATCAACAGATGAATGGATAAACAAAATGTGATGTATCTGTACAATGGAATATTAGTCAACCCTAAAGAAGAAGGAAATTCTGCCACATGCTACAACATGGATGAACTTTGAGGAAATTATGCTAGTGAAATAAACCAGCCACAAAAAGACAAATACTGCCTGATTCTACTTATACAAGGTGCCTGGAATTCATAGAGACAGATAGTGAAACATTGGAAAGGGAAGAACAGTGAATTGTTTAATGAGTATAGAATTACAATTTTGCAAGATGAAAACATTTTGGAAATTGGTCGCACACCGTAAATATTTTTAACACAACTGAAGTGTACTCTTAAAAATGGCTTAAGACGGTGAATTTTATGTGATACGTATTTTACCACAATTAAAAAGACGACTGGCCTTGCAAATAAGCCCTAATTAAGATGCTGGGCAAGAAGACAACAGTGCGGCCTAACGAGACGCTGGTGGTTGTGGCGCAGCGAGGAGCTCAGTTCTTCTCTGGCCTTTCCTCTTAACCCCCTTCCCGTCTGGCTTCCGGTGGGACAGGCTGGTGTGAGCAGCAGACACAGCCTGAGTGCACTGGCTGGGAGTGAGGAGGCTGCAGGTCTGTCTGACACGGCCGTGTATGGGCTGAGTGGCGCTGGACTGCGCACGTGCCCTCGCTCACCTGAAGACTGTTTACCTGTGGACTGATAGGGTTGGTCCAGATGAGCTCTAAGGGGCCTTTATTCCCCTTGAGCTGTGTGCGGGTCAAGGTCTCAGCCAACAACAGGGAACAGAGGAGAGGACTCCACACGTTGGAGGAAGGCGCCAGGGTGGGGGGAGGCGGATCTGGTAATAGTGATACATGTGGGTGACAGATTGGAAAGCCTGCGGGAGGCTCCCGGCTCGGCGAGAATCCTCTCAGCCCCCCACTCTTGCTATTAAATGTGGGACACAGCCTGCCAAGGGCTGCTCCAGGCCCAGCAGGTCCACGGGCACAAGGTTCCATTTCCATTTTTATGAGTATTTCCTGAACTCTCAGGGGATTCCTGCCAGGTACTATGTGCTTGAGAGCGAAGTGCCACAGAACAGAGTTTACGATTTCTTTTAGAGAAAATAGGTGAGAAAACAGACAAGACTTGATGGGAGAGGGCTGTCAGGACACCTATACGGCTGTTCGTGCCCACAGGTTGCAGGCGGACCTGCCAGGGCACAGGGGGCGACACACGCATCCTCTCAGTTCAGGAAAGTTCCAGAGCAGGAAGTGCTTCTGTCATGGAACTCCCGGGAGTGCGAGGATGACAGGTCTCAAACGGCCCCGATGGGAAGTGGCCGTGTGGCCGTCCCGAGTCTCCACTGGCCTTTGTCATCTGCTGAGCATAGGCAGAGGCTACGGAAGGAGGACTGGTTTTGGAGATAGAGGGACCGAAACTGAATTCTGACTCCAACCATTGGTCTTGTACAAAGTACTTGACCGCCTTGAACTTCAGAACCTATCTTGCAGGGCTGCTTCAAGGTTTAGAAAAACTACAGATATGCCTTAGTGCCCGGGACGCAGGGAGTGTTCAACAAATGGTAGACGACGAAGAAAGCATAGCCTATCAGGCATCCCCAAACTACGGCCCTCGGGCCGCATCCGGCCCCCTGAGGCCATTTATCCGGCCCCCGCCGCACTTTGGAAGGGGCACCTCTTTCATTGGTGGTCAGTGAGAGGAGCACTGTATGTGGCGGCCCTCCAACGGTCTGAGGGACAGTGAACTGGCCACCTGTGTAAAAAGTTTGGGGACCCCTGCTGGAGGCCATCCTGTAGGTTGGTGCAGATAGGTGGGCTAATATTAATTGCTAAAATAGGTATGTGTTGTGACAGTTTTAAAACATCTGAACAATGTTTAATAATCCTCTTGACAGAATTACTGAGAGGTGAAGATCTGTCTTCTCCCCCGGAATCTAGGCAGACTTGTAACTGCTTGGACTATTAATAGCATGTGTTGGAAGCCACCATGAGACTTTTGAGGCTAGATCACAAAATAGCGATGCAGCTCCCTTCTTTGTCATAGAGGCATTTGGCTGTGGAACCTGAAGCTTCCATGTAAGAAGTATGACCACCCAGAGGCTGCCCTGCTGAAGACGTCGAGGGTGGGCTCTCAGAGGACAGCCTTGTCAAGCCAGCCTCCCTCCCGTCTTTGCTAATGTAGCAGACAGGTGAGCAACGCCAGGCTGGGCCGTGCCCACCACTGGCCCTGTTGGCTGAATGCCACTGCGTGGCCTCCATCAACGCCACATGATATGAAAAGTGACCTAGCTGAGCCCTGACTGAACTCTTGTCCCACAAAATATAGAAGTTGTTTTACAGCCACACTCTGAGTATTTGTTCATAGATAACTGAAACGTATGAATGACAGGCATAAAGAGGACAAGTGTCTAACTATGAGACAAAGGAAGGCTCTAGAAAACAGGAGACACTTGAGTTTTGCTCAAAGAATTGACGGGAGTTCATCGGACAAGGAGAAAGGACAAGGGAGTCCCAGGCAGAGGACGGATGCTCAGGGAACAGCAGGTTGTCTGGGTGATCTGGGGAGGGGACAAACTGTCATTCATGAAAGCCTTGAGTGACAGTCCACAGAGCTCGGGCTTTATCAGTATTATACAGCAACGTATGAAGTAGCTGTCATCTCTGCTGGACTGAGAAGGAAACTGGGATCCAAGGGTTTGTAAAGTCATTTTCGAGGCTATAAAGTATCGGCAAAGCCCAGGTCTGAGCAGATCTGCCTGACTCTGAAGTCCATGCTCTTTTTTTTTTTTTTTGTATTTTTCTGAAGCTGGAAACGGGTAGAGACAGTCAGACAGACTCCCGCATGCGCCCAACCGGGATCCACCTGGCACGCCCACCAGGGGGTGACGCTCTGGCCCTCCGAGGCATCGCTCTGCTGCGACCAGAGCCACTCTAGCGCCTGGGGCAGAGGCCAAGGAGCCATCCCCAGCACCTGGGCCATCTTTGCTCCAATGGAGCCTCGCTGCAGGAGGGGAAGAGAGAGACAGAGAGGAAGGAGAGGGGGAGGGGTGGAGAAGCAGATGGGCGCCTCTCCTGTGTGCCCTGGCTGGGAATCAAACCCTGGACTTCTACACGCCAGGCCGATGCTCTACCACTGAGCCAACCGGCCAGGGCCTGAAGTCCATGCTCTTAATATGCTAGACCCACCAAGGTGGAAAAGGTCATTTTAGGAGCGCCAGAATAAACCAAAAGGAGTATTGTGGACTGCAAGCCCATAGGTGACAATGAATATATAAAATACTTTCAGACAGGACAGGACCAGAGCAGGAGACATCCTAAAGGGTGTGGAGAAAGGCATGGGGTGGGAGGGGGCTGGAGACGTTGGTGGCCAGAGGGTCATTGAAGGAGTCCAGGGAGGTCTGGGTCAGCACAGGGTGTGGGGTGGGGAGGAGGGGGCTGGTGAGAACCATTTCAAAGGCAGAACGTTAGGAAGGGACTGTGGGATGAGAAGCAGCAGCGTGAGGTGGCACTGAGACTAACACCTGGGCAAGGTGGGCCGTCATCTGCAGAGGCAGGCAAGAGGAGGAGGTTGCGCCAGCCGGAACGGGCCAGGGGCAGTGACTTTGGCCACCCATACTGCTTCCTCTTGCAGGGCCTGCAGGGCCTCACAGGGCAGCTGCTATGATGTTAAGGAGGCTCAGGAGGCAGGACTGCATCAGGGAGCTTGGGGAGTGCCAAGAGGGTTGCGACTGTGGCTCAGGGGGACATGTCCGGGTGGTGCTCAGGTGAGGGGCATGCTGGGAAGGCAGGGCTGTGGGAGGGGCTGGCAGGCTGCCTGCAGAGGGTGCAGTGTGGAGAGCGAGCTGGCTCCGGTCCCCGTGAACTCGGCTGCCCCATCACCAGCTCTTCCAGCTCCGTGTTGCAAGGGTGGTGGTCCTTGGGGCTCTGAGAGCAGATGGCTCCACAGCGGTAGGCACTGCAAAGGTTTATGTGTTGTGGATTCTTAGTGAAGCCAAGAGGAAGGAGGGATGCTCTTCCCCTTCTCTGTTCCAAGGGTCCAACCTTTCTCGATGCCATCTGCAATACATGCCAGCAGTTTGTGAAACCGGTCACCCCTAGCGTGGCCGCGTCCTGGTGTCTGGAGAGGGGCAGATGTCCACGTCACTTCTTGGATCCTGCTTCCCTTGTGGTGAGTGACATGGTAGAGATGACACACGGTCTTCCCAGCCACAGCGAGCTCTGCCTGCTTCCTTCAGAGCACAGTGAGTGAGGGGACTGAAGGTTCTGGAATTAGCAGATCAAGTTCAAGCTCAGCTTGGCCACTTACTATTTGTGTGACCTTGGATGGTCCAACCTCTCTGAGGCTCAGTTTCTTCTTCTGAGGAAAAATGCCTTTTTTTAATTTTTCTGGGTAATTGTAAAGATAAGTAGAGTTTAGGAAAGCAGCCAGAGAGAGGCTGGTTTGTAACATTTCCCTCTCCAGTCTCCCCTGGGACTCCATCTTACCGGAGAGAAGAATGGGCAGGAAGCTCCGTTCCGAGCTCAGATTGGCAGCCACTGGCCTGCGTTGTCAACTGAGCTCTCTGGGCCAACAAGAGCTGCCCTCACCTGCTCAGCACACACCTGCCTCCTGGCGGACAACTGCAGGGCCGGATGGGGCTGCTCTTCACTGCCCCTCGCCCCGCCCCGGGTTCTCTGTTGAAGCACTTGGCGTGGCAAAGAGGACAGGGCAGGTGCCAGGTTTGGGAGGGAGGATGCTGGCTCAGACCTGGGGGGTTTGGGCAGCTCTGCAGTTTTATCCTGAACGTGAAGCAGCAGCAGAGCCATTTCTGGGCATCCCTGGAGCATTGCCAACGTGCTGCCTCCTGGCCTAGCGAAGACTCCGGGCCAAGGACCAGCACCACCAGTGTCGATGACTACAACTCATCCAAGTTATCCACCGGGCCAGATCTGTCGGCCTGGGATGTCTCATGAAAAGTAGGATCAGCAGAGAAAATACGCTCAGACATGTCAGAAAGTAGGCACAGAGCGTCTTTGGGTTTAGCTGCCTGTTTCTTGCAGTAGTCATGTCAACCTCTGAGGTCTCCTGCCCATCAATGGTAGAAGGAGGGAGGGAATGGGAAGCGGTGGTGAACTAATCACCGGCAGTCTGGTGCTGGAGACCTCTGTGTGCACCACTCTGGGTTTAAGTTTCAGAAAGGAAGGGAAGGCGAGGGCCACTAGTTAGAACTTCTGATAAAGTCCATTTTACTGATGGCAAAGCTACTCTTCTTATTTTTGCTTAATCCCCAACCCCTCTCCCCCTGACGGCTGTCAGTCTGTTCTACATATCTATGCTTCTATTTCTATTTTGTTATTGGTTTATTTTGTTCATTAAATTTCTCATATAAGTGAGGCCATACATATGGTATTTGTCTTTCTCTGACTACCTTATTTCGCTCAGCATAATACTCTCCAGGTCCATCCATGCTGTCACAAAGGTTAAGATTTCCTTCTTTTTTGCAGCCAAGTGGTATTCCATTGTGTAAATGTACCACAGCTTTTTTATTGTGCTATCTCTGAAGCAGATAAGTTAATTAAAGGTTAGATTTTTAAAATCGGGCTGCATCAAATTAGCAAAGATTTCAAAATAATATTCAGTACTAAAAAAGATATTGTGAGTTAGGGACTTTTACATATTTCTGGTGAGAACATGAACTGATATAAATTTTCTAGAAAAGTTTGGCAATATGTTTTGAGAATCTTAAAACTTTTGTTCAGCCTTGGCCCTGGCCGGTTGGCTCAGTGGTAGAACGTTGGCCTTGCGTGTAGGAGTCCCGGGTTTGATTCCTGGCCAGGGCACACAGGAGAAGCACCCATCTGCTTCTCCATCCTCCCCCTCTCCTTCCTCTCTGTCTCTCTCTTCCCCTCCCGCAGTCAAGGCTCCATTGGAGCAAAGTTGGCCTGGGTGCTGAGGATGGCTCCATGGCCTCTGCCTCAGGTGCTAGAATGACTCTGGTTGCAACAGAGCGACGCCCCAGATGGGTAGAGCATCGCCCCCTGGTGGGCATGCCGGGTGGATCCCAGTCAGGCGCATGCGGGAGTCTGTCTGACTGCCTCCCCGTTTCCAACTTCAGAAAAATACAAAAAAACAAACAAACCCCAAACACTTTTATTCAGCCTCTTAAACCTCAAAGTTGCGCTTCTAGGAAAGCATCCTTGAGGAAAGAGAGTTATACAGGCACTTAGACCCCAAAATACTCATAATAGATTATAATAGCATAAAAGCACCAACTAAGAAACGTGCTGTGATACGGTAATGATAATAAAGGCCGGCACACCTGTCTCACACAAAGATGTTTTTGAAGAAGTTTTACTAACATGAGATATTTTCCTGATAAATTAACTCTCCCTCCCCCTGCTCCCACACCCGTATCTAAGTCTGTTGGAACAGCATGGGTAAACCCATTTCTATACACAGAAAGGAATATCAGAGCGCATATATCAAATTGTTAACAAGGTTACCTCTGAACTGGAGGATTATGAATGCTTTGAGTTTTCTTTTTTCTGCCTTTCTGAATTTATGTGATCTGTAATGGGCATATATAGCTTTTAAAACCAGAGAAAAGGAAGTAGTTATTCTGAAAGAAGAGTCCTCTCTCTCTCTCCCTAGACCTAAGCTTACATGCAGAGGATGCCTATTCACCCCATGTTTCTATTCATGAAACTCTTCAAAGCACTTTCACCGCCATTATCTCATTACTGCCTTACACTCACTCCAGGAGGCAGGCAGGACAGGGTTTCCATCCATTTTTAGAGGGAAAAAAAATGATCCATAGGAAGGTAACATTTGAATGAAGTCTCTGCTTTATTTTTAGTGATCCATACTTCATTTACACCCTGACCCACAGCTCCCTGAGAACCTCCTGCTGACACAAGTGAGGCCAGAGGTGGGGATGAGGAGATGGACCTCACAAGGCTGAGCTGCCAAGCTGCCGACACCTCTCAGGGCTACTGCCTCCCCGAGGCTCCCATCGTGCCCTGGCAAGGGTTCTAAATCACGGTTTAGACCGTGCTTTTAACAGAGGCACAAATTGCCACTTTGCACTGCAGTGAATCTCAACATCTGATTTCCATTGACAACTAAATTAACAAATCAACTAAACTTTGCTATATTTTATGTTTTGTCTTATGCCAGATTTAATGTGTTCCAGACACATCACAGTGCAGAGGAACCTGGATTTACTGGCTCAGGGTAACCGTAAACTATTCTCTGCATCCATTTCACTCACTGAACTAGGAAGCAATTCCTGCGTCCATCTGTCAGAATCTCTGAACTGGGAGGAGATGAATGAACCAGAGGCAGCTGACCCAGCCAGGCAGTCCCCAAGAGCTGGTCATTCACTGTGCGACATGCTTCCTGGGGCTGTTACAATCAGTGGGATAATTGCACTCATAGTTTCTTGCCCTGATGTTCAGGCTTGGTCTGTACCTGCTCCCCTGACCTCACTTGGCCCCTGGAAGAGCAACTCAGAATAAAAGATCTTGCTCAGCACTCTCCATTTCTTGAAGCTCAAAAACTTAACTAATTTCATCTGATCCTGACAACACCCTATGACATGTTACTGTCACCTGATTTTATGGATGAGGAAGCCGGTTCAAGGTCAGGTAGGAGGTAAGGGGTAGAGAGGGACTAGAATTGTGACCTTCTGGAGGCGAGTCCAATAGACCTTCTAGAATATTCTAAGGTTGGGATCCTCTGTCCCTGCATGAGGGGAAGAACCCTGACCATTCATCTGAAGCCCTAGTACCTTCCCTTTGCTAAATTCTGGCTTGCCAGGTGGGCTTCTGTGCTAATGGCGGACATGTTGACCAGGCAGCATGACTGTGGTAGACAGTGGCGAAATCATCAGCACAATAAAAAATGCAGAACCTCTCCATCACCCCCAGGGAACTCCTCATGACCTTTGCAGTCCGTGCCCTCCCTACGTCTCTGGGCCCAGGCTACTGGTCTACGCTTTGTCACTCTACATTAGTTTGTATTTTAGATCAATGGAATCATACGATACCAACTCTTCTGTGTCTCCTCCTCCATTCTTGATCATGCCGTCTGCTGAACTCAGAGCCCAGACTCTGGAGGATAGGCTGGAGGTTGTAATGGGGAGACATCTGTGTGAAGTTGGTGTCTTCCCAGGGAGGGCCTCATGACAAACTTCTGAGAAGCCAGTGGCCACCATCAGTCTGGGCACCAGCCTAACTCCACAGATCGGTGGGGCCAGGCCATTTCATTTTTCACTAACTCTGCAAGCCCTGATGCAACGAATTTGGAACATGTTCTCCTCAAATTTTATGGCTCTAACATGCTTATATCCTTACCTCAAAGTATTGCGTCCTAAGAGGAGCAGAGAAGAGGAAGTGACCCTATGTGAGAAGGTGCTGCATAGATGATAGCTCCCTGGAGTCACAGCAACCCTGGGACGTAGCTTTCCCTCTTTCCATATTCCAGAGAAACAACTTTTCAGGATTTGGTAACTTACGAAAGGCCACCCAATTGTTTCATTCTAGAGCTGTCTTTCAGCATCCAAATCCGGGGCTTTCTCCTGCCCCTTGCCTCCTGATGGGCACAGAGATCCCTCATAATGAAAATGGTGGAATAGCATTTGGTTATCGCCTCGGCCAATGCTGACATTGCCCTGTTTGCAATTCCTGCTTGTCCCAGGCCAGGGCTAAGCTCTCCCTGACCTGCCTCAGGAGTCAGAGCCACATCCTGGCAGGCACTGCCGCCACAAGGTCACAGCCCTGCACTGAACTCTGTGTTCCTTCAACCCAGGCTCTGCCGATAACACTCTGCTGAACCCAGGGCAGACTGCCCCGAATCAAAATAGCTACAGAGCATCTTCCAAATGCCATATGGGACTGCAGAGATAAATGAGACATGGCATGGTTTTCCCCCTTAGGTTTCCAAGTCAGATTTGACAGTAAACGGGGGAGAATTCTAGACTAAACAGAATGCCTGCTTGCTTCTGCTCACATTCCAGTTATTAATTAACCTGGAGCTACCTGTCAAGAGCAGACTTTTCTGCTTAACAATGAGAGGTGAGAGCAGTTCCATTAGCACTTAGGAGAAATACTGAACCGAACCACTAAAGATAATCAGGCCCTGGCTGAGTAGCTCAGTTGGTTAGAGCATCATTCCAATATATCAAGGATGTGGGTTAGATCCCTGGTCAGGGCACATACAAGAATCAACTAATGACTGAATAAGTGGAACAACAAATGGATGTTTCTCTCTCTCCCTCCCTTCACTTCTCTCTCTCTAAGCAAAGATAACCAGATAATCATTTGGTTTGGACGTGATGCGGTATATGTGGGCAGGGGAGGAGGTGACGGGGCTGATGCTCCAAGCTGCTGGGGTGTGCCTGCAGCTAAGACCTTGGCACCTTTCTTAAAGGGCAGAGAGGAGATCTGGGTCCAGATTCTGGTCCCCAAAGCAAAGAATTCCTAAAGCCTGCCTCCTCTTACCTCTTATTAATTATAAATGAACTGACTGATGGTCCTCTTCACTCTAAGATGCAGGGGCTACCTGGAGAGTAAGGTGAACTTAGGGGAGGAGTGGGGGCGGGGCACTCCCCTCCACTGCCTTCCAGGCCCAGCCCGGGACCAATGACTGCTCAGGAAACGAGCTGCCACAAAGCGAACCTTCTGCATCTGCAGAGTGCCTGCCACGAGCCTCAGACGAAACTGGCATTTCCTCCACAGGAGTGGTTCTCAAACTGCGGCATGCATCAACACGAGGCTTCTCACAACCCCCAGACTTCCTCATTCGGCAGCATCAGGACAGAGCCTGCTAACTTGCATTTCCAATTATGCCAATTCTGATGGTGCTGATCCTAGAACTGTACCTTGGGTTTGGCTGCAAGACTTTTGGGGTTTTCTGTGTCACCTTGAAGACTCTCTCATGAACCTGATGTGGGCTGATGAACTGGACAAGTGCACTTGTCCCCCCTAAACAAGGGGACATTTGGGGGTGAAGAAGTTCACTCTCTTCTCTGAGAGGCAACATGGTCACTGCCAGGTTGGGTGGGTGCTGAAAGCATGGATTGCAGGATTCCATCCTCACCCCCATGAGCCAGAGTCTCCCATCTCTCTGCAGCTGACTTGGCACCTCTACCCAGCAGATGGTCCCCCAGGATGGCCCATCTGGGTCTGCTTATCAGGATGAATAAACAGAGTCTGTAAAGGGCTGGCAGCTCTGGAGAGGGCATCTCAGCACAGTGCTCATCATAATAATGCTTCCCATTCATAGGCTGTGCTGCGTGTCCTCAGGGCACCACGGACTCAGCTCATCGGGTCTCTGAACAACTTGGCCAGTCAGGTCAGTAGGAAGTAAGGCGAGAAGGAGGCCATGCATCAGTCGTGTCATTCTGTGGTTGAAAAGCTCAAGCTCAGCGGTACCAAGTCACAGAGCCAGTTGGGACATTTCGGTTAGCTAGTTAGTGGCAGGACCAGGGTTCCTCACACACTGTTTATTCATATGATATGACAGCAAGTACGAATGGCTCATATGGTCAACATCGTGGCTTCCTAAGCACTTTGACACGACGCTGAGATTCAGTCCTTGTCATAATTCTGTGGGGTAGTTATAGAGCCATGAGAGGTTTGGTTCTGGTCCAGATCACACAAAAAGAACAGGCAGGTCTGAAGGGAGCCTGCTTTCCCTGACTAACAGTGCCCTCTGTCAGGATGGACTCCTCACTCAGCGCTCTCTCCATGGTAATAGTGTGCCCTGAGATGCTCCATCGAAGGGGCCCACTTCCAGTGCGGACACCTCCATGGGTCCTGGGCTGCCTGAGTTGGATGCTGCCCCACTGCACAATCACTGTAAGCTGAGCAAGCAGCTCATCCTGAGACACAGTTTCTCGTGTGTGCTCTGGGGACGATAAGAAGACCTTCTTTGTCAGGTCTTCGGGAAGAGCAAATCAGCCCGCTTCCATCAAGCCCCAGGGTTGCCTGGCCCAAGCATAGCCTGGGGACGGTCGGCCCTGATGAAATGGGCTGCAGGGCTGCCTTCTCCACGGGCCTAGAGGAGACAGTGGAGTCGGCTTTCTCCTGCGGGGAGCTGATCCTTGTTACTGGGGAGCAGGCGTTTCCCTGGCCTGCGGCACAGCCTGTCCTTTCATTCTTGACCCCATTCTGACTGAAGTCTTCACAATAGGCCTCAGCCTGGGGTTCGGCCTCTGTTTGACTGTGGCCTCATCCAGGGAAAGTCACTTCAAACTGTTTGCTTGTGATTGCTGCCTCATAGACTGAGATTTCCTGGCTTTGCAGTCTATTAGGAATCACAGTGGGGAGATCACAGTGCATTATGCAGAGGCAATTGGCATGGCACTGACCAGGGTAGGGGGCAGCGGATGAAGAGAGAGGTTCATTTAGACACAAAACAACTCCACATTCAGGAAGCAGGGGTCTGCTGTACCGGGGGTTTTGCAACCCTCCAATGCAAGAATCGGTGGCAGCCTGTGCCGTGGCTGGTGGCCTCTCCTTTCATTTTTTGCTGTTCTTGCAGGTGGCACCTTGCAGTTGTTACGAAGGATGTGTATAGGTTGGCCAGGAGATGGAGAGGGGCCATTTGAGCAGGAAGAGGGATGAAGACATGGCTTATACACTCAACACCCGAGAGCAGCCCGGGGTATACGGCGAGGCCTGGGGGAAGTAAGGTGAGAAGGCAGCCAGAAAGGACCAGTGTCGGCAGGGCCCCTGTCACCATGACTACCGGAGAGGGCTATTCAGGAGGGACCTGGCTGGCGGTGTGGCTCCAGCAATGGAGGAATCAGAGACAGAGCATACACCCCATGGGGGAGTCAGGCAGGCCCCAGGGCCCCGGAGGGTGATCAAGAGTCAGGATGAGCATGTCCAGCAGGAAGGCTGGGAAACAGTTGATCTTAAGGCAAAGGCTCAGTCATCCGGGCTATTCTTTCTGGGGCTTGCTTTTCATATCTGTAAGATAGGTATAAATAATTCTTGTCCTATCTGTCCCATCAGGATCAGAACTGTTCCGCTGCCCAACTCCAGGGCCTATCGGACATGCTGGTGATGAGATGGAAACCATAGAGGACAGCGACTTCAGTATTCCGTTCAGTGTGCTGGATGAGAGTGCTTTATCATGGCCCAGCCCTGGGGCACTTGTCATGGCCAGAAGGAAGTTAGTGGTCCATCGGTGACCTCTGGTTCCGGTAGGGAGATGGGCAGATGTGGAGATCCTGGGAAGACCTCTGCACTGAGCTGCGTCCAGTCAGGGTGGCTGCTGCAGGCGCGGCCTGCTGGTCTCTGTCAGCTATCGGAAGCCTCCCAGACTCTTCACGGGGCTGCGCTTCTGAGACCGCCCCTCCAGAATGTGGGCTCAGGCTGCGCTTCTGAGACCGCCCCTCCACAATGTGGGCTCAGGCTGTGCTTCTGAGACCGCCCCTCCACAATGTGGGCTCAGGCTGCGCTTCTGAGACCGCCCCTCCAGAATGTGGGCTCGGGAGTAAACTCTGCGGGGGACGAGCACCAAGAGGCAGCGGTGGCCACGTACTGAGAGCCTGCTCCGTGCCAGCCGCTGGGTAAGCCACTCTGCCTGCACTGCATGTCATTTCATCTCCACCAGCCCTGGGAGGAGGTACTATCCTCTTTGCCTGCAGAAGTTAAGTGGTCAGAGCCAGATTTGAACTATGACTTGTCTACCTCTGACTTGGAACAACTTCTGCTACACTGGTGTCTCCCAAATGGTGTTCGGCAGAAAGCAGTGGTTCTGGGGGCTGATTTTGGTGCTTCATCAGAAAGGTAATTTCACGGCAATAAGTACAGAAAGCCTGCGTATTCTACTTTCGTCGCAGCGATATGCACGGTGCATGAGCACATTAAGCACTCTGAAAAGTCCTGCACTAAAAAAAAATCTGGGCAGCAGTTTAAAAATTAACATTCATTACATGTATTTGAAGATGAGGCACTTTCATCCCAACAGTGTTTGGAAATACTGAGTTATATTAGAGCTTTAAAAAATTAATATGTAGAATTATTAAAGATAGGTCAAATATACTTTCATTCTCTTGGGATCTTATATTCCTAGGGAGGTTAAGACATGAAAACTCCTGGATGTTTAAGGGAAGACTGACTCATTCTCCCTGAAGGCTTCACAAGGGGTCACACTCACGTGGGGCTGTGATAAATCTCTCATTTGATAAGGGGAGAAGGGAAGGCATCCCAGGCAAAGGCCAGGGCGCGAGCGACATGCCCGTCCGTGCTGGATACATCACCCTTCTGCTTTGCTGCCCGAGTTCCTGTCTACAGTGCCACCCAGCACCGCTCCTGCCACGTCTGATTGAGCCAGGACAAGCAATTCCAAGGCGGCCATCACTTGTGACTTATGTGGTCTGACCCAGAGAAATAAGCTAGAGTGATCAGATTCCCAACTTGGGAAATCTGGCTAAACCATGGAAAGACTTGATGATGTATGGCTACAATTGCAGCTGAGAAGTCTCAAAGTGGAGTCAGGCCGGAGAGGCCACAGCGGGCCAGGTACACCCAGTTAGCTCAGTGGGAGGAGGGGGTGGGCGGGAGGCAGACGTGCACTCCTGAAGGGAAGGCTCTAGCTGGAAGGAGAGCCAAAGAGAGGAGTGACACAACTGGGGCTGTTCAAGTGAAGAGCAGGCGTTGGCATTAAGAGCCAAGAAGTGTCCTGTTGGGGTCCCTGCAGCCCCAGGCATTCAGGACCTCCTCAGCCCTGGCCTCAGCACCCCTAACCTTGGCAGCCACCATCTCTTCCAGCTTCCCGCAGTGTAAGAAGTTGGAGATGACAACTGTCTCAGTGTGGTGGTGCGGAATCACGGACAAGGCACAGACCAGGAGGCGGCGACCTCGGCTCTGGTTCCAGCTGTGCTGACCACTAGCCACCCACTGCATGTCTGTGCTGCGCCCTCCCCTCCCCTCTGCTGACCTGAGCCAGTGAGGACCCTGGGGAAGAGCAGAGGATACGCCCGTGTGGAAGCCCTTGGGGAGCTGTCACAGTGGCACACACTTACTACTATTATTAGCTGTAAAAATGGTTGGGAAAAAGGAAAGCCAGAGGTGTCTTTGAGAGCCACATGAACCTGTCTCCCCCTGAGGGGGTCCTCAAGGGCTCGAGGGCAGTGCAGCCTGGGAGCCCCTACTCGAGGTCCTCCCCAGCCTCGCCCAAAATGTGCCTGTGTGGTGGCAACACTAAACACACTAAAGCGAAGGCACAGAGGACACTATGTCAGATGGGGAAACTGAGGCCCGGGAGGGTTGACATTATGATACTGAATACTTAATCAGCAATCAGCAATGCAGGCTCTCCCAGACCCATCTATAGAGCAGTGGCCACAAGGAATCAAAACTGTAATGGGTGAGAGGAAGGAGAAGAGAGTCTGGGGGCAGTGAGGAATAGGAGGGACTGTGGGGGAAGGGGTGGGGGGAGGGGGAGAGCCCGACAGCGCCTGGGGGAGAGGGCAGAGTGAGGAAGGGTCAAGATGGGCATGGGCCACTCGTTCACTGGCACAGTTGGCCCTGGGCTCCCGTGGCTGTCCTCCCTCACTCCAGGTCATCTGCCTATGCCCCCCCCTCCCCCCCGTCTCAGAGAGCGCTGGGGCTGAATGGCAGCAAGGGTGCACCTGACTCATTACTCACTCTGGAGCTGGGAAATGTGAGCTTGGAGGGGGAAGGGGACTAGCTCCAAGTTCCCTGGCCCCCCATCCTTCCTGCCCTCACCCCCACGCCCTGCCTGTGCAAGAGCTGCCGGGCGACGCTGGCTGACGAATCTGCAAGGCTGGCCGGGCGCATCTCCAAGGGAAGAGAACGAGCTGGATACACTGCTCACTCCTGTCAATCAACCATCAATTTTTCACTTTTTGTATATTTACATTTGCAATCTCCCCGATTTCAAGGTAAGAGAGGGAAAAAAAAAGATGTAACTGAACAGAAAAGACTCATCTCTGGAATTTTGTGGCCTGAGAACCCAGAGCTCGTGTTGCCCTGCCAAGTCTCCGTCTAGCGCCATTCACAGCAAGCCCCCTCTCCTGAGGGCAGAGGGTGGGGACCTGCAAAGTGCTGTCTGAGGTGAGCCCCGCCCCTGTCTGCACTGCACACCTGCACTGAGCTGTGAGTGTCGAGGTTTCAATCTTTTCCGGTGGAGGAGGTCATGGTGGGGTGAGGGGCCGAAGGGAAAGTGTTTATTGAAAACTTGCCATTAGGCTGAAATTGCTGACCTGGGACCACTTTGGAACCATGGACATGGCAATTTCATATGATTCAAGCTAATACATATAAGCACTGCTGAATATCTTATAAACACTCCAACTCCACAAAGAAAACACTTTTACTTCTTTTTGCCTGATTAGGACAACGAGCCTCAAAGGTAAGGAGAAGAATAGGCAAGTGCTGAAACTTTAGACAAGGGACAGCCATTGGGCCTATTCACAGGTGAGCCTCAGGCCGAGACCAAGGCGTTCCTCTCACTCCCAGCCCTGCAGTCCCAGCCCAGCCTCCAGCGGACACCGGCACCTTGCGTATGACTTTCCGGCTGCTGCCATGTGCCCGTCACAAGATCCTTCAGAGCTCATTTCTGAGCCTGTAGGGCTGTGAAAAGACCGAAGGATGTCTAAGTAAGGCAGGAGGTTCAGAGAGGCCGAGTGTGGCCCGCTCCCTGCTCTGGCTTCTAAAGAAGCTGCCCCCTCTTAAGTGGCTAGTTCTCTGTGCTGTATGTGACCCCTTTCTGGCCATGATTGAAGAGCAGCCCTCCCACAGGCCTAGCAGCCTGAACTGATGTGGCCTTGCTCAAAAGGCCCATCTGGGCCAGTCAGGTACTCTCCTTTAGAATTTGAAACTGAGGCGTGCTTCTCGGGCGTGGCCTCGAGGTCTCAGGGCGGGTGTGGGGCCGGGACAGCGGCTTATCAGAGCAGGGGAGCAGGGCAGCACCCCACCAGGAGCAGGAGCTGTGCATGGGCACCCCTATATGTGTGTGCACGCACACACACACACACACACACACTCTTCACATTATTCTTCAGCCTTTCTCCTCATTACCCCAATTGTAGACATAGAAAAAGCTAACACTCAGCGGCTTTAATGAGCCCTAACACATGGGAAAGAGGAGGTGCTCTCACATCTCCTTCGAGAAGATACAGTGTTGCTTTCTTGGCATCCATCGCTTTCTGTTCCAGTGCTAGGCCGTGGATACCCTTACCATGCTCCCGCTTTTCTCAGTGGTGGCATGAGTGGGCGTCTGATGCTGGCCCTAGCAGCTGACTGGTTCCAGAGGCCTTTGGCCAAGCCCCGGCAGCTTTACTGCTTCTCTGATGAGTAGGGCTTAACCCTTTCCACCCGAATAGTGTTCACAGATATTATTTCACTTGTTCGCACAATATTCCTGTGATGAAGGCATGGTGGGCATGATGATTTTCATATTTTCAGAAGGGGAAACACAGTCACACAATGTTGGGCCTACACTCAGGCCCCTGGTTCCCAGTGTAGTGCTTTTCTAGGTGGTCTTTCTGGTCCTCAGGTGAATGTGTACTGGGTAACTACTGAGTCTGTAAATCCCAGGAGCTCAGCCCGTCCTGGCCCGTACTCTCCCCCCACACACATGCACACACGTACACACACACACGCACACACATGCACACACCATACACATGCATACCACACACACACACACGCATATACACCATGTGCACACTCACGTCCTTGAAGGTCTCTGCCACACGTGCCGTTACCCCACACTCCCTTCCCTCAGCTGCGGCTCATTGCCCAATGGGCCCCTGCAGTAATTGAATGGCTGCACTCGAAGGGAAAGCCTTTTAGCCACAGGAAGCAGTTCTGCTGATTCAATCTCATCTAATTAAGAGTCACTGAACTGTCAGACACATTACCTTTTGGATTGGGCACAAAACCAAGAGGCTGAATTCTCTAGACTCGGCGCCTGCTCTGTCCTCTGCCCGTTCCCTGGTGTTCGCCTGCCATCGGGAGGGAGGGCTTACCCGCACAGTTTGGGGGCCCTGAGGCAGACTATACAAAGCCAGAGCCAGGAGGGATCCGCACCAGGCTCCCAAGTCCCGGGTCAGTGGGCGCTGAAGCCAGTTGTGTGCCTGCATCTCTTCCTAAGTCTGTGCGCAGTGGCTGACCTCAGGGTGGTAGCTTACAATTTTCACTATCAGGAGGGCTTACAAGGCAGCCATTAGCAAATTCTGAAATCAGGGCTCCCTCTCTCCAACCCCTCTGGAGAGCTTGTTGTTAACCATCTGCTAGTTTACCACTGCCCAGGGCCCCCAGAGGTACCACGAGAGCCTCTGTGGGGAGCGTGGGAAGAGGCTGGATGGGTAGAATTGCCAGCCCCTCAGTCATGCTGCAACCTGGTGGCACTGCCTTTTGGTCTGTTCCCTAGAACAACAGCAGCCGACCTTTCCAGAGCAGTAATCAGGGGCCGGCTGTGCGCCGAGGCTTTACAGTATGGACCCACTCGACCTCCTATGACACTGAGTAGGATTATTATTAACTACTTTTTTGTAGAGGAGGCAGGTGCAGTTCAGAGACATCAAGTAACTGACCTCACATCACACAGCTAATAAGAGTGGCACCAGGATTTGGACTCAGGCAGTCTGACTCTTAACTCACACTCTTACCTTCTTTGCTTTGTTGCTTTTCCACATCAGATATAATTTGGGGGAAACATTGCCAAGTAAAAAAATATTAGTACATCAACTAACACTTTCACTAAAGCATTAGTTGAGAGATCCGAGTATTCCCGTCTACCCTCCTCCTGTGCTTTGCTGCCTCTGTCCTGGAATTCAGGAGAAACTGCTTACTCAGAGTTGGCTGAATGAATAAATGACAACTCTACCTCAGAAACCTCAAACTTGAGCAGACCCCACCGTTGGTGGTGGAATCATTCAACTGTGCTGAAAATGACATCCAGATAAATAAGGAAGAGCAAGTGTACTGTTTGGGCCCTGCACGCAGCACGGCTCCTCGGCAGCTGCTGGGTGCTGTCCGTCCGGGCTGCTTCGGACGGGCGAGCCAGGACCGGAGCTCGGCCAAGGGTCAAGAATACCTACGGGTGAGCTGAAACCCAAGCGCCGAAGCCTTCCCCGCCATGTGTAGCCCATGTGGACAGCTCCAGGTCTATCTTTCCCCTTAAAGTCCCAGTCCCACCTCCAGACCCTCAGCACTCCACGCCACTCAGTTTGCTAAGCAAGCCCCAGGCTTTTCCCCCTCAAACTGAATAAAAAGATTCAGTCAGGCCTGGGCTCTCACCTTTGTTTTTACACATTAGCTCTAATGACAGCCTCTGGCTCTGTATCTAAATTGGGATAATGTGCTATCCCGTGGGTTACACTGGGGAGTGTGAGGTAACCCCGCTGGGGGGCTGAGCACAGGCTGGTGCCTGGATCTGGGTCAGCAGGGTGATGGTGGCGCTGTTGCTGGTAGTTAGTGCTCTGCCCTCATCCCCTCCTCACCTCCATCCTCACTGTCTCTGCACCTGGTTCACCCTTCACTTCGGACTGAGTTTCAGCCCAGCCAGGCCCCACCTGTGATGTGCTTCTTAGAAGACTTCTGTGACTATTCTAGGGAGAATGGTCTCTCTTCCCTCACACAGAATGTCACAACACTGCTTCTAGCTTCCAGGAAGGCCAGTTACATTGTTCTGGAAGTCTCAGCAGTTCTGGAAAACTTTCATGACTGAGGCCTGTTCTATTTAGGACCATAGCACAGCCAAACAGAACTCCCCTTCTGTCCCTCTGATCATAGATGAGTGACGTGACAACCCTCTGGACCTCTGTCCTTTGGAATATTCAAAGTTTCTCATGCCAAGTGCCGAGCTCCAGCTGGGATTGGCTGGTATGTTCCTTCACGTTAGTGACCTCCTTTAGAATATGCAGCTAATTAACATGGTCTCCTGTTGGGGTCGGTGGGAAGAGTTTTGTTCCATATGGTGGTCAAGGGGTATATCTCACAGACTGTCCCCTCAATTTCTAAAAGACTTGATAGCTCAATGGCTTGGCCCTTCCTGGGCCCTGAAAAAGAACAGTTGTTAGTTATCAAATCTCCCTATGTATTAATCACTGTGAAAAACAAAATATACAGCATCTTATTTACTCTACTTGGCATCTCTATGCTATTATTATCAGTGGGAGATTCAACCGGTTCACATGGGTTGGGCAGAACTAATATCTAAGTTGTTGAATTAGGCGAACCGGTTGTTAAAATGGCACTTGTAATCAGGGTTCTCTCTGAGGTGGGCACCTGGGCAGCCGCCCACTGTGGAAATCACAAATTTACGTTCCTTACTCTTTTTAAACTTTCATCTGTACAACAGCGTATTCTAAGTGTCTGTAGTAATGTTCATTCCATCCATAGGTAAAAAAAATTGCAAGTGAGGGTGCCAACCAAGAAGCAATATGGAAATATCTTAAATAACAGTTTTATTTGTTTTTTTGTCAGGTATTATTTAATATTTTTTATTAATAGTTTAAAACTCTTTCTTATAACATAATCTAGTTTTGTGTACCTCTTTTATTGTTCTTATTTAAGTATTAAATGCATGAAATAATAAAATACCTTTTGGTATATATTTTTTTATACTTAAAATGGTCATTAGGGCAGAGAATTGGCTGTTAAATTATTTGAATCCCATCACTGGTTATTATCGCTAGTTTACAGATGGATGAATTGAGGGTAAGAGAAGCAGAGGAACTGGCGAGTTCACAATGCTGGTAAATAGCAGAATGGAGACTTGAACCCAGAACGGCAGACCCCAGAGCCAGAGTCCTCAACCAATATGACAGCGAGTTTGTCACGGTGCCTTGGAAGCTTTTGTTACTTCGTGAATTACTTATGAAAGGATACCTACAAATGTTGCAAAAGAAAAGAACAACTGTTCCGAGATAGATGTTCTAAACGTCATTTTCTGAAATAAGCAATAATGTCCTCATAAGATATTTTATCCCATTTATTTGGAAATTTAAATCTCTGAATGATGACTGATAGGACTGATCAAATTCTGTAATTTTCAATCAACGTTCTGGTCCGAGGTAAAAAATAAAGATGAAGAAAACATCTAGCTCAGATAAATATTTGAGCCTCATGCAGAATGTTCGGGAGTCAGCCTGCTTCTATTCAGTGTTCTTGGTCTTGTTTGTTTCCAAGTAAGAATAAAAGTCTCCCAACACATGGCCCCCAGGAAGCAATCCGGCTGACAGCTCATCCTTCCAAGGGCTCCGGGGAAATGTTTCAATCTTAAATTTGCTCAAGCGTCAGGAAAGTTGATTGTTCACCAGTTCTCTCCAATGTGGATTTCCTCTGCCCGTGGGTATCCACCTTTCTGTGCAGCTTCTCATCTTCATCTCCATAAAATAAACTGTGTGCGGTCTCAGTCAGAGGCAGCACCAATGCCATCGCTCCCACTTGGAATCACCTGCTCATTTATTTCCCTGTTCTTCCCCCAGGTGGTACTTCACTCCATTGTAATTAGTTGTCACAGAGCCCTCTCCTTCTCTACCAGACAAGCTCTGCGAGGACCAGCCATTCCCTCTTGTGAACATCCACGGATGATTAATAACTGTTTAGGGGATTAATAAATAAATGGTTCTGGCAGTTTGTTTTCAATGATGAGATAAACAATTAAGAATATGCTAGGAAGGTCCTGGCCAGTTGGCTCAGCGGTGGAGCGTTGGCCCAGCGTGTGGCGGTCCTGGGTTTGATTCCTGGTCAGGACACACAGGAGAAGTGCCCATCTGCTTCTCCATCCCTCCCCCCTCCTTCCTCTCTATCTCTCTCTTCTTTTATTGCAGCCAAGGCTCCACTGGAGCAAGGTTGGCCTGGGTGCTGAGGATGGCTCCATGGCCTCTGCCTCAGGTGCTAGAATGGCTCCAGCTGCAAAGGAACAATGCCCTAGATGGGCAGAGCATCACCCCTTGGTGCGCATGCTGGGTGGATCCCTGTCAGGCTCATGCAGGAATCTGTCTGACTGCCTCCTCACTTCTAGCTTCGGGGGGAAAATATATATATATCAGTCTATATATACTGTAATATATATTCACACACACACACACACACACACACACACATATATGTTAGGAATATGTAAAAGCATGACCCACACCAGATGCTAGGAATATGTAATATGTAGAAGGATAACCCACATCAGCCCAGCTCTGGACTTCATCCCTTCCAGTTTCAGAGAAGCTGTGCCATGCAGTTTCCAGATTGATCCCCACAAACAGCAGTGTTCCTGGCAGGTTAGTTCCTTCTTAGTGAGGAACTTAGTCAATTAGCCCAGAAATCCTGTTCCCTTTTCACTGAATACTTTCTTGGGGTTAGGTCAAAGTCATGGTATTTCATTAGGGTAATAAAAGGGAGGAAGTCAAACTCTTAGCATGTGAATGTCTCTCACATAATAAAGGCTGACTGGTAATTTATGGCTGTTCCACCTGAGGGTGACTTTGGGATCAATACCCACTCTAGCCGGACTTCCAGAGACTCAATTCATAAGACCTCTCAGCATATGGTCAGCAAGCTGCATCAGCCAGGAGGGAGTCAGGCTGTCCAGTTTGTCCCCAAGCGGAAAATCTCTTGAGCAGGTCATCTGGCCGGCTGAGCTCACTGCCTCTCACCTCCTTTCTCTGTCTGGGAGAAAATTTTACCTAACATAGAGTTTATGCAGGTTGGCCCTTTGGTGGTACCTCCATCTTTGCAGACCTCATCCAAATGCTTCTTTATCAGTATGAGGAACAAGACGTGCCTTTCAGCCCCTTCTTTATCGAGTGTCCACAGTCTGAATGCCTGACCAGATTTAAAGCCAAGTTGTGGCTTTTCCGGCTTAGCTCAAATGTCTTTGGCCTTCTCAGCCCGCTGACCCTCCCTATGGGAAAGAGTCTACATGGCCATGAGCAAGTGTTCTGGCTTCCATTCAGCACAAGTTGGCTCTGGTCCCTTTCTTTCTGAATAAGGAGCTGCTGCGGAGTTTGCAGGCTGTCTTGAACTTGGCCAGCCAACCTTCTCCCATCACAGGTCTAGCCTGTGTCCTCACCTGGGCTTTGGAGAGCAGGAAGTGCAAAAGGCACACCTCACCCAGAGCTTCTTACACAAAGCTCCCCCTGCACACGATGGATACCTTTTCCTAAAGCCATGTATTAAACAGGTTTTTGTCAGTTATGTCACGGTAAGGTTTTACTCATTGGGCATCTTCCCTGTGTATGGTTCTGTGGTCGGTGTCAGGTGCTGCGGACACAGAAGTGGTTGATTGACTCCTAGCCTCAAAGACGAGGAATCCCAGGGCAGGTGTGACAGGAGCACAGAGAGCTGGGGCTTGTGGTGAAACAGAAGTACCATAATGGTGGCGAAAGCAAAAGCCTGCAGACATTTCGAGGAGGAGAAGTTGTTTCTAGGTTGATGAGATGAATTAATTATACTTAATTTATGTGCTTTAGAGTTGAGATGTGTGCATATGAGGTTTGTTTAAAGAGAGGTGGGAGGAAGCCTACTTATTCTGGGTTCTTCTAAGAACAGTGTTTCTCTAAATTCCTACCCTGTGTGCCCCCGCCACTAAGGTTGGAACCAAAGAGGCTGCCAGGGGCTCTGAGAAAGACAAAGAGGAGCGGAGGAGAATGACCGGATTGGAGGGCGGGCCCCGGAGGCCATGTGGCCGGGAGCTGAGCAGCGGCATCTCCCGGACCATCCTTGTTGCTGAGATTCTCCCTGGAGCGCTCAGTAAACTGATGAACCTGCCGGCTGATCGCTGAGGCAGTCTCCAATCGGTACCCCTGATTGGCAAAACAGGTCCCCATGCTATTAGGAGTGGTGACAGCTTTCAGACGGGGCATAAACTAATTGTTAAAGACCCCTCAGCATTATTCACCAGGGCGGGAGAATTAGTTATAGTATCCGGGAAAAACAGCCATTTGGATAATTACATTCTGTTTCCCTGTGCCTCCCCTAACGCATTAGCGGGAGATAATATTCTACATTCTAAGTCCAGAACCATCCCACAGAGCTGCTATTAAACAGCTGTCACCTTCCTCTCCATCACAGGATGCATTTCTCAGCAGGAAGAATGACTCCCCGTGAGTGTGCGCGTGTCATCCGCATCGATCCTGGCATGCAGGAAATGTATCACCGGGGTGAGAGGTGGTGCGTCATGGGAAGAGAACACTGGGTTAGTTGTGGACGGGCTTCTGAGGCTGCTTCAGCTGTGACTTGCTGTGTGACCTTGGGTAAGTCACCTAGTTTCTCTGGTGCTTGGGTTTCCTAAGCTGCAATGTGAGGAGGCTGGGATAGGTGATTCCCTTGGGGTGTGCAGTTGGAGGTTACCATGTGGTGTCTTAATGAGCAGAGCATGAGGTCTCTATGACTCTTGCTTTGGTCTTGAAACTCTCAAAATAGACTGGCCACATGATCCTTGAATATTATGGCCTTTCCACTGCCACCGACCCCCAAAAGTAAAAGGCTCTGGAGGCACCGAGCCTGACTTTTCTTTGCTCTGCACTGACCTAAAGCTGCACAGATAGGTTGCCTTTGAAAAAAAAATTCCACTTGAGTCATCCTTTCCTCACTTCATCCGGAGCAGACCCCCGACCCCCACTACAGTGTTGTGAAGTTAGAAGGATGAGAAGTTAGAGAAGAGAATGATGGAGAAAAAGATGAAAGCAGAAAAAGAGGGATGAATGGAGAGGAGAATTAGAAGAAAATGGGAGGAAAAAACTCCTGGAGAAGGAGCTATTAGAAGGAGGCCTTCCTTCTTTCCTTCCTTCGTAACACTTACTAGCAACCAACAATCTGGCACACAATATTCTACATCAATATTTTAGGTGCTTTAGGATGCACATATGAATAAAACATGGTCCTTACATGCAAGGAGCTTACAGTATATTAGAAGGAGGCAGAGTGTGTGATGTGTGACAAGGTGAGGAAAGACTATGAGAGGAGGAATGTGTCCCCAGCCAGGGGAGTAGATCAAGTCTACTGGGGAAAGGAAGGAGGGCCAGGGAGGCTTCGTGGAACTGGATGGGTCTCATAAGAAGAGAAGACTTTCTGTGTTCCTCCATTGTGGAGCTCCCTCTCTCTAGCATGTAGGACGACCTTCCTTTATGCAGGCCCTGAGTTAGCCACTCCATTCTCCACGCTTCTGTGGCTCTGTGAAACATCTTTCGCTGCATTCACCTCACTGTGTTGTAATCACTTTCTTCCACGTCTATCTTACTTACTAGACTGAGATCTTTAAGGTGGGGAAGCTTAGCTTAGTTGCTTTCATATTTATATTGTCCAGGACCTACTTAGCACAGAGCCAGTAACAGAGCAGATGCACCCCCACACACACACACACAAATCCCACATCGAATGAAAGTGTCAGGCATATATAATGTCTCTTCTACTGGTTCCCATTTACACGGGTTAGCACAAGCAGTAACTCCCCACCTAGTGTTTCCATCACATCACCACCATTCAGGAAAGACGTTTTACTGAATCTTCTACCAACATCTATGTCTCCCTTCCTTCTTCTCCTTCTTCCTTTTCCTTCCCTTCTGTTTCTTTTCACCTGTCTCTTCCTCTCTCCAGGGGCCCCCATAGAAATGGGTTAGCCTCAGTCTCTCTTTCATGCTGGTTATCTAGAACAGTGGTCCCCAACCCCCGGGCCGCGGACCGGTACCGGGCCATGGGCCATTTGGTACCGGTCCACAGAGAAAGAATAAATAACTTACATTATTTTTGTTTTATTTATATTTAAGTCTGAACAATGTTTTATTTTTTAAAAATGACCAGATTCCCTCTGTTACATCTGTCTAAGACTCACTGTTGATGATTGTCTCGTAAGTTCGACAATTATATTTAAAAATACCACAGTTTTTACGCCGGTTGCATAATTTTATTTTGTGCATTTATCCATCCCACCCTATAGGCCAGTCCATGAAAATATTTTCTGACATTAAACCGGTCCGTGGCCCAAAAAAGGTTGGGGACCACTAATCTAGAATGTTTTTCTAAAAGTGTGGGGTTTAGGGATATCTTCTCAGACAGAACCTGGTGTGTGCACTAACAGGAAATCACTGGCTCTTGGGGACATCTCTTCCCTGGGAATTCAGACCCTCTGTGGGGCCTTTCTTCTGAGGGGGCCTTTATCTGTGCTGCTGGGCTATTTCTTGGAAAATAACGTATCCAGGTAACTGGAGGTATGGCCTTTTCCATGAAGTGATGCTTCTTTGAGCTCACACCTCTCAGCCCCAAAGAGGTTGGTCTCTTGACTTCAAAGTGTATGTGGAAGTCACCTGGCCTTTTCTCTCACATGAGACCGTCTCTTCCACCAGCACGCGTACTCTAGGTCTAGGAGCTCACTGGACCACTACCACCTCTGGATCTAAGACGCAGGACTACATGCTTGTCTAGACTGCAATGCAGTGGGCTTGACCTACATACAGGTTACTCAGTCCATTTTTCTGAGAGAATAGTGTCTCTTAATCTTTGTGCACAAGCCCAGGGACCTCAGTGATGAACACACTTAAAAAAAAATCAAAATTATTAACTCTTCAATTCATCATTTCCACCTCTGAAAGCAGGCTTCTTGGCGAGCTGGTACAATCTGAGCCAAGCATTCAGACTCGGTCATCTCTTCAGGAAGGTTATTAAGAAGCGCATAGAGGAGAGCAGACTGCAGACTGTGGAGAGCATCGGGAGACTATAATGCCTTCGCTAGAAACTGGGGTGGCACCGGCAAGAACTGGCGCTCTCTCCCACGCGAGACATACTTTTTCTTCCCACTTTGGGAGTGGAATTATGAAATTCTAATGGTCTTGCTGAAATAAATTTAAGTCCTTAAAAATGTCACTCAATCTCATAGTTCCTCATTATTATGGCTATAAACACAGAATCAAAATGGGAAAAATCTAAATATTGCTGAGTTAATGTTCTACATTGAACTGGAGTATTTCATGATTATAGATTAATTAAAGGGAGGCTTTCTATCCAGATACATACATGTAAGATAGCTACTTGACCTTCGTAGCAGACACCTGGTGTATTCAGACCAGGGGAAATATGCCCAGCTGAGGTAACGGTAACACCTGGCATGCTGACAGGCTCTGGTTTCAGGAACGCCTCCCTGCTCCCTCCTGGGAAGGGCAGCGGCACAGCATGAGGAGCGTGGAAACTTCTCTGAGATGAGGGCAGGGTTGATCTGGGGAAGGGCCGGCTAAGGAGGCTGGCTCGCCATGGGCTGCACCTCACTGCCTAGGAGAGGGGAAGCCCTGACATGTTTGCCCAGAGAGAAAGTCAGTTCTGATAGAAATCCTGCCAGTTCTTTCCAAAGGACACACTGTCCTTGGGGAAGAGACAAGTATCACTCCCTACCTGCTCCCTGGTTGTCATGGTCAAGGACGTGGAAACCCCACTTGGGGTCCCTGCCGGGCTCTTCCTCAGTGATACGGAGAAAGGAGAGCTGGGGCTCAGGGCACTTGGTCAGGAGATGGTTAGAGAAGGAGAGCCAATGAGGAGCCCTGTTAGGGCAACATGGTCGGTGCGTGTCTTACCTGGGACTTGGCCTGGTGGGGGTGCGGGAAGGAGGGAAAGAACAGAAAGGTTGAGGGGACTTAGAAGCAAAAAGACTTGTGTGCCCTGGGTTAGCTCTGGGATGCTGAACATATCAGGGGAGCAGAAGGGGCAGCTGGGAGTCTGTGGGTAGAGAGCACCCCAGAGTCCAGAGCAGCGTGGGAGTGTCGAAGAGTCTCAGTGCCTTCTGACAGGGGCCCAGAGGTGGCCGAGATGGCGTGGGCAGACCTTTGGAGGGCTGTGGAGAGAGCTGGAGCAGTCCTTGTGGACCAGCTGCCTTGCAAACAGGGACTCCTTCAGTCACCCTCATGGGGTTGGCCCGATGACCAAAGACCAACAGTGAGTCTTTCTGGGAGGCCAGAATGGACAGCTCTTCATCACCAGGTGGCATAGAAGCCTTCTCATTTTTCTCACTCCGCAGATGAATGGGAAGGAGAATGGACAAGGACAGAATTCTGAACTGTCAGAATATCTATCCAAAGTGATAAAGGAAACCCCCGTGTCAGAGTTGACTTTTAGAACTGGCTTAAATTAAGCTGTCCACCATCAGTGGAAATGTGGAGGGTTCTCCTAAGGGCTACATTAAGTTTAATTTTTAATTTTCACATGCAGACTGTAAAATTTACATCCTCTTTATGATGTTTAAAATCCTTTCCAATGGGCTGATTCCTTTCTATCACAATCGGTCTGGGTTTTCTTCCTCCACCACAGCTCTCTTCGTACGTTTCCCCTTACATGAGGCTGAGTGGGGGCTGGTCCTTTCTTTGAAAATAGAGGCTGACAAGGCTCCATTGGAGCAAAGATGGCCCGGGCGCTGGGGATGGCTCCTTGGCCTCTGCCCCAGGCGCTAGAGTGGCTCTGGTCACAGCACAGCGACGCCCAGGAGGGGCAGAGCATCGCCCCCTGGTGGCAGAGCTTTGCCCCTGGTGGGCGTGCCGGGTGGATCCCGGTCGGGCGCATGCGGGAGTCTGTCTGACTGTCTCTCCCTGTTTCCAGCTTCAGAAAAATACAAAAAAAAAAAAAGAAAGAAAGAAAGAAAATAGAGGCTGAGGTATAAGTTCCAGTGTGCTTATCACCCTAAACTTTTATCAGGATGCTATGTATTCCATTTATTTCAGTAAAGACCATGCGCTGAGCACCTGGTCTATGCCAGGCCCCGTTGGACGTGAGGCCCTGCTGGATGTGAGGCCCTGGCATGAAGCTCCCCATGGAGTGGGAAACAGACTATATAGATGCTAAAGTCACTTTCTAATCTTCCCAAGACTGAGAAGGAGCAGGGAGAGGTTGAAGGGAAAATCAAATAGGAGGTAAAAAGGTCGTGACTTGGCCACTCGATAATTATAGAACCGTAACTCCTTTGGGCCTCAGTCTGCCAATCTGTAAAATTGGAGAGGAGGGAAGACAAAAAATAAAATAAAATGCTTGAGGCCCTTCCCAGATGCTAAGTTATATGAAACTTGTGATTTTCAAAAGTGAAGAATTTATTGTTAACTGAAGCCCCAGAAAGCAAAAGGGTTGACAAACACAGCTATTCAAGTACCTTTGCTGTCTGGTTCTGTGGTAACATCCTCAGAGCAACCGCAGAACTCTACCTGATTCAGTCTCGTGGAGGTGTGCACATCTCTCACCCCCTCCCTGGGGGGTCCTGGCAGAGCCCAGAGACTTGGGGAAGAAGTTTCTAGATGATGTTGATTGGAAGGCCCACACTTGCTACTACTGTTATTATTAAGCGTTAGTATCATTATTTAGGTGGGAGAATCTGGAATTTAAGTGTGTGCTACCGGCTTGTCTCTGCCTATGCAGGCAAAGGAGAAGGCCCTTAACTGACTATGGGGATATCTGAAATCATCTGCAATACTGATGCATTCGCCTGTTTGTTTTTTCTAGCTACTGATGTCAATTTTCCACTCTGCAGTCATAGACACTTTCCCACACCACCCCCTCTCAACTCATTTGGTCATTCACTCATTCAATGCTCTGCAGAAATTCATGAGCTCCTATGAATTTAGGGATGCAGACATGAGGTAGAAGACTTGCAACATAGCAAAAAACAGCATAGGTGGAAGTCAAACAGGTTGTAGTCCAGAGCGACCCACCCGCATTTGAGCCTTGCTCAAGCTCTGCAGAGAGCAATGGCTGCTTCTCTACCACACTCAACGGGCTTGTCTGTGCTAGACCAAGGGCTGGGCTGAGGGCCAGGGCGAGTTCTATGCTTGACTAAATGTTCCATCAAATGGTGACTGTGTGACTTTCTCTTGCTTTTCTCTGAAAAGCAAAAACCAGTGTTGAGAGATGGTGGTATCTCATAAATCAGTGCGGCTTCTGATGAAGTGGCACTGGATATAATAACACAGAAATGCAAATATGAGTTTTATAAACCCAGAGTGTGTGCTCTTTACTGAAGTCTCCTGTCTTGGTTCTGGTGACATGGGTTCCCGTGTGGGGTTTGTTACCAGGTGGTGGTGAAACGGGGGGCCCAGTTTATGCATCTGGACAGTCACCAGGCAGGGAGATGTCACCTTCCTTCGCCCGTGCAAGCACAGAAACTCCACGTTTGGCACGTGGTGGGGGAGTGAGTAGCCTGCACAGCCTTTTTCTCTATCTCTCCTTTGTTTCTTCCCTCCTGTTCTTCTTTTTCTGGGATTTGTCATTTCCTTGGAGAATCCTATGGATCACTCCTGCCATCATCAATTTGGTGCTGTTTGAAGAAGTGATGTTCAAATCCTTTAAAGCCCTGGCCAAAGCCCAGACAAAACTCTTGGACTACAACCACGGTAAACTGAAGTGTTCAATGGCACTTTACTAAGGACTGGGAAAGACAAGGGAGAAAGCCTCCAGCACAGAGGAGCCTAACCTCTGGGCTAGGCTGTTCAGAGTTTTCCCAAGACTTCTTCCTAGCTTCTTGTGTTTCCCATGTACTGAGTGCAACCTCAACGCCCATTACCCAGGAGCTCACTCTAACTTAACTTCATGACCCCTTGAGGACAATGCTGAACCATCTCATCTACCTAGGTCCTTGCCTCTGCTGTATGATGGACACCAGGAAGGAGCCCAGCCTTAGGTAAGACCTCATTCTCCAACTGAAGGCTGTGTGTGGTCTTCCCCCTAGGGCTCTCTGCAGGATCACTACATCCAAACACCCCACAAATCCCTCATTGTTCGTGTGCCCATGTGTGCTTGTGAGTGTGTGTGTGCATGTGTATACATACGTGTGTGTGTGTGTGGGTGACGTCTCCTATTAAGGGAATGACAAGCACATGAAGGGAAAGGCGGAATAATAGGTGATGGGAAAAGGAGGAGAAATTCTATGCTTAAGTAAGGAAGAAAAGAGAAGAAGATTCCATGAGTGCACACCCCAGATCGCGCCCTGTCCACGGGTACAGGGCCTAGGGCCTGTCCTACAGTGGGAGGGGAGTAGGCTTTGCTGAATCAAGGCGTGGCCACAGCAATCAGATGACCAGTTCCACGACCCGGTTCCTTCCCCTCCTATTAGGAGAGGAAGAAAGCTGAGAAGTGAGAATGAGTTAATACAGTGGTCCCCAACCCCTGGGCCACGGACCGGTATCAGTCCGTGGGCCATTTGGTACCGGTCCGCAGAGAAAGAATAAATAACTTACATTATTTCCATTTTATTTATATTTAAGTCTGAACGATGTTTTATTTTTAAAAAATGACCAGATTCCCTCTGTTACATCTGTCTAAGACTCACTCTTGACGCTTGTCTTGGTCACGTGATACATTTATCCGTCCCACCCTAAAGGCTGGTCTGTGAAAATATTTTCTGACATTAAACTGGTCCATGGCCCAAAAAAGGTTGGGGACCACTGAGTTAATAGACAAGCAAAAGGACAAAGATATGCAGAGTCAGGGAGAAGCAGAGGGAAGAGAGGCTGGGGGTGTGGAGATTTAGGGAGAGGCTGTTCATCAGATGCCAAAACAAATATTTTAGAAGAGAAATGATCCATGTGCCTTTTCTTATTTATTATCACACAGAGTAAACAAATGGCATAACTCTGTGAATTGGGTAAATGCTTTGGCATTGCATACAGCCACAGGTTACAGGTGGAGAGAGAAATGGGCAAAGGGCTGTACCAGGAAAATGACAGTGAATGGACAAGACAGCCCTCTAACAGCAGTACACACACATACCGGGAGACAGCGTGAAAAAGCCAGCAAGTAAGAGTTTGGGTGTGTGCACCAACAAGAAAGAAAGATGGTAAGGTAAGAAGGAAAATAGAGACCATCTCTCCTTATAATTTTGTTTTCCATTCTAATCCACATAATGTAACCCAAGGAATTTCTCACCCCAGCTTCATATACCCATAAGCCCAATTCTACAGGACAGAGGTGTTTGGCTACTCACAGGTTCTCTTTGACCTCTGAGGAGTGAAGTGTAGGAAGCTTTCGCCATTCCCAGACCAAAGTGACCTTCCTATGGGTCGTTCTACTGCTGTTCCCAGCTGTGGCAGCTCATTCATCGGCCCTGCTGTGTGTTTCTGAACTGCAAACCTACAGACAGGCTGCCTGTAGCACTGAGGAGCTAAAAGAGCCAATGTTTTCATTATATTTACCTTTCACAGATGATTGAAAGGATCAGCTTATAAAAGCAAAAGGAAGTTGAGGCATTCAACCTCTGTGGGCCTTTTAAGACAACAGAGTTATTATGTCCAAGTGAATTTCCAGGAAGAAGCCTCTAATTAAAGCTTATTGCCTCTCAGCTGCCATTGGCCAGCGACGTGGCGCGTCCTTCCTGTTCATTAGAGCAGAAAGGCATCCTAGTGAGGTTGCAGCCTCTCAGAGCCCATGCCCACCTTCTGGCCCCACTCCCCCGGTGAGCTTGAGGGGATCCCAGTGCTGCCATGACAGCCCCATCAACCCCCTGACTGTGACTTGGGATCCAGACAGGATATTACACCCCTGTTCTTGAAGGAAATGATAAGACCCTGGACTACCAGTTGCATGAATGATTAATGAGGAATAATTAGTCAATGTTTGTTAAGCGTTTTATAGACACAAAATGCTGGCTAAGAGCTAAATGAAAGAGCAGAAGCAGCACAATGCAAAAGACCATACACCCACCCAAATGCTGCTCAGAGGATGTCCCAGTATTGGAGGGAGGCGGGGAGGGGTTGCGCAGACCAGGGGCTCTGTGAGTTTCAAGCGCTGCATTGCGGAGCCTCTCGGGCAGCTGCCCAGCAACTGCATCCCAGCGACGCCTTCGCAAACAGACCACAACTAGAAAGCAAGCTGAAATTCCACAGAACCCATGTGTGCAGTGTAACTTGAAGGCAGATAATACCAAAAATGTCAATATAACCATTAACAAGAACAGGAAAAGCATCGTATCCAAGCAGTGTGCCCTCTCGTGCCCCCATCTCTGCCCATCAGCCCGCACGTGGCTCCCTCGGCCCTTGATCACGGACTCCCATCCGGAGGACTTCTGTATTCGGGCCCATAGCTCCGGGTGGGGGGAGTTCTGTCCAGCGGTCTGGGTGGAGCGAAATTAAAATACCTGCCAGCTCTTCAGATAAAAGTTCAGTCCCCCTCCCTGTGTTTCTTGTCAAGTAAAATATAGGAAAACAAAAGAAAACCAACTCTGAGAATAATTCGGTCCTTGGGAAATTTTAAGAAGCTTTAGGCCAATCCACAGGAGACTTTAAAATCTAATATTTGGTTACTCTGGCCCTGACCTTGTACCTCGGGTTTAGGAACTGAGCCCTTCTCTGCCTGACTTGGTGGTTAGGGTCCCACGTCTGGTCTCTGGTGTCACCTTGGGGCTCTGCCTCCCATCGCCCGCCTACGGCTTGCACTGAGAGGGAACCTATCCTCTGGCTCCAGCACCCCCGGCCTGGCTGTACCTCCTTCTCTTGCCCGTGTCCGTCTGTCTCCCTGCAGTGGTGCTTCCCAACGTTCCCGCTGATGTGCCCTAGCTGGCAGAGAAGGGTGAAGACACGTCCTAGAGCCTGGGGAGCACTATGAGCAGGAAATGTCTTTAACCTTTCAAGTAGTATGAACGTTCATGTGCGTCCTTGTGCCTCCTGACCATCCAGAGTATGAGTGTAACAAAAATTTTTATTTTAAAAACATGTAAGGCAACATTAAAAAAAGGCAAACGTATGTTCTTCTTGTTTCCATAAATTGGTTGTCAAACAAACATAATTTTAAGTTAATAAAACTGTAACTGGAACTAATTTCATTTTTTGGAAAAAAAAACCCTCACTCCCAGGGGTCAGCGAGCATGAAAAAACTCGCTATTCAAAAACCCCTGCTTCATCTTAAAATCTGTGTGCAGTTGGCGTTGGATTGCAGTATAGCCGTGCTAGTTGAAATATCAAAATGGCCCTCCACTCCACAATCTTTTGGTAAAATCAAAGCTCTATTGAGTCTGTGGGTTTGCACATTCCCAGACACAACTACAAATCCTTGAGATACAAGTGTCCAAATGCGAAAATAACTGTTATCCTAACGCTCTGTTGGATCCTGGACCCACCCAATCTGCCCTCAGCCACATGCGTTTATCCAGTTCCTGTGTGGACGAGGCTTTGGAGGCAGCCTGACCTCAGACCCACGGGGCAGAGCACTGAGCAGAGTCGTCCATCCCTCCTCCCGGAGCATCCTTACACCTCACCAGGCCCCTGAGCTGAACACTTCAGTTAGTCCAGTGTTTCTCAGTGACTCGTATCAATTCTTTGTACCAGGGTCAATTAAGAGTTGCCAAGGCCACATGGTGTTCACCACCATGATACACTCTGATTTTGGGAGGGATGGAACTAACACTATCTGATTGCCCACTAGGCTGCAGGCACTGTGTCACACTGTAATATTTAAGCCTCACACGGACCCAGGGGAAGTACAGTTGTCTTCATTTCATACATGACTTATCTAGTACGGCAGGCTGCAATGGACACTTAGCACCCAAACAACTGAGTTAGCATTCAAATCCATGTCTGTTTTATCCAGACCCTGTTCTCTCTCCACTGTCCACGACACAGTGGCCTTTGCTTTCCTTTCTGCTGCATCCTTTTGCCTGTTTCACTCATTAAGGCCTCTGTCAAAGAATGAAAGAAGCGGACAGGAGGTGAGGTTGGGATGTATGAATTCTGCTGTCAGTTGTTTCAGGAAGACGGAGAGGGTGTGGGAGAGGTGGTGGATTGAAACCAATGTCTGAACTGACCTTTCTCTTATCATCTCTGGAATTAATTTATCCTGGCTCACCTTCTCCTCACAGCCACTGATCTCGAGGAATGGCTGGGGGGCTCAGAGGCCCAGTGGGGGGGGCACAGCTTCACCAAACCCTCCTTCATCACCAGGTCTGGTTAATGACGGGGTTTAATCCTCCACATTCAAAGAGACTCCCATTACTCAAAACAATAATTCTTTTAATTACCTAGGCAGAGTGTCGATTGCATATTGAATACTAAGAGTTACTTAAAACTAATAAATACTTCTGGAAATTCTTTGAACATTTAGTGAATTATGAGTTATGAAATATTTATAAGCAGTAACAACACCATTTAGCACCATTAATAAAATAAATACATTAGAGAATGAAATTCATTACTATTTTTACCACTAGACGTCGATGTCAACGACTGAATGCTGCTCCAAATTACTTGTAAAATAGACCAATTATTTTAGTGTGATTAATCTTTTCAATTATTTCTTTTATGTAGTTGTAATTTGAAAGTAATTTTCTTCTGGGAGTACAATGACCTCAGCACACTAGATCCTTATTTCTTATTTATTTATACTTAAGAACCTTTGTGTCTGCCACCATTTCCAGGTGATTTCCAATGGTCGAGTATTTAAAATAGTCACCCCTGTGATCATTATTGTTCCTAAGCACTTTGTGGGGCATTTTTGATTGGCTTTATTAGTGAATATGAATAAGCCATTCCAAAGTTAGACCATCTTGCCAGCAGCAGTCACACGCTGCAGGGGAAGGGAGACTGGCAAAACCCTTCCTTTGTTCTTTAAAAATAATTTTTTTTTATTGATTTCAGTGAGAGAGGGAGAGAGAGAGGGAGACAGGAACATCAAACTGTTCCTGTATGTATCCTCTTGGGGATTGAACCGGCAACCTCTGCTCCTCAGGACAATACTCTAACCAACTGAGCTATCCGGCCAGGCCCCTCCCCTTGTTCTACCAGCTCAGGGCCCGGCTGCATTAGACCCTGTGCTCAGTCTGCCTAGGAAGGCTGCGTGATAAAGAGGTCGAAGGAGCACTAGGCTCTCCCCTGGCTTCCAACCATCCCCACAGGATTCAACAGTCCCACTTCTCTTCGTGGTACAATGAATTCTGTGCACCCTGTCACCCAGGAAAAAAAATGACTTTATTAGAGATATAAGCATAGACTGTAGGGAGTTGGGAAGAGAAGCAGCTGCCTTCAAAATCAGAGTGTAGAACGTGGGTGTGAACCTGCAAGCACATCCTCGGTGGTTGTGCAAAATTATGCGGCTCGGGCTCAGTCAGGGGACACAGGACAGAGAGGATGATGGTATTTACTGTGCCAAGCACTGTGTTGGGGGTTCTGGATACAATATCAGTTTTAAATTTCCAACAAACCTGTAATTACATATTATTAACCTCATCTACTGATGGGAAAAATCAAGACTTTAAAAAATTCTATTAAGCTCAAAAGGTTGTAAGTCAGGGGTAGTCAACCTTTTTATACTTACCGCCCACTTTTGTATCTCTGTTAGTAGCAAAATTTTCTAACCGCCCACTGGTTCCACAGTAATGGTGATTTATAAAGTAGGGAAGTAACTTTACTTTATAAAATTTATAAAGCAGAGTTACAGCAAGTTAAAGCATATAATAATAATTACTTACCAAGTACTTTATGTCGGATTTTCGCTAAGTTTGGCAGAATAAATCTTTATAAAACAACTTTTTAGTTAAATCTATCTTTTTATTTATACTTTGGTTGCTCCGCTACTGCCCACCATGAAGGCTAGAGCACCCCCTAGTGGGCGGTAGGGACCAGGTTGACCACCACTGTTGTAAGTGATCAAGCTGGAATTGGACATTCATTCTACCTCACTCCAAACCTGTAATCTCTCTCTTACACTGTAACAAGAATACCTGTATTCAGTGCTTACCATGAGACAGGCGCTGTGAGTTTATAACCATTTGAATACAGAGATTAAGAAAGAAGATGCAGTCTTTGATTCTAGGACTTAGCATCCATTGAGTGGGATGCAAATAACTCTGGAAAGAAGTAAACTGTTCTAAAATAGAAATGTAGGGAAATAGTTCTGAGCTGAGAGTGCTTGGAGAAGACAGTATTTGCGCTGAAATACGGAAGCTGTGCAGGAATGACGGGCGGAATGAAAGGCAGGGGGTGAGAGCACTCTCCGTGGGCCGTAGCTAGAACTGAGGCTGGAGGTGGGCAGGTGTCTGGGCACTGTGAGTAGGTCTCAGTGGCTACTGATGAAACCATCAGTTTAATGCTTATCTTCTAAACAGTAAAGTCCACAGATAAACATGGGCAGGAAGTATTAGCAGAGTGAGTGAAGAAGGAAGTGTTTTGAAACAAGGTTCACCCCCACCTAGAGGACACATGAGAACTAAAAGAGGGTCAAGGATGTGGCCACGATTTCTTCGTGGCTTTCACTTCCGAGCCGGAGAGCCCACCGCGGCAGAGCTGATTCAGTCCCTTGAAGTGACCAATCCAGGTACAGCCACCTCGGTGCCAGTCTCAGGCTGGCAATGTTCTGGCTCTCATCACCCCTTTGGCATTAACATCACAAAGCTTTGCAGGAGGAATCAGAAGAGCCTAATTACTTTTGTGAATAGTATTTTCTCCACGAGAAACTGAGCAGCATGGTGGGGAGCAGCTGTGCTTTTTAAGGCTCCAGGCCAGGTGTGGCCCAGAGAGGCCAGGTAGCCCAGGGCATAATCTACAGTGCACCTCCAGAGCCATCTTCTCATTGACCCTCATGATTGAGGTCAGTTTTGGGGAACCACTGACATACTGTTATTCCTATTTTAAATTAAAGGACTATGAGTTTGCCATTCTGGGGGAGGCCTTTAATATTCCTTTGATCTGAAGAATTGGCTAGTCTATGGCAAATAAGAGGTGGAAAGGAGACTTACATCCTGACTGTTAGTTTGTGGCTCACTCTGTGGTCTTTTTGAAAAGGTACAAAGACACTAGTTGGGAGAAGGAATCTCTACCACTGGAGCAACTATTCAATATCTCAAGGGAAAACTAACTGTAAGCCAGGGATGGCCTTTGGGGAGAAATTTCTGTGCAGAGTAGAATGGAGATCTTAAAGCTATAACAACACACTTAAAGCAACACGTTTCTATTATTGTCCATATGCATTCAGCTTGGTATTTTCTCAGTAAATGTCTATTTAATGAATGAATGAATGCATGGATGGGTGGGTGGACGGATGGATGAGCCTGCTACATATAGATTTTTCTGCTGGCAGCCCCAAGACAGGGTACCATAGTAAGAGACTTTTACAAGTACGGATGGAGGATTCTGCTGGTGCCTTGCCGTAGGAACAGAAAATGCTCACCTTGGACCAGGCTGCCAGGAGCCTCTGAAGTTATCCTTGACTTTGCCCAGCTGGATTCTGGAGCCTGCTCTAGATGCTACTTGGTTCCACATGGCTGGCCAAAGGTTAGAATCTGTTTGTTCAGCTTCATTCATTTCCTCTTGTCTCTTCTTGGCCTAAGGCAGATATCCTCCACTGTCTATCATTGTCTATGGTGGAGCAGGCGAGAGAGGGGACAAGACTGGGAAGTGCTACAAATTTTTACTGGAAACATTCATATTAGCTCCATACCTAGCATTTCAAAGCCAGGACCCACTGGGACAAGAACCTGCCTTGAAAAAAATGGCCTGTATTCAAAGTATAATAGCCCTGAGCTTAGTCTAGATCATTTAAAGGAGGAATGGTTAATATAACTATTTTTGGCTTTCATATTTTATGTAAGTCCAGAATTATAAGTTCAAAAAGCTGGAGTTAATAGGAGGGTTGAAAACCAAACTGTCCGGGGGTTGTCAAACTGTACTTCATAAAACGCCGTGTGTGTAAGCGATGTCAAGGGCCGTGGAATAAGTGGATTCGAAGCTCCCTGCTCTCACCTCCCCTAGGGCAGCTCTGCTCCTGTAATTTTATATAATGGACTTCTATATAAGACTTTAGATTAAGGGTTCAGGCTCTAAAAATATTTGAAGACCATAAATCTAATTCACATGCTCTCATTTTAGGCCCAGAGAGGTTAAGAGATCTGTGAATCTCTAACTCTTTTGAGACGTGTTTTAAGGTGTTCATGGAGGTGAGACTGTATTTCATACCTTGGATTCCTCCTCTTTCCTAAGCTAGAAAAGTTAGTGCAATAACCCTTTATAGATAATGTGAGGATTATGACAGCCTCCCTGCTGAATACGTAGCATTACTGTAAAGCTCATATGAGATAACTCACATGTCTTTGCCTTTGTACATTGTAAGTACTCTGTTGATGTTAGCTTTTGTTGCTTATTAACTGAATGCCTATTAACTGTTATACACTGTGACAGGTGTCAGGATTCAGAGAGGAAAGAGGCGTGTCCTCTGCTTTGATGATACCCACAGATAGTCTCCTACGCAGGGAGAACTGTTTCTGCATCACCTGTAAGGGCTTCTGTGGATTAACTAAAGTTGTCCGTTTCTTCATGTGAGCCAAGGGAGAGCTGTAGAGTTAGTTCCACGATGTGTTTCCCTCTATGCTCTGTCTGTGCTCATACGAGGAGACCAAGTTACTGTCAGAAAATAGACCAGATATCTTGTAGACCTCTCTACAATCCTCATTAGCATTTCACCGGCCCTGTTCACCCTTCTCAGAGATACGTCTCGCCTCCTCTTCATGACTTAACCAAAGTTAGAAAACATAGACATTTGCCTACATCAAATAGGCCTTGAGTGTGTCTCCAAAATAACTCCTTCTTTTAAGTATAATTTTAGGATGCTTCTTATGTCTTTTTTTTTTTTTTCTACACTAACTGATGTGCACCTGGATTTTTTTCTGTCATGGGAGGAAGAGTTAGAAATACTCAGGAAACACTGGGATCACTTGGTGCTTTTCTGCTCTCTGCCTTACACATCCACATTGACCCCTCCCTCCACAGCCCTGGTGGCCACAAGAGTTCACACCAGAGAAGCAGCGCAGAGAACATCTGCTTCCCCATGAACCCCGCTGTTCTTAGACCTAGGACCTCTGAAGGAAGGTAGCTAGACCATTGGAATCTTCCCAGGTCTCCTGGGAAATCCACCTACCCTGGAGAATCAGAGGCACCCTTCTTTTCTCCCTCCACTAAGAGTCCAGGCAGAAAAAACACTCTCTGGACCATTAGAGAAAATTAGTAGAGAAGTCAACTTTCTTGATTTCATAGGAGTAGAGAGGCAGACAGGAAACTGGCCTTTTAAACTCTACAACAGACTCACTGAAATTGCAACATAAGCTACAGAAGAAGGATTTTGTAGAAAAGAGGGAGGGGCAAGAAAGAAAAATACTTGCACAACTGGTTGAGATCCTTAATCAAAAGTACAAATAATTTTTGCAGGAGTAATTGTGCTAAACCTGATATTTGGAGATTGGCAGGCTCATCAGAAGGGATTCTGATTTTGTTCAAATGAGGTTAGAGCAATCCTGGAACTGATACCTTCTCCTTGTCACATTCCTGTTAACCGGTTCCATTTCAACACATGGCCTCTTTGGACGGTACACAGGCGCTCGACATCTGCGAGGATGGATGGCGTCCAGAGGCGCTCACAAATCCCCCAGTTCATGAGTGCGGAAACATTTGTACAAGCTCCTGGCTTACTCCCAAACCACATGTTTCTTGTACATTGCCTCATATCACAGGTTAACTACCTTTTCAACTTGAACTGAAGTTCAATCGATCACATTATGGTGATTTTTCTTTCCCCACACATAAATCAGTTTTGATTAAAGAAAATAAAAAACACACACACTTTGTACAAGTTCTTGCAAAACAAGCAATGAATGAAGAAACACAGCAGCCTAAGGAGCTGGGTGGCCAGAGCCGCTCCCTACCTGAGGGAGTCTCTCATATACAAGCTGCAAGAGCACAAGGTTTAAACCCGGGCCTCTACATACAACAGATGGCTGTGTGTCATGGGCCTTCATGGCTGGTGATGAGAAGTTAAATTGAGAATTTAGCTCTGCGAGTGCCACAGTTTCCTTCCTGTCCACACTTCATTCGTGAGCCTCTCACACCACAGATTCCCTGGCCAGGGTGAGGACCTGCTCCCCAGTGAACCTCTGGGCAGAGCAAGCACAGCCGGAAGAATGGCAGTAAAGAAATCAACTTCTTCCTGAAGAGCCTCCTAAATGTGTCTCCTGCACCCTTTGGGAAACAATACAGGGTATTTACAATCATAAGCCTTCTGAAGGCTCACGGGAAGATCAGCCTCATATGTCTACTGATGATCCATTTCGTCTTGCTTACTAATCAGAATTGAGGCAATATGTAATAAAAAGATACATTAAAAATATGATCTTGGAAACAAGAACAGAAGGTCAAAAATTCTGAAGAGGGAGGGGGAAATACACTTATCAAAAAACTACACATATATAATTACTGTGATTCAGTTTGGAGTTCCCTGGCAACAAAGGCCCAAAGAAAAAGAAACAATAAACTATGCTTCAGGAGAGAGATGCCGTCTCGAAATAAATTCACAATCCGAGACTTACGCAAAAGGAATTTGATGACACAGTGGCTCTAATGGTTTTTACTAAATAAGTGAAAAATTTGACATATAACCATTTCCTGTGGTGTCCCTTAATAATAGCTTAAAATAAATCATTAAAAATCCTTAGTTGTAAATTTTGCCTTGGAAAAAAACAAAGTATAATAATCGTTATCAAGTTGGTGCGTGGGAAGGAGTGGGTAGAGATATGGGTGATACAAACATGGGAGAATGTGGACAATTACTGAAACTGAGTTGAGGGTATATGAGAATTATTTGCATCACTCTATTTATTTGTATACATTTTAAATTTCCCACAATAAAAAAATTACAAAAACAAGTAATTCATTCAGCAGCCAGAGAATTTGAGATAATACGTTATCTAATAAAGACTATATTCTATGGCAGGGGTTGGGAAACTTTTTGGCTGAGAGAGCCATGAACGTCACATATTTTAAAATGTAATTCCATGAGAGCCATACAACGACCCGTGTACATTACGCATTATCCAATAAAAATTTGGTATTGTCCCGGAGGACAGCTGTGATTGGCTCCAGCCACCCGCAACCATGAACATGAGCGGTAGGAAATGAATGGATTGTAATACATGAGAATGTTTTATATTTTTAACATTATTTTTTTTGTTAAAGATTTGTCTGCGAGCCAGATGCAGCCATCAAAAGAGCCACATCTGGCTCACGAGCCATAGTTCCTCACCTCTGTTCTGTGGGATGAAGTTTTAAGTTAAGGAGTACAGTACAATGTCATACTCAATCTTGGAGAACTGACCCTCTGGGCTATGAAGCACTTGATGATATGCAGAACAAGCCTGTAAGCACTGTTGACTTTTCTATATAGGGATGCATGTTCCCAGCTAATCATCATGGCGGCAGGTTACTGACACACTTAAGACAATAAGCTATCAAGGAGCAAAAGAAAAAGCCAGACTAAGATACCTTCGCTGCAGTTCTTCAGGGCAAAGAAGTCCACTGCAGACAAACTTCGGTTTCCACTTGAGATGTATTCCAGGGCCACTCGGAAGGGGTTCTCTGGGCGCCCAATTCTGCCCTGCAGCACTGTCCAGCTGGTGGCATCGAGAAGCAGAGGGAGAAAGCATAGAAAGACAGTGATGAGAAGCAGGCTTCACCTGCAGAGAGCGCCTGCTCCTGCAGTGACTTCAGGGCCCACGTTCTTCAAGGGCACCTACCTGCCAGCAAGAGGTGGAACCCTAAATGACTCGGAGCAGATAGGCCCTGAGACCAGCACACAAGCATTAGTTTCCTCTGGCCAGCTAACTCAGAGACCCAATTTTCAAAGCCATTGTGGCCACTGGTGGGTTCTTTCTTTCTTTCTTTCTTTCTTTCTTTCTTTCTTTCTTTCTTTCTTTCTTTCTTTCTTTCTTTCTTTCTTTCTTTTTTTGTCATATTCTCTTTAGGTCATTACCAACCTATGGACTATTTCAGTAGCCAGACTTACAGGAAAAGAATATATGTACTTGAGAAAACCTGGCAGCAGAGTGAAGGAACAGTCTTTCAAAACATTTATCTGACTATTCACAATTGCTCTGGAAAGAATGCTTGGTTTTCAGAATTTTATCTGATCCCAAAGTCTTGGAATCCTCAGATCTGCTATACAGTTACTTAAGCTTGCAAGGGCTCCTTATAGACTGCAGGTAAATTAAAGTGCACTGAAGCATGTATCTTGGGGTGAAAGGTACCCGAGATTGACGTGGACTCTGCAAAAGGCACAAACAGGAAAAGACACAAGCAGGTCAGACGGTGAGCTTTGCATCCATCTATAACCAAGGACACTGACACCACAGGATAACAGAGAGTGAACTAAATGAACACTTTTGCACCCCACTCAGACTATTAACCTCTCGGAATAGCCTCCTGTCACTGATTGGAACATCAAATTTGCTTTCCAACATTGATTCAGGTTTTAAAATAAATATATAGTTATTTTGACAATTTTGTGTAGAGAATGGAAACTATATGGACTATTTCCTATTTTCTTTCCTTTTAAAGAAAAAGAATTTTATTGAGATGTACTTGACGTACAACTGATTGCATGTACTAAAAGTGCTCAATTTGATGACGCAAAGCGTACAAATGGATCAGTTTTGATATACGTATGCAGTGGTCCTACCTTATCCACGGTTTTGCTTTCTGTAGTTTGTTACCCATATTAAGTGGAAAATTCTAGAAATAAACAATGTATAAGTTCTAAACTGTGCATTGATCTAAGTAGCTTGATGAAATCCCACACTGTCCTCTGTCCGCCCAGGGTGTGAGTCATCCCTTTGAGAAGCCTGTGCCCCCTGCGTGACTGCCTTCCAGTTAGTCCCTTGGCAGCCGTCTAGGTTATTAGAGCAGCTGTCATGGTATCATAGTGCTTGTGTTCCACTAATTTTTATTTTATTTAATAATTGCCCAAAGCCATTCACAAGACTTGTATCACAGTATATTGTTATAACTATTGTATGTTATTAAAGTAGTTAATCTGTTATTGTGCCTAGATTATAAATTAAACTTTATCATAGGTATGTATGTATAGAAAAAACATACAGCCCTGGCTGGTTGGCTCATTGGTAGTGTGGAAGTCCCAGGTTTGATTCCCAGCCAAGGCACACATCTGCTTCTCCACCCTTCTGCCTTTTCTTTCTCTCTCTCTCTCTCTTCCCCTCCCACAGTCAAGGCTCCATTTGAGCAAAGTTGGCCGATGCGCTGAGGATGGCCTCATGGCCTCTACCTCAGGTGCTCTAATGGCTCAGATTGCAGTGGAGCAATGCCCCAGATGGGTCGAGTACCGCCCCCTGGTGGGTATGCCGGTGGATCCCAGTCAGCGCATGAGGGAGTCTATCTGCCTCCTTCTCCTCCCCCCGCTTCTCACTTTGAAAACATACAAAAAACCCCCCCCCCATATATGAGGTACTATCTACAATTTCAGACATTCACTTGGAACACACCCCTTGCAGATAACGGGCATGACTGTCCACACACAGACTCGTCAATGTTTCATATTGTCTTACCTCTAGGGTGGGCTCAGGTCTGGCAATGCAAGTGTGAAGAATTTAAGGAAAGATTAGGTTTCTTTTTTTTTTTATTTATTTAAAGAACTAAAGAATCCTCCCCAGAAGTAAAAAGGAATATTTATTATAAAAAAATGGTGATAGTCCAATAATTCAGAAAAGTTGATAAGGAAAAGTAGAAGTCACCTAGAAGTTCATTACTCAGAGATACCACTGTCAACATCTCTGTGAGCAGCCTTTCAGCCCTAGTTGTATGCAGATGAGACTTATACTACATATGCTCTCTCTGACTATACTTTCCTACTCAATGGCGCGTCTCGTCATGTTTTATTGTTATGAGACAATAGAGACTACAGGATCAGTTCAATGATTGCATTTTTAATGATTTGTGCATTGCTCCTGATTTTCCCTCTTTATGGTCATGCTGAAGCTAACCCTGTATACTTTTGTAGATACTACCTTTGGACAAATTCTTGCAACCTGAGTCAAAGTGCACGTACATTTAAAACTCTGAGTCATGTTGCCAACCCTCCAACAGTGAATCTGAAGGCCCATTTCTCCATTTACTTGCAACCCTGAAATCCATTAAGCCTTTCTGCCTTCGCTAACTTTCGGTGATAAAGGCACCTGAGACAATCAATGGTCTGTCAGTGGGCATTCCTGGACAGCAGTTTCAAGTCCCTGGTCCCTGCGCTGGTGCTGGGCTGCCCTGGGAGTCTGCCGAGTGAAGAGGGTAGTTCCGTTCCCTGGCTATCCTCCTCTGTAGTTAATTCAGACCACCGGAGCCCCATCCGCAGCCATTTAATAAAAGTGTATTAAGTTTCCCCACAATGGATGCTGTGGAAGAGATTATTGCTATTGTAAAGTTTGTTCTCTGTTACTGTACCCAGCAGGTTTTCTATCCAAAATAAAACCAGGGAAATTGAATAAGGACAAGGAGGCCTTCTGGTTTAAATGTGGGGTTGTCAAAGAAAGAGATATTTGAAAAGAAAATGTAAACAAGCGGTTCTTATGGAAAAAACAAACAAACAAAGACATTAGAATTTTCCTTGTTCTTCTAAAAAATAAAGGACCCTATTTTTGAGGAAAGATGATGGTGAAAGGCATGACTGACTATTCATATTCTGCCAAAATCTTAGCTCTCTGCTCTGAGGAATGATGGATTTTAACTCCAGGTACACAGTGGCCCTTGACAATGATTTCCATTTCTGTATTGGCCCTAGCCCTCTAGATAAATGTGTCAAGAGTTTTAGAAACAGTTTCTGAGTTACTGATGCAATAACTTTTGTCTGAAATTCTCTGGCCTCCCATAGTTTACTGCTGCAACTTTAATAACTTTCAGAGCAGTTGCCAAATATGTATTTTATAACCAGGGAAGTTGGGACCAGAAAAGGGCAAGCTTATACCTAGGGTCAGATTTGCTTAAGAGACAGCCAAAACCCCCATGAAAAACAAACCCAAGTTCTCTCTTCTGTTCGCCTCCATTTTCTTTACTTACATCCCGGCGGTCATGGAAGTTGCTCACTAGGGTTTTGTTTTCCTCTCTAGCTGGCTGACTGTACCAATGCTCGAAAAGGGGAAGGTTGTGCTCTGACCTAGAGTCTCCTAGAAACCAGCGTGTGGCCACATCCATGTGCTTGGGACTTGAGAACTTCTTAGCAATGACACTTCACTCAATCACTCTGACAGTGTGGGCTTCCCTCTGGACTCTGGGAAGATGGAAACTGTATGGATGGACAGCCTGTAGCCATCCATTACCTTCCAGTGTCTCCCTGAAGCCTTCCACTTCCAGCTCCGTTCTGTCCCTCAGTTGTCTGATGACTTGGAACAAGGCACTTGAAATGCCTGGCATTCGGGGTTTTCTGACCAATTGTATTAGTAGTCAGAAAAGTTTTTTCAATTTTGTGTGTATCTGCTGAGGGGAAAACTGGCCCCGCTTTTTTTTTTTTTTTTTTTTTTTTTTTTTTTTTTTTTTTTTTGTATTTTTCTGAAGCTGGAAACGGGGAGGCAGTCAGACAGACTCCTGCATGTGCCTGACCGGGGATCCACCTGGCACGCCCACCAGGGGGCGATGTTCTGCCCCTCTGGGGCATTGCTCTATTGCATCCAGAGCCAGTCTAGCGCCTGAGGCAGAGGCCACAGAGCCATCCCCAGCGCGCCTGGGCCATCTTTGCTCTAATGTGAGCCTTGGCTGCAGGAAGGGAAGAGAGAGACAGAGAGGAAGGAGAGGGGGAGGGGTAGAGAAGCAGATGGGTGCTTCTCCTGTGTGCCCTGGCCGGGAATCGAACCTGGGACTTCTGCACGCCAGGCCGACGCTCTACCACTGAGCCAACTGGCCAGGGCTGGCCCCGCATTTTTGCTGAGTGGTTTCAAACATAATGAATAAATGAAAGCCACCAATAAAAGCAAGAGAGTTGGTTTGTGAATGTCAAGGTCCATTCCATTTCTGACCCAGAGGCCAGAAGTAGTATGCCAAGGGCCCTTGATTGGGAGTGAGGCACAGACTTCGTCCTGGGTGTGCATGGGTTAGATCATGGCCCTGCCCCTCCTGGGATTTAGTGTCTTCATTGGCAAAATGTGGGCATTGAATTTAAAGTTCTCCAAGGTCCCTTGCTGATCTGATGCCTATAACTTCTCTTACAGATTTAAGGAGTCCTAGTGACAAAATACTTTATGAAATCCTGAAAGCTGCAATGGACAAATAATATTCCACAGAAGGTGAAAGAAGAGTTATTAGTTAAAAAAAAATCACAGATTTATTTCTGCAAAGAGATGCACTCCCAGCCCCTCAGAGAAATGGAGAGACTGCCTAAGGCCACCCATTTGGTTACCCGCAGAACTCAGATTTAAATCAAGTATATTATTGCTCCCAGACTGCCAGAATGAGGGATAATGCAAACTATGGACCAGTCTAAGCACCAGGTTGCTTTTCATATCACTGGAATCACAGAGATAGCAAAGGAGAGGTCTACCTAGCATTGCTAGAGGGCTCACCAGGCTGGGGTTTGAGGATAGGTAGGTCAGCCAGACAGGAAAACAGAGTATCAGAAAACGCATACACAGAACAAAACATCAGAAGCAGCTCAGACCTGGAAACAAAAAGCACCTTTAAGGCTCCCGCCGCCAGCACTGGGTTAGTCTCTGAACACAAAGGAAATTGTCTGGCAGGCAGATGTGAGGCAAGCTACCGATGAGACAGAGGGGCTGGCAGTCGTCTTGGGAAGACAAAGGCACCAAGTTATTTCAAGCCCATAATGAAATGAGCACTTCTGACAGCATGTGAGGGCCATAGACAACAGGTGACAAGATAGAGAGGAAGGTGTATTATTTTGTGGCTGTTTGATATTCCAGTAGGCATACTGTTAATGTAGGGCTAGCCCACAAAAGTGAGCCTCACACCCTTCATGCTCTTCAATGAACGCCTCACCGAGATGGTTTTAGCTGTTATAACGCCACGAGGCTGAGGTTCAGTGCTCAGCTTCATTATTTACTAGCTAAGTGACCTTAGGCAAATGATTTAACTTCTCTGATCCTCAGTTTCGTTATTTTTCAGGTAGAAGTCCTAAGACCTAGCTTGCTGTATTGTGAGGATTTATGAGAAGGATGTATGCAGAGGAACATCTTCATTGGGGCTCAATAAGCAGGAGCTATTCTTACAGAAGACCACAACTATTTTCATGAAATGGCATGGGGTCCATGAACGACCGCATCTCCACTCACTTAAGAGATTCACGGGGGAAAGGAGTGTGAGTAAAATGAAGTGAGAGAGGCATTTGTAATTTATGAACAGCAGCCAACCTATTTGTTTAATCCAAAGATATTCTTAAAGAATCTTCATAGGTTAAGCACAACCCCAAGAAACTGTGTTGAAATACCCTGACAATGAAACGTATTGGGATTGGACTGGAATCGCAGGTCAGTCTTCTGCCAGATCCTCAAAGCACCCACGTTGCTTATAGCAAAGTCCTCGTGTGCCTCTGCGTCTTCCCGTAGCAGGTGGGAAGATGCTTCCTGCCTAGATCTCAGTTACATCCTGGTGAATTCCAATTTCGGATTTGATTGGTGTATTCTTACTTAATACTAGAAAAGTGTTAAGTGCTCTGAGGATCCTACAGGGTTATGACTTAGCTTTGCATTCCAGGGGCTTACAGACTAGTGAGAAAGAGTAAAAGTATTTACCAAATGTATAGTGAATGGCAGTACAGAAGAGCTATGTAAGTTCCTTAAATACTATATACTAGAGGGCAAAATAGTGTCTCAGACTGGGGGAGGAGGAGAGGTGACCCTTGACAATGAGTGGGTTATGAAGAGTGGGCAGGAACTGGGAAAAGGGCAATGCAGTAAAATAGGATGGCGTGAGCACAAGAGCAGAGGTCAAACAGACAAACAGGCTGAGTTCAGAGAATAGGCGGTCCAGTCTGGCAGGAGTCTATGTTTTCCATTGGCCTTTATAGGAAGGAGGTCCCTGTGTTTTACCCATCCACTTCCAACCTCCTTAAAGCCGGGATTGGTGGATCATTCATTATTGTGCCTTCAGTGCCTGATATATCATAGATGCTCAATAAATATACGTTGAATGAGAGAGCAAATGCATAAACTGATTTCTGTTAAATCAGGTAAGATTCTGACATTATTGGCCAAAATTTATATTGTAGTGAAGCTGAGTTAATTTGAAAGTATATGTGAATTCATTATCAGTAGCTTTTATCCATTCCAGTGATAATGATGGCTTCCCTGTTAGGAGGAACCTAAGGGCTGGGGAAATTTGGGAGCTGAAGGAAGCTTGGGAGTTGGTTCATCACACAGCTCTTGGCTCCCCATTCATCCACAGCCCCCTTTTAAACAAGAAGCAAGGCCATCAGATCAGTTCTTATTTGTCTACCTATAACCCAGCAAAGGAATCATAGTCATTGAGACATGGAGACAATCTGAGTGTTCAACTAGGGGTGGTCCTGCTTAATGCATGGCTGTTCTACAAGGCACGTCTTCTGTGAACCAAGTCAAAGTGAATATTAACGGTAGCAACAATACCAATAATAACAGAATTAATAACATGATTGACAACAGTTAACATTTATTGAAGACCTACTGTATGCTCTGCTTTTAGCTGAGTTTTAAACCCAGGTTAGTATGGCTCCATAGCCTTTATAAACACAATCTTAAACTGCCTTTCAAGGCTTCTTGAGCTGAGAAACCTCATCTCTTTGAAGCTTTGTTTCAAGTTCTAGCCCCGGTGAACAAGGTTGGGGACCTGAAACTAAAAGATGTGGCCATTCTCATGCGCTGTAGTAGTCACCATAACTTAGTCATTCAGGTGGTGCCTAACTACCTTGCCAGGACAGCCAAGCTCAAGGGTTAGGCTGAGGATGATGGGGCCCACATAAATTAGACAACCAGCCTTATCCCTTTCACATAGAGCCCAGTCACACGATTATCATTATGACCGGGAGTAATCCTGTTAAGGCTCGGGCCACACAGCTGACATTCTTCTGCGTCTCTTTGGTAAGACCCTCTCTTGACAAGTGTCCGGACGCGAGTGTGAAGTTGTAAAGATCTGTTAGAAACAAGAAGCTGAGCCTGTGGGAGCTCCTCTAGATCAACACAGGGGAAACACACAACGGCAGTCACACTTCTCTCCCTGATCTTATCTTAGAGAAAAAAAAAAACACCACATAAATTTCAAGTTTTTCTTAAAATATACCTTGTAGTAATTCTGCAGCACATATAAACCATTCAGCACTATTTTTTATTATTTCCATTAAATCAGCCTGCATTTAAAGCATTTTTATGGGAGATAGCAAGGAGGAAAAAAAGCCAGATCAATGTAAATTCTAGTGTGGAGTTCTTTGTTGCTAGTTAATTTTCTGTAATAATAATAACACTTGGTATGTGGCACAGGGTCTTTTATCCAAGCAGCCTTGACTTTGTTATTCCTTCACCCTTCAACATTTCCCAGGAGCTGGATAAATGTGCCCTGGAGAGGATGAAGTCTGGATGGAGTTCCAGGCTGGTTCAGGCTGTGGCTCCCAGTGGAGAGAGCTGCCCTGGGTGGAGGGTGCTTCTGGCTCTGCTGGAGGAGAGCAACGGGAGCACAGGGGGCTCTGAGACAGGGGCGGCGGGCGGGGCACAGCTGGGCTCCGCGAGGCCTGAGCACGGGCTGCTGGGAAGCAGGTTTGGTTTTCATCAGAGACGCTGTATGGGTTACACAGACCTGGAACATAGCCTGGCCTCCCTGGGGCGGGGGGGCTAAGAAGGTGCTCCCACAGTGCGTTTTCCCTAATTCTTTTCTCATGCTTTTGAGCTAAGAAAAAATGAATGAATGGTCTTGGGTTCATTGCCCTGGCCCCTCTCTTTAACTTTTAATTTTGTTTCCTCCCTCCCTCCCTTCCTTCCTTCCTTCCTCCTTCCCTTTATCTCTTTCTTCTTAACTTTTCTCCTTCTTTCTTCTGTAACACCCTCCCTTCCCCTTTCCTTCCTTCCTTCAAGAGAAATATATTAAGAGCTCAAACCTTGGAGCCAGACTTCCTACTTTAAAATCTTAATTCTGCCTCCTATTGGCTGTGACCTCTGGTCAGCTGCCTATCCTAACCTATCTGTGCCTATGTTCTGTCATTAAGAAGCAGGGATGGTAATAGAAACTTAGAGGGGTGTTGTGAAGACTACATAGGTTAAGCCATGTAGAGTATTTAGCTAACACTCAATAAGCATTAGCTAATGCTGTTTTGATGTTAGTGTTGCTTTTGATTACTAAACCTTGAGTGACAGATGACCTTACAAGAGGGTGAAATGGGAACATACAATGATATTCCAGGGATTGGGAAGAACCACTCACCCCAGAGCACCCAGACCTTTGGGACGCCTTTCACTCCCTCAGGTGGAGATAGAGATAGATGTACAGATGCAGACACCCCAGGGAACTTCGTATCAGGCTCTTGAAACACAGCCCGTTTGTCTGTGTATGTTTACGTTTCACATCATTCCAGAAAGGGTTAAAGGCAGCAATTTTGCTTTATCTCATTTAATTTTTTTACAATAAATGTATGAGACAGATATTATCATTCCCATTTTATAAACAAGAAAATTGAGGCTCAGAGAGTTTCTATAACTTGCCCATGTAGCAAAAGGTACCCATTTACTAGAGGTAATGTGAACCTAAGGCTATTTATCTTCAAAACTCTTGTACTTTTTATGTGGGAAGGTAGAAATTTGTTAGATGTAAATACTTCACTTATTTATTTACTTTTAGAAGAATATTTCAGTGGGTATTTGAAAAAGAGCAGTACTCCGAAAAGGATACGTTCAAGAAATATTTTGGCTTCTTCCCATTGTTGCCCCAGGCTACGCTGTTGCTTCTCTGCTCCAGTTCCACATCATCATAATGGAGGCCGGAGTCCACAGGCTTGTGGGAGGCAGGCATCCACCTGGTCCCTGGTTGGGATTTTTTCCTTCATTCTATGTATCAGGCCAGCAAGAGGAAACTAAGAGTCCATCGCTACAGCCCTGGCCCCTAAATCAGGGGGGTGGGTAGGAGTAGACTCATCAGAGCTACAGTTGTAAGGAAAAGTCACAGTCCAAGTGTTCTTTACTGGCCTCTGTTTGACCACTTTGCTTGCTAGGTTAGCACAATCTCTACATTCTACATTCCAGAAAGCACCCTGTGCCCTCTGAGTACCGAGGTTAACTGGATGATCCAGGTTACTCTCTAGTCCTCCGACACCTTCCGCCCCTATATTTATATATATATTTTTTTTGTATTTTTATGAGGCTGGAAACGGGGAGAGACAGTCAGACAGACTCCCGCATGCGCCCGACCAGGATCCACCCGGCACGCCCACCAGGGGGCGATGCTCTGCCCCTCCCGGGTGTCGCTCTGCCGCGACCAGAGCCACTCTAGCGCCTGGGGCAGAGGCCAAGGAGCCATCCCCAGCGCCCGGGCCATCTTTGCTCCAATGGAGCCTCGGCTGCGGGAGGGGAAGAGAGAGACAGAGAGGAAGGAGGGGGGCGGGGTGGAGAAGCAAATGGGTGCTTCTCCTATGTGCCCTGGCCGGGAATCGAACCCGGGTCCCCCGCACGCCAGGCCGACGCTCTACCATTGAGCCAACCGGACAGGGCCCACCCCTATATTTATACCACTTCAGTTCTACGCTTACTGAGAGGCACTTACGCTTGTTCCCCGGCCTCTTCATGACAGTTGTACTCATTAAGTTGCTGTAACATGAGCAAGAAAAATTTGAATTATTTTGTAAAGACTCAAAGTGGTAAGTCACTAAGGATAATTATTGTTTAATTAGGAATGAATGGGGCAATAGAAAAGATAGAAAAAAAAGTCATAAAAATCTAGAAAGCCTTCAAATTAGTTCATAAGTGTTCTAAAATTCTGTTTTAGAGAAATTAAAACTAAAAATCATGGATGTGGTGGTAGCACAAGTGTGATTTACACAGAAAGACAGTGCAGAACTCGATCCGCAGACCCACACTGGAAGTAAAGGTCTTAGTCTTTTGGAAGTTGATTCCCAAATGACTATTGCTCCTAAGCTTATTGTCTGGGAGGGCTTCTTCTTTGTTCTCATTTGTATAAAGAAATACATAGAGGATTCACTAGTACTTCTTCTTCTTTTTAAAGGAAGGAACACTGATCACCTAGGCTAGTGGTCAGCAAACTCATCAGTCAACAGAGCCAAATATCAACAGTTCAACAATTGAAATTTCTTTTGAGAGCCAAATTTTTTAAACTTAAACTATATAGGTAGGTACATTCCTCATAGAGGTAGCACCCACACGTGGTATTTTGTGGAAGAGCCACACTCAAGGGGTAAAAGAGCCGCATGTGGCTCGCAAGCTAGTTTGCCAATCAGGGATCTAGGCCAAAGTGAACAAAAGAAAACTTCAATTCAAGAGCAGCGACCCTGCGAACCCTGAGGTTTGTCTGAGTCTTGGATTAGGTCCCATGCAGGCCACGGTCTCCTCCGGCAGCACTGGACCATCCCTTATTGGGGGTGGGAGGCTGTGGGGGAGGGGTACTCAGCTGAATTCTGGGCAGGGGAAGTGAGAGGAGAGAGGGTTTGGTTAGGGATGGCAAACCAGAAATTATTTAAAATTTCAGAAGTGGGCACAGAGTTCTCAGGAGTCTCCACTCTGAGAACTCTGTCCGACAATCTCTCCAGCAGGTGGGTGGCGAGTTTTCTCAAAAGTTCTAGGTGACCATTTGCCTTTCTAACTCTTCCCATAAGAAGGTCTGGGCACATCACCCCCCAGTAGTCAGGGGGAACCTGAAATTTGGCTTCCTAACTCTCTTCCTTCTAATAACTTCTTAGCATCATCTGTTCTTTTCAAATACAATCTTTTCTGTCAAGCCCCCTCAATGAGTCGGTTCTTCTTTATTATTATTACTTAAATACACGCTCCTCAGGGAGAAGGAGGCAGACAATATCGAGACTGAACTGTGGCTGTTCCTGCAGGATCCTCTCCTTCATCCCAGCCTGCCTCCAGCTTCAGCCCTGAGTCCCGAGTGAGGCTGAACGGGCAGCTTTCATCCTGCACCCCATCTCAGAGCTCAATGCCCAGGATTCCCCAGGCCTCCGAGGAATCCTCCCTGCTCATGCTTAAATGATATCCAGCCGCCCATCCTGCTCCCTAAAGAGCCAACCTAAATGCCATTTAATGCATTAATGTATTGATTGGTTCAATACGCAAGCCTATGAACCAAGCAAAATGCTGATGCTCAGCTCAGAGGGTCTGTTTCAGTCATAAATCTCTGGCCAAGTCAAGCAAGTATGCTAAAACTTTATATGGTAGGGTAGACCTGGCTATAAACTGCAGCCCTCCCTGTAAGCAAATCCTGGGGCTGGATGGTGGTCAGCTGAGCTGGAAAAGGCTGAAGGGGCCTGGTAAGGAGGGTAAAGACAGCCCACAGGCTGGCACCTATCAGAGACGACCTCCCCCCCTCATTCCACACGCTGCTTCTCTCCTGCCTTTTTGCTGGTGTGGCCATCAGGGATGTGGAGGAAACTGCAGAGGCACCGATGGATCATGTCCTGAGCCCCTTGGTGCAGAGGGGTTCGCTGGCCCGTACACAGCTCCTATACTGACATTACTGTGTGCTTGAGAGACGTACGACTCGCGTGAATCTTGGAAACCACATGGTTTCCCCTCATGGAACAGTGTTCCCCAAAACGATATGTTGAGGTCCTAACCTCCAGTGCATCAGAATGTGACCTGGAAATAGGGTCTTCGTAAAGGTAACCAAGTTAAAATGAGATCATTAGAATGGGCCGTAACCCAGTACGACAATGCCATTCGAAGGGGAAATGTGGGCGTATAGACAGATGTGCACACAGGCAGAACCCACGTGAGGATGCAGACAGATTGGGGGTGCAGCTACAAGCCAAGGAATTCCAAAGACCACTGACAGACCACTGAAGCGGGTGGGGTGGGGGAAAGATGGAACACATCCTTCTTCGCAGCCCTCAGAAGGAACTGACCCTGCCACAACCTTGAACGTGGATGTCCAGCCTCCAGAACCGGGAGATAATAAAGCCCTGCTGGGTAGCCACCCACTTTGTGGTACTTTGTTCTGGTAGCCTTAGCAAACTAATACTGGTGCCTAGTTCCAAACCATCCCCACTAAGTGGAGAAACACATTTTAAATTACTTTTACTTACTATTGATGAATAGCATCATCTTTCTATGTGAGGACCAGCTCATGACAGGCAGCCCATAGACTGCTGAGACTATAAGTCATTTCTCACAAAGGAACCCCATTTTTCTTGGGGCCAGAAAGAGCACAGGACATTTTTCTACACAGTCATCTCTGCCTCCCAGGTGAATATATCACCGTCGCCTTTGGGGTGGCTCTACGGCAGAACGATGCGAGAAAGCGTCTGCTGAGGCCCAGGAACCACGGCTCCATTCGATTCGCCCAGGTGATGCTGGGACCTTTAGTCCATGCTCCAGGAAGCTAATGCAGTTTGGACTGCAGGCTTCTGCCAGGCCAGCCCCGGGGGAGCTTTCCGGCACGCAGCAGACAGCGCTGCTGCAGAGCCCTGCGATGGTGCCAGCGATGTGTTCACCTGGGAGCCAATTTCTGGGCCAGAACTGCCACTACCAATTTTTATGTGACATTAGAGGGTGAGCTCAAAATAATGAGCTAGAATTTTTGAGGGATGCTGGGCAAGAATCGCCACACAGGAGTCCAGCCTTCACTCCCTCTCCTGATTCCTTTTGGACTTTGAATATTTACAGTAAGAAAGCCCTGAACACTCAGAATTCTTTGACACTATCCCTGACCCTGTATAGTGGAAGTTGCAATTTTCTGTTTTGTTTTGTTCTTTGTTTCTGTTGTTGTTGTTGGTCCACTCCTTCAGTAATACATAGGGTGGGGCAAAAGCAGGTTTACATTTGTTCATATGGAGAATAATAATTAATGAATAATAAAACAAGCATAGCCTGACCAGGTGGTGGCGCAGTGGATAGAGTGTCAGACTGGGACATGGAGGACCCAGGTTCAAGACCCTGAGGTTGCTGCCTCTCAGCCCTATTAATCACTATTGATGAATAGCATCATCTTTCTATGTGAGGACCAGCTCATGACAGGCAGCCCATAGGCTACTGAGACTATAAGTCATTTCTCACAAAGGAACCCCATTTTTCTTGGGGCCAGAAAGAGCACAGGACAAGACCCAGGTTCAAGACCCTGAGGTTGCTGGCTTGAATAGAGCTCATCCGGCTTGAGCACAGGGTCACCAGCTTGAGTGTGGGGTCACTGGCTTGAGCGTGGGATCATAGACATGACCCTATGGTCACTGGTTTGAGCCCAAAGGTCACTGGCTTAAGTCCTGGCTTGAGCAAGGGATCACTTTCTCTGCTGTAGCCCCCAGTCAAGGCACATATGAGAAAGCAATCAATGAACAAGCAATCAACAAACAACTAAGATGCTGTAATAAAGAATTGATGCTTCTCATCTCTCTCCCTTCCTGTCTGTCTGTCTGTCCCTATCTGTCCCTCTCTCCGACTCAGTCTCTGTCAAAAAAACAACAACAAACAAACGAAAAATAAACTGTTTTGCGTACTCACAACTGAAGCCTGCTTTTGCGCACCCTGTATTTAATCACTAAAGGCTTGAGGAACTGTCCCTGACAAGATAGGAACAGCCCATCTTCCTTTACCTGCCTCCCAAGAGATGGACACAAAGTATCTTAGAAAGGGCTGCCTGGTATCCACTGTATTATAAGTGTTCACTGGAAAGCCACAGTACAGTCTTGGTAAAGCCAAACCAAGCAGAAATCTCCAAAGAGTAAACAAAAGCTTACTGCTGGGGATGAGGCAGTAAAACCCACCTCTTGGCTCAGGGCGTTTACCGACAGACCGTGGAATCAGGACCATATCCAGTTGTGTGGCACGTTTCTCCTGAAGTCAAGAGGGAGGGCAGATGTCCTCTGCTCCCTCTGTTAGCATCTTCAAAGGACAGAGGACTTTAGGAACGGCCTGTGACAAAGGCTAAGAAGAGCCTCCTGGATTGTACGAGCTCTGGGGGTGGTTCCAAAGCTGTGCCAACAGCTCAGAGCAGGTTCAGAGACATCATTCAAAATAGTCCAAGCCTTTGATTCAAGGGGCTAGTGGCCTCTGCACCATGTAGGAGGTGGACATACATCTCCATGCATGCAGGATCTGCATGCTCGCAGGTGCTGCTATGGATAGATCCTGGAAGGTGTGGAAGGGACCTGTAGTCTGCAAGCACCTCTGGCTTTGGAAATCAAGCAATGATGGTAATGAACTGTAATACTGTTATTGAATCATTCTAATTATTATAACTACTACCACTCCTAGGAGGCCAATGTTGTGCCAGACACTGTGAAGGAACTCTTCACAGCTATCTCACTTAACCTCTTAGGAGCTATAAGATAGAAGCTATTACCCCATTATACAGATGAGGCAACTGAGATTCCAGCAGGAGTTATCTTGTTCTTGACTTAGTAAGTAATAGGGCTGAGAGGCAAACCCAGGCCTGTCAGACTCTAAGTCCATAGCTGTCCCTGCATGCCCCAGCTTACCAAAGGAGCAGAACGCAGTCTGGGCTGCTGAACTGTAGGGAGGATGGCTTCAGATACTCAGAGGTCCCACAACTTCAGAGCGGAGAGGTATCTGAGAGACAGTGGACACAGAGTAGTTTTGAGGGCCCACTATGTGCAGAGTCCAGGACTCACTACATGCATCAGGAGATTTAAACCTGAGATGGGCTCAGGGCAAAGATGGACCCTCAGTCCACATGCTCAGGGTCACAGCGCAAGTGCCATGGGACAGCTGTGGGGCCTCTGCCTCAGCACACTGGCTTCCCTCTGAGGGGGCTCCATGTCTCCACACTCCATCTCATCTGATTCTTCCAGCCACCCTGGGCGATAAGCACACAGGTGCTCGTATCCCCCTTTCTCACAGAGCCAGCCAGTGTGGAGTGAAGGGTCACAGGGCTTGCTCAGAGGACTCGCTAGGATGTGCTACAGCTTGGTCTTGAGATTCCAAGGCGGGGGTTTTCCTATCCATCTCTCGAAGATACTGGAAGCAGGAAAGGCCTCCAAGTATCTGGTTGGCTGCCATAGTCTGCTTGGTGTTGGTACATGTTGAACTTGACCTTCTAGAACTATCTTTTTTGGCAGGAGCATGTATGTGTGTGGCTGGGACAAATGGCATTTGGAGTGTCCTCCTTCCCTGGCATTTTTATATGAGTAAGAATAAACATCAGTTCTTATAGGACAGGAATGACACATGACTGTCACCATCTTACAATGAGAAACAGGTATGGGGAGCAGAAGGAAATGGAACCTGTTTGGTAGACAGGAAAAGAGCAGAGACTCTGTATATGTTTGTAGGTATGTGCGTTGGGGTAGGACAAGGGCTGGGGCCCCGTGCTGAATGAAATCTTATATCACCGAGTCCTTTGGTATTAAGTACCTCATCAAATCTAAAAGATTTTATTACTTACTTTCCTCTATTATAAAAATCTTTTGAGCATGCATATGTAATCTTGTTAATCTGATACTAAATATCAGTAGACTGTAATACCTTAATAAGAAGCCGTGTTAACCATTCTGCATGCTCGGGGGGAGATGGCAGTTTGGAGATGCCCCAGCCTAGTCTGTGGTCGCATTAGGAGAGCAGGAGAACAGTTGAGTGATGAAGGCTCTTCTTGCTCTGGTGTGGCCCATTCACCGCCTTCTAACAGGCCATGCCAGCCGGCGCGAGCAAGCCCTTGTGCTGCCTGTGAAGGGCTGTTGACAGAGAGCCCAGGGCATCTCCCTGCCAAGGCTCGGGCATCTCGTTCCCTCTTGGCTCCTTTACCTAAGGACAGGACTTTGAGCATCCATGTCTGAGGCCCTTAGTTTTGTTTTGTTCTGTTTTTCTTTCTCTCCCAAGCCTCCCCCATCCAGCAGAAGATGATTTTGGTTCATAATTGAACCTCTTTCAGCAGCTGGTGATTCTGGATGCAGGGTTACACATCCTTCCCATGCAAATTGTTGTCCCGCACTGAATGACATCTCCAAGGTGGCTCCTTCAGCTGCGCTGCACTCCCAGCACCCTGCCTCCACCCCCTTCATGGCACCCCGATCCCCTGCATCTCCGGAGCCTGCAGCCACTCCAGCTCTTCCCTCCCCTCTGTCACACAGCTGCCCTTCGCAGGCTGGTGCCAGCTGACATCCTCACCCTGTCCTTGGTGATGGTAGGGGTCCTTTTCCTACACTGCACAGCACCTCAGACCACTTTTACTTTCCCAAAAGCATCACAGGGCCCTTGAAGGCTCAGAGGAGGGACTCAACCCTCTCTGCGCCTCCCGCCTGGCTCTCTGCATTATATTCTTTGAAGTGACTCTCCAGGGAAAGATTCCCAATATGCATTTGCACATTCTCAGAACTGTACAGCTTTCACAACAAGCACGGGCAAATGTGTCCATCCTAATGCATTAATCTCTTGCTTCCTGCTGGGGAGTGAGGAGGGGGCAATTCCTAGACTCAAAGCTCCTTGCGAGGGAAGATTCCTTTTCTATGAAGCCCAGGCTCCTTGGTGGGACTGCTTGTCAGATCTGGTATCTTTAAACCGGACAGGTGGCTAAAGTCTCCCGAGCAGGACTCCGAAAGAGGAGACACAAGTTGGGGCATTCAGATCAGCCCAATCCTAGGGGCTACTGTGTGGAAATACTTGAAGTTTTTTTTTGTTTTTGTTTTTTAATGTATTGATTTTAGAAAGAGAGAAAAGGAGAGAGAGAAACAGGAATATTGGTCTGTTCCTGTATGTGCCCTGACTGAGAATTGAACTGGCAACCTTTGTGCTTTGGAGCAAAACTCTAACCAACCGAGCTATCTGGCCAGGGCAATAATTGAAATCTTTTAACAAAGGTGTCCAAGAGAACGATTAAAAGGGAATTGCAATTATGGAGCCCAGAGGTAAAATTTCAAAACAGGCCCATAAATCCTGGTCTGACATGAAATTTAAAACTCCCCAATGGTCTTCAATGCCATATTAAAAGGGTTTTAATACGAAGAAATAGAAATAATGAATGATAATCAGGGCATTGTTTCTATGAGTAGGGGCAGCTCTGAAGGACAGGGAGGCGGAACCAAGGGGAGGTGGAACCAGGAGGAGGAGGAGCTGCAGGTTCCCGTTGGGCTGTGTTTTACATCCCTCACCTCAGCAGAGATGAGTGAAGGCAGGGAACGCGCTGAGTGAAAACCTGGCAGAGCCATTCCCCAGCAACTCCAGCCCAAGTGCTGCTGAAAGTCAGAGGTGCACATGGCCTTGGCCTGCTATGTGGGTGCCCCAGGCCAGGCCATGCAGGGAACAGTGGCCGGGTGTGGGGTGGGCTGGAGCTGTTGTGGACAGACAGCAGGGTGCCAAGCAAGAGCACAGCATTGACAGTCCAGAGATTCTGGCTGGGGAGCGTTAGGCAAGTCATTCCACCTCTACGCATGGTTCCTCCATTTAATTAGCCCCTTTCCAGGATTGTTGGAGGAATTAAATGGTAGAATGAATAGGAGAGTGCTTTGAAAATATATGTTGCAACAGGTTTCTATTGTTTTGGTTCCTGGTACTCGTCTTGATGTGGTCATTCTTCTTTGGACTTCAAGTTGAGTTCCTGAAAAGTTGTTGACAACAATATAGCTCAATGACTCCTGACACTCCTTGCAGCACCTAGAAGCTAGGCTGATGCAGGACAGTGTGCGGGTTTGGCCAGGCAGGAAACGCTAGGGTCAGCCCTTCCTGGGATTCGGGCTCTGCCTATCATCATCTCAGGCGTGGCTCTATGTCAATGTGTGATCAATTGCAGCCCCTCTCCCTACCCTTCTTCAGCTTACCCATAGCCTTTTCTCACAAACTGCTTTCAAACCAAAAGTTCCAGGTTGTGGCTCAAAGCAGCTAATTATTTTGAACCTGAATGTAGAACAATGACATTTCTTGCAGCAAGTTTTAGCTGACTTAGTTTCTGGAATTTAGGATCTGTCATCTGAGGAATTAGCTCTCCTACCAAGCTTGGCGCCATCAGCAGACCAAGCCTCCTGTGGAACCAGGTAGTGAACACACAGCTTTTAGCAAAGTGGCTGGAATGTAGTAGAACTGAACGAATGTTAGGTTCTCTCTCTGCTGGCATCTCAGACATGCATTAAGAACATGAAAGAGGCAAAGATCAAAGCAGAGCCCTTTACTTTTTTATTAGAGACACCTTCCAGATGGACAAAGCTCACTCACTGTGTCTCTTTGTTTACAAGTGTCCAATTTGTTGCACACCCACCTTCCAGAATATGAAGGGGAAGCACTGTCTCATGTTTCATAAACTGAGATAGTATGTGTCTGTCATATTCCCTTGTCCTACTCATCTCCAGACCTTAGTGAAGAAGGTGTTCTCTGGGACTTGTTTTAGGTGGTAAGCCTCTCTCAGCTCTTGGAATCACCGCATTCTTTTCTAAAAGTTCCAAAACCACTTCTTCAGCACCTTGTTTAGAATTTAACTGGGGTTAACACTTTTACATTCAAACAGTTTTTGATTGACTCCTGAAGTAAAGAGAATCCTAAAAATACAGTATTAAGATCCTTGCATTTAAATTAATAAAGCTAAATTGGTTATAAGAGAAAATCTACTCACAGACTAGCCTAGTTCCATTGTATAGAGAGAGCATATAACTATTTACTCCAATAGGACACTTTAATGTTCACGCTGAGTTGGTATAAAAAACTGGCTTTAATCAACAATTACCATGGCCATCTGGTATGTAGAAAACCTGTTATATAAATCTATCGCAAGTCTTCTACCAGTAGGAAAAGTAAGACAAGAGTTCTACCCTTAAGGAATTTTTGTTTGTGAAGACTAAAGAGGCAGTATGGAATAAGAAACGTATAAGCCCAAGGCACGTATCAGCAATTTTACTGAATTCAACAAACACTTATTGATTATAGTATGCGCCAGGCATATGGTAGGTACTAGATATGGATGATGAGACATAGTTCCTGCCCCAAAGGAACTTATATTCAAGAATTCACATGTGCTGAGAAATTTTAAACTACGGGATTTTGTCTAGCATGGGACAGGATTAATTAACTCCAGTTATGAGTCACTAAAAAAGCAACAACTTCTGAGAAATGCGTTGTTAGCAATTTCGTCATTGTGGAAACATCATAGAGTGCACTCACACAAACCTAATGGGATAGCCTTCACAGGTAGTTGAAACGGGGGAGCCTGCTGCTCCTAAGCTACAAACCTGTGGACTTCATAAATACTGTCCCACAAGCCCGCCCCTGACAGGGTCAGAAGCAGAACATCAAAGCTGTCAATTCTGCTCCATGAAGAGAGATGTGGGCTGGACTGACTAGAAATACTGAAGAGAAACTAACTGGGTCAGATGTAGATCACCATAACGGAGATTGTCAGGAGGACGTAAAGGTGGACTGAGGATCAGGAGGAATGGGAGGTCAAGACAGAGAGATGAAGGAACAGAGGGCATCTGGCTATTGTATGTTGGAGCAATGGTCAGGTTAAGAATTTTGTGGTATTCACACACCCGAAAAAGAGGGTGTTTAATATGGAGAGGGTGTAGAACTGCGTACTCGATATTCTGACTTTGTAAATGAGTTTTGATTCCACTGACTATTGACATTAAATTGATGGAATAAAATATATCTATGCTTTACATCATTACAGACTGAAAATGTTTCTAAGGTACAGGGACAAGCCGGCTCTGCACAACCACAGGAATCTTTTACTAAAGCGGCAGTGGCACTTAAACTTGCTAAAATAGTTCCTGTGGATCTGTGTCCTTGTACAGGACCTCAGCTCCTCAACAAAAATGCAATGCACTCTGAACCCATCAAGCTAGATCTGGGAGGGCTGGGGGACCCCCTGGGTATGTAGCACAGTGGGGACAAGATCCTCTGTACCGGGACAGGTCAGTGGCTGCCCAACGGGATTTAACCTGTGTACACAAAACCGAGGTGCTGGGAGATAAAATCTACTGCTAAGCCCCAGGTATTGCTCCCAACAGGGGGGAAAATTCTTCCCTTTCAGTTCATTCAGTCCGTTATTATCTTATGAGACCACTGGCGTATATGCGATGCAGCATTGACCATGATGTCATGTGATGCAGGACTATAATTGGTAAAAGGGAAATCTGAAGGGAGGAGGGGCAGAGGAAAGACATTCCTGACAGACATCATGACACGTGGAAAAGCAGCTCGCAAGCCCTTTCCTCCAGCTCCTGGGAGCAGGGATGATCATTTTTTTGTGGGGGAACAAAAATCAGATTCCATCACCTGCTCGTTCCAGAGTTTAAAGTTCAATTCCCCAAGACAGAAACAATGGTAATTCAAGTTTAACAAAAAGTAGATATTGTTACAGGTCAAAAAGTCAAAAAATTTTTTTCTTTTTGACAGCGTCCCTTTAAACGACGTGACTCTGAGGGCTTTTTCTCTGCTCGGCATCTGCCATCCTACACAATAATTAGCCAGCGACGCATTTTCTTTGTTGTTCGTTACAGACTAATGAGAGGCAGCGCTTGAGGTCTAGTTAGATGGAGAAACCGTGAAGGGTTCGTTTGAACCTTTCATATCTGTTCTTTTCGGAAACTCTGACGAACAGGTTTTCAATACAACAGCAGCCGTCTGCCTTCTAACCTACAATATGTCTTTGGTGAAAACTCAGACGTTTCTGGCAGGCTCTCTCCCACCATCAGCTTAAAAGCACACGCACAAAAAGAGGCAGAACAGATGTTTGGAGCTCTGCAGCGCGTTGCAAGCGCTTCATGCAGGGGTGGCGGCATTTTCAGCAAAGTCTGTCTCCTCTCTTTGTGCTGAGTTCCTAAGGTAGCATCATGTGGAAACTCCAGGTAGCAAGGCACCACTGTGCAAACACTGAAGGTCTGGCCAATTTGGAGGCAAGTCCTCTTTTACCTATTTATTTTGTGCTGTTAGATTTCTGCGTGTTCTCCCCCTGCTGAGGGCCACACCGGGAGAGGCTGATAGGTGATGAAGAGAAAGTTTATTTAACAGAAGGGATAAAGAGGAAAATGAATGGAAGTTTAAATACTTCTGCTTAAAAGTAGGCAGCTAGAAATAATGAAGACAGAAATGATAAAGAAGACTTCTGGAATAATTAATATCTTTCCAGAATTTAGGAAGCCCTGGCCCTTTCAGATTAGCTCACACAAATGGCTTCAGGCTGACTTAGATCTTGCTACTCAGAAGGACGCCCTGTTTGGTCCACTTGCTGCTCTTTGCTGTCTTTCATTTTCTGAATCTGCATCTGGCACCATTTAGTGTCTTGTACAATGCCCCGTACCCAGAGGAGTTCAACATTCATTAATAGATGATGTTGATGATGCCAATAATCAGAGTTAAGAGCTGTGATTGTATTATAAGCAAAGTATTTGAATAATTACACAGCCAATGAGACTCAGAGTGACATTTCTTCACCCCTGTTACTGATGAGTATGACCTTGGGACAAGTCAACCCCTACTGTTCTCTGGGATGCAATTTAGGAAAGACTGGGGCACCTTCCGTAGAAAAGGCCAAAGGAAGAAACCCATTAGTCCACAAAATTTGCCACCCTGTGTCTTCCTATCTTCCCCCAGGAAACTCTGAACCCCTGAAGCCCCTCTCCCACACCTCTCCATTCTTCATTTCTCTTGCCCAGAACTCCTTTGCACCGAGTCTCCTTAAAATTTGAGGTGGAACAAGAATCTATGTGGCTCTAAGCTGAATCAATTCCCAGCCCATTCTCATTTGCCTTCAGTAAACATGGAGATCCTCTTTGGCACAGAGGCCTCATTGGTCACTGATTGTACTTCTACTGATTTATGGAGGCTGTGTAGAGCAGAGAGGGCTGCCCAATTCATGGACCTCCTACATGAAGAAGTTGTAACAGAATTTCAAGACATGGCAGAGAAAACTGGCTTGAATAGTGATACAGAGGCTCCCCCAACCCTGGCACACTCTGATGGTCAGTTGTCCCTATTAGATGCGCATCTTATTTTGCATGTGGAGTCTACACACATCACCTATGCACCATGTTCAATCCTGGGCAGGCAGAAATGTCCCTAAACTCTCCAGCCAGTATTTCTAATTGACTAGAATTCACAATTTTCTGATCTGAGGCAGTTCTTTATCTTCTTAGCAGAACATACTCTCCGCCATTGATAAACCTGTGAATTGAATTCGTTTCCTTGGGTAGATATGTAACATCTTAGATGAGGTATTCAGGAGACCTGGATTTCTAATTCCACCTTTGTTCCTAATGACAGCTAACATTTACTGAATTCTCATTAGATGTCAGATAACGTGTTAAGCACTTTATATTGATTCCTTCATTCAACCTTCACCGCAACTATATGAGGGAGGTCTATCTTGATGAGGAAACAGAAATTGAGGGAAGTTAGGTGATACAGCTAGTAACAGATGTGGAGTTTTTAACCAAAGACCTGGGTCTACCTGACTTAAAACCACTGCTCTTAACCATGACTGGTACTGCCTCCTGATCCACATGGAACCAGATGAGACCCTTTGGGTCTCTCGGACTTGGTCTCTTCTTTATTTGTAAAATAAGGGGGTAGGTCTAGGACTACCTAGATCTTCCCAGTTCCCACATGCTATGGATCAAGTCCTCACACCTTCCTTTATTGACCCAGTAGCCTTTTCTGCCCCATGTTCCATTCAGAGCTTCTCAGGGCTGTGCCCTCTTACTGCTGAGTCACTTCTCTCCCCATGTGCCATGTCATGGTGGCCCAGCCATCACATCATCTGGTAAACTCCTCTATCTTTGTCTTTCTTACCTTCTAGATGAGTGTGGATCTGAGAAAGGCGGTGAACCAAATCAAGGCCAACTCTTGGCAGGGTGGCCTTGGAGAGCAAAAATCCACATAGACCCTTATGATTGGACACAGAGAGAGACAGCAGCATGGCCAAAGGAGAAAAAATGTGTAAGGCCATGAGGTAGGATCTGGGAAGATTCCTGGAAGCAAAGGTGTCCAGGAAAAAACCTCTTATATAGAACCTAGATGGCACTTAGGATGGGAGTGGGCCATGAGGGCAACTGGAGCCCAGGATGTGTGCCAATGGGACAGGAGTGTGCAGCACACCTCAGCCAGGCTCGTCAGGAGACAAGTCCCTGTCATCAGTCACCTTGAACTAGTCTGCGCTCTTAACCTGGAGTTTGGAGTTCCCTAGAGAGATAAGAATATATTATAGGAATGCACGAAATATCCTTTTTTATTTTAGAAGGGGCTCATACAATACTGTGATTTAAAAAATACTCTATAGTCCATTATACATCCACTAATGACCTTGAGCAAGCTATTTCATCTCTCCTGGAATGGTTCTTCATTAAAAAAAGAAAAGGAAAAAAAAAAAAGAACCCAACAAAATGGGTGATGGGTAAGTAATTTTTAGTTCCATGAATTTTAGGCTGAGAAGAGAGGCATGCAGACCTTTCTGAGATTGCTGTACTAGCTGACTACCTCAGGGTCACCAGTTTTGAGCATGAGGATTCTGTTGGAAAACTGAATCAAGAAAAAAGTAGGATTTGCTGATGTCTTCTTTGGACTGGAACTGCCCAGGTAGAAGGAAACAAAGCTCCATATCGAAAGGCCTATTTATTTCTGTGGCTTCCTTATCACAACCCACACTCTGTGAAGGAAAAGCAAACTTGAGACTTGTTTTGTTGTTGTTTGCATTTTGAAGACAATGGCAATACCATCTCATCCATGAACAATAATGTAAGTGAAGGAGACGCACAGACAGGTGAATCTGATAATATGCAACTCAAGAAGGAAAGCCCATATTTATTCTTGTGTCCTCTAAAATGCCACCTATCCTTTATCTCACCCATCTTCAATATATACTTCACTATTAGTCGCTAGAAGGGTGAAAGGATAGGTCACTTTTTAATTTATTTGCCCAGCTAGAATGGGCGTGCTCACAAGATCATCTTTGACCTTTCTCTTTCTCTCTCTCTGCAGAGAGCTTGGCCATTCTCATAGGTTCAACGCTGCTTTCTGTGGAGATGACTTTCAGATCTTCGGCTTTAGCTCTGATCTGATGACTCACCTGGACTGTCAGCACTGTATTTCCTGCTCCTTTGAGCCATTTCTACCTGAGTGCCCTCCACCACATGGAGCTCCCTTCAATCAATCAGCCAACCCTCCATCCATTATTCTACATGTTTCCAGAGAGTAGGAAATAATTCACAAGTCCAGGACTTCTTTGATTTCCTTTTAATCAGAGAAGATGCTTTTGGACTTCTAGCCTTGTAATTACTACCATTAGATAGGTCAATTGAGCCTCATCCTCTTCTTTGATGCCCTAGGTATAGTTCAATATTTTTTCTGAGTTTTGTTTTTCTTTGCCAAGACTCTTCTCTGGGTCCTAGATTCCTAGGGAGCTTCCAGCCTGCCTGTTTGTTCTGTTGGTGACCCCAGACCTATTTTGCTTTCTGAGCTCTGGATTCTCTTGCTCTGTTGCCCATTTTTCTACCCAGTTTCTGGCTTCTCTGTTTGTCCATTCTCCATGTACCCTGTTAGCTGTTCATCTATTCTTTGCTTGAACCTTGACCTGGGTCAAGTTCTTCCAGTCCCACTCTCTTGCCTGAGCCTTTATCTCAGTCATACACATCTTTAAACATATGTTCAATCTTCCTAATTTGTAATTCAGGAACCCTCGAGGATCTTAGTATGGAAAGAATCCCTCACTATCTTCACATGTAAATCAAGGAGTTGAATCAGATGGTCTCTAGAAACTCTTACAGTTCTCAAATGCTATAATTTAAAAGCACTCAGAGACCATTTAGCTAAACAATTTCATTTGAATGATGAGAAACCAACACATAGAAAGGTACAGTAATTTGACAGTTTGGGTACTAAACTGGGATTAGAATTTAGGTCTTTTAAATCCTGACTCTTGCAAAAACTCTCAGCTATGCTGCTGTCTCCCTCTCTCCATGCTCTGTCTAGTTCAGTCCCTCTGGCCATCTGTTAGATTGTTGTTTACTTGGATATAAGGAGGCAAATAAAGGACCTTTGCTCTCAGGTCACTCCTAGCTTTAGCAGCTTCAAGATGACAGTGAGAATGTGCAACCCACTTAGGAGAACTATTTTTAAGGACTTGAACACATTGACTGCTTGTGTACAAGTAGCATCACTAATTACAAAGAAGTCCTATTTATTAAAGCAGGACCCTTTCAGACATTTCCCACATACAAACAATCCTTCCCCACAATTATGGTAAATTAGTAAGGTTTTACAGAACTAATGAGACAATGTTTGTGAAGCTTGTCTTTCCCGATGGTTTTGAGACCAGAGTCTATAACTGGGATTCTCAAGGTGCCACATTCAAGGCAAGCAGCATAAGAAGGGAGGTTATCAAACCTCCAGTCTCTTCAGGAAATGTTCCAGGCCCAGGGGCATGAACATACATGCATATACACATAGGATATGTGTATACAGAGGATATGAGCTCATGCACATATGCAGACATACCCACTCACACATATACACAAAACAAAATCATGTTTCTATTCACAGTTAAGCTTCCCCTTCCCTCGCTAATAAATGACTACCCAGAATGCCATGGTGCTGACATGCTAGGTCTGAAATCTTACCTGATTCATGAGGGAAATAAAGCAAAAAAACTCAGCAAATACACACACACACACACACATAATACACACACACATATAATAGGTACCTTTTATTATAAACTAGACTTTTGCTCTATGTTTCAAATTATCTATCACAGCCTTCCAGAGGAAGTGTCCCCATTCAATTGAGAAAGATACTAATGCCTAACAACCCGAGGCACACTGTTAGTATGCTGAGCTGATTCAAACTCATTACCATTCCACCATGCCCCCAAAGTGTGTGGTTTATCCCTAATCTAGTTTCTTCTGCTGAAGCTCTATTTGGTCACCTAACCTGGCATGCTCTCCTTAAGAACTCTTTATCCTTTCAGCATAAGACGAAGTCTAAACTCAGGTCATTAGCCTCCCCCAACCTCCACCCTGATGCCTGTGACCCTGTGGATCTCTACCCTGCAGCCCTTCAGGAGACAGTGGGCAAGGGGTTACCTCAGGATGGTACAGTGCTGCTTCAATCCCATAGGATTGGAATGAGCAGACTCCCTCATCGGGACCACTGTGTTGAGGACACTGGCCCAGAGACCACAGGTCAGCAGTGGGAGAATGGGATGGGTGCAGAACCAGCTCTACTGCCCCACCTCACAATCTGCGCCAGGTGCCTGAATGCCTATAGGCCAATCCAACAGAAAGCTGGGTGAGGGCCTTCCAGGGGGAGGACCATTCATAATAAAAGTCACAACAGAGTGGGAAGGTGTGAAGGTTGGCTAAAAATGAGGAGTGAACTTGCTTATCTGGCATGGAGATTGTAGAAGGTTAGTTTGAAACAAAGCAAAAGATCTTACTTGCTCTATGAAGGGGTTGGGTTTTTGATTGGGTCAGTAGGGAGTTTATAAAGGTTTCGTTTCATCAAGAAAGTTATGTAATTAAAGTGGCCCATAAGAAAAAAAGTGTCTTGGCATCAATAATAAAGATAGTTAGGGATAAGGGGACTGAGAAGAGTGGAGACAGATCCATGATGGGAAACCGAAGGTCAGGCTTTGGGGGGATAATAAGGCTTGCACTAGGGTGGTGATAGTTTGACGAGGAAGGTGGGGCCCACACTGGAAAGGCCTTCAAGGCATTATACTAATGCCCCTGATGTTGTACTTCTATAAAGCAGTGTTTAAGTTCAGCTCTTCCTCAGCCTCTGTAATGAAGGGACCAAAGATAGTCAGTAGACATGTGATGTTATGTTAATAAAACAAACTTTTACTGGTATTTGAAGGTTTTAGATGCCGCTGAAAATTGTTCAGAACAATACCTGAGTATGGAAAGCCATCCATTTCACCCTGACACAACTGCCCTCAGGTTCATTACCATATTTATTCAGTGGTTTTTCTCAATCGAGGAGCATTCCCCCTGTGGGTTGATTCTTCCTGCCAGCCTGTGAGACCAGAGCTTCCTTACATAGCTGGTTCAAAGAAGAAGAAAAATCCTCTCCTGCTTAACATTCTGCAAAAGGCACAGGCAGATTTCCAAAGTCAATCATCATGAATGGAGCCATTTAAGAGTGAGGCCCGCGACTCCTGTGCAGATGAATAACCAGGCAGCGTGAATCACTAGCAGAGGAGACTGCGGGTGGCTCTTTCTGCTTTGTCACCCTTTATGACCTGCCTTACAGTCTCCGCGCCCTTCACGGAAATGTCTTGCTTTGCAAAAAGAAACCGATAACCACAGAGAGGAGAAATGCTAGCCCTGCAGCCTGTTATTAAAAAGTCTGGGGAAATGGGATGCTGGTCAGACCTTACGTTTATACCTACAAACCTGCCCCCTCTGCTTTGCGACGACACGCCCAGAAGGGCAGCAGAAGCAGTAGGAGTGATATGGAGGCTGCACGCCCTCCTCCCTCAGGAACTTATCAAGAAAGCAATGACCAAGGGGGCTGCTGGTGGCTCAGGACACCTCTTGTCTCACTTAGTCCATGTCCAGCCCAGGGTGGCTCGGGCAGAAATGCACTGTTGGTTGCCTTTGGCTGGTGTTCAAAGGGGAAAGTGGCTCCAATCCATTTCCTAAGTCAATGGGCATCTTCTGCTGGTGCTGCAAGGCGTAGCCCCTCAATCTGGAAGTGAGCAGAGCACCGAGGGGTGGGCTGCCCAGACTGAGTGCAGCCAGGAGGCTACCATTTGTGAGTCCCTGTTTGGATCCAAGGGACTGTGCTTGAATGTGCAGGTAAGTAGTGCTGAGGAGTGATTGGGGGTAGGAAAGAGTCTTGTGTGCTCATTTCAGCTCTACCACTGAGCCACCAACACAGTGCGTACTCTCTCATTCACTCAGCATTAGTTGAGCACCTACTGTTTGTCAGGAAGCATGCTGGTGGCTGAGAACATTAAAATGAACGTGACCCCTGAGGGACGTAGTGGGGGATGAGGCACTTGGGAAGCCATTTGGTCTCTCTGGGCCTGTTTCCTTTAAAAAACAGGGCTGTGCACATTATTTCTAAGGTGCCTTCCCCTTCTAACAGTCTGTGAGTGGGTGACTGGGCTTTCTGACCCCATCAGAGATGGGCACTGGATTAGAGTTAAGGATCTTGACTCCTGGTTCACTGTTTCATGCTCAGCCTGGTTGCCTCTATGTCTCAGAAAGCCAGAGAGTGTGAAACAGGCAAGAGGATCCTGAATGCCAGGCTGTGGTCAGGCACCCTGAGCAACCTCTGCCCAGATCATGGTCATGGTCGGTGTAAAGAAGAGCCCTTATATTTGAAGCTCTTTGCAAAGCTCCATTCTGCACAGCATAAACTCTATAAAACACCCCACTGTAAACTCTTGAGGAAGAGCCTTTGTTTTCTTGAAATTTTAGAAAAAAAATTTCATTTTTAGACAACTTCTCTTTTCTCTTAACTGCTAAGATTATTTAGGATTAGCTTTCAGGAGAACTCCATTCTAGAATTCTCCCAGACAACTTTGTTTGATAAGGCTCTCTGGGCCCTGTCCATGAGGAAAGGCGAGGGAATGAGAGTCTGGGGATAAAAACCAGGCCAGTCTGTTAGAAACCTGGAGGCAGGTGTGACTCTGTCCCTGGAGGCTAGGAGCATAGAAGTTAAAGGCTGACTCTAATGATAGTCAAGTTCATTTCAGAAGACCCTAAAACTACCCAGCAAGTTTAAAATCAAGTGAAATCCAGGAAGGTTACAAGTGTCCCTTGACTTTCTCACTAATGGAAAATGCTGTCCCCCTTGGCAAAGGGACTGCCTCAACAATGACTGACTGCAGGCCCCACTGGGAGGGACCTACTCACTCAGAGAAAACCCGGCTCTGACCCTCTGGAGGCCTGTCTAGTCCCAGGCTTCTTACACAAACAGTGAGCATTGCCTAGGTCAGTGGTCAGCAAACTGTGGCTCGCGAGCCACATGCGGCTCTTTGGCCCCTTGAGTGTGGCTCTTCCACACAATACCATGTGCGGGCGCTACCTCGATAAGGAATGTACCTACCTATGCAGTTTAAGTTTAAAAAATTTGGCGCTCAAAAGAAATTTCAATCGTTGTACTGTTGATATTTGGCTCTGTTGACTAATGAGTTTGAGACCACTGGTAGGTGTCAGTAGGGTTGGGTGTTTCCTGAGGTGCTAGATGGGGGTGATACTCCCTTCTCTAGCTGCCCTGCATAGCTTCTGAGGGAATACTTGATGAAAGCAACACGCCACTCAAAAAGTTTTTATTTAGTTTAGTTTTTTTTTTGAGACTTGTTAGATATCCTTTATAGCATATGGAAATAAGAAATGCCAATAACATCTCTTGCCAGTTAATGTTTCTTTACAAGAGTCCCCATTCTAAAGAATGGAAGCATTTGGCATGGCCTGGGGTTATTACTCCTCAAGGAGTCCTATCTTACTCCTCCTACAGATAGTAGAAATCTTTCATCTTAAAAGCTTTTTCAGGAACTGCTTCAGAAGTGGTGCCTGGGTCTGTAACAACTCCAAACCTCAATCAGAACAGCATTTGGTACTTTATTTTTTCCCTGCATTTAATCTCTATTCGATCTAAGGGACCTAACCTGTTAAGTGTCACTAACAATGCCATAGGAGATGCGCACAGGTGAAGACTGCTGCCATATTTTTAGAAGGAGAAGTAGAGGGCACATTAATGACAGAAAGAGACAAAAATCTCCTTTTTAGCACAGGGAAAGATCTGGCAGTCAATCACAGAATACCTCTATGTGCCCCAGCATTAATGGAACTAGGCTCTTTCAAAGGGATTTCATTTAATTCTAGAAGAAAGAAGAGGAGGAGGAAAAAGAGTGTGAGGAGGAGGAGGCGAAGGGAGAAACCAAAACTTATTTGAAAGAAACTGTGACTTGCCAATGAGGCTTCAGCCAGAGATGTAGCTAGGATTTGCATCAGGAGTGAAACCCCAAAGTTCTTGCTCTCTCCACCGCACTCCATTGACCTAATCAACAGTCTGCATCCTTTTGTGATTAAAGACATAGGAGCAATTATGCCAATTGAGGAGATGGCCGAAATGCATGCCTGGATTGTGCCATGCCCCAATCTGTCTTCCCAAGGCTGCCCCAGCTCGTCTCCAAGCAAGGAAGCAGCTTGCTATTGGTAACAGAATATGCCTGTAGGAGTACCTCATCAAGTCTTTCTGTTTCTTCAAGACCAAGCTGGAGTTTGCTGGCAAATAATCTAAGCAATAAAACTGCCATAAACTGCAACAGACCAAGCTAATAGAAAATGTGCATTGTAGATGAAAAAGGCATAGGCAAGGGTAACAACATCTTATTTCTCCTACTCAGGAGAGAACAATTGAGAAGGGGTGAATGATTTTTTAGGACATGGGAGTCCACTAGTAGGTTTGGGCTGATTTTACCTCATACACATGTGGTGGTATATATACAGGGGTGGGCAAAAGTAGGTTTACAGTTGTTAGTATGAAAAATAATACAATAGTTAATAAATAATAAAACAAGAATAGACTCCGTGTTTTGCTTACTCACAGTTGTAAACCTAATTTTGCCCACCCCTGAAATAAATTTCACATATGTGAACTAAGAATCAGTAAGGAAAGGGAACAAGAGAGGAGGAGGATTATTCCTCCTTGTAAAATATTAAAACATTGCAGATAAGCCCAGTGTTCTCTCTGACCACAGGCTCCCTTCTCCTCATTTCCATCCCAAGAGGCAACTAATATATTGAGTCTGTAATATATATTTTCAGGCCTTTTTTTTTTTATAACTCTCTCTCTTCCCTCTCTTTGTTCCCTTCACCTCTCCCCCCCCACACACACACACAGCCATAGAGATTTTCACAAGGTGAATACATTCATGTTGTTACTTGGGTAATGAAATTTTAATTCCAAAAACAAAAAAGGAGGAAAAAATAAAAAGTGGAACTTGAAAATAAAGCTCACTTTAGGAATGACGCTACTGACTCAATTTTTAGGGCAATATAATTATCACCAGAGCAATATAATTATCAAAAAGAGACTTACATATAATTCTGTGAATGGTATATCTGACCTGAATTTCTTAACAATACAGCTTTAAAGATGACTGAACTAAAAATAGCCAAACTGATGAATTATGCAAAAAATCCAATAGTACAAAAATATACCACTGTGCTCTGTCACTGAAATAAACTTGAAGCGAAGACCTTTTTCAAATTCCAGAGAGCTTAGTATTATACTTCCTGAACATTGCAGCTATATAATATCCATTGATATAATTTAATGAATTTAAGATTAAAGTTGTTCTTATACATTATGATTGCCATTAAGGCAAATGAACTAGTTGGCAAAGTCAGAGAGGTCACTGAGGTACATCAGTTAGCCTGAAAGCAAAATGTGAAAAGAGCTGAGAGTAGCTGTGTGCCAATATATATATTCTTAGGCTTCTTGTACCTAAGAGTTCACTGATGCATTCATTCATATTTTTTTAATTTATTTACCCAGCACTGTACTGCTCCCACACACTATGCCAGGTGCTAGAAATACAATGGAAGCAGACTTTAGAGACACTTGGTTTAGGTGCTTGACTCCAACACTGACTAATGGTGAGATTTCAGGCAACTTACTTCGCCTCTTAAACCTCACTATCCTTACTTGTGGAGTGGTAATAATAACCAACTTGCTATTGAGGGGACTAGAAATAATATTCACAGAACAACATAGTTTTAGGCACAGACCAAAAGTAGATAGCAATTATTATTTGGACACCTCTCCTATTCTAAAGGAGCTCACCATCTGGTATGAGAAAGAGAGAAATAAACAATGCCGGAAGGGTTCCACTTTGGAATGGTGACATGAGGAGCTCTGAAGACCTGCTCCCCAGTGAATCAAACGGAAGTGGTAAAACTTATTTTTAAAAACCCAACCATTTTAAAGTCTCTAGAAATTGTTTTAAGGGCATATAGCAAATGGGAAAACAAAACATTTAGTAAAAAAAAAAAATCTACTAAAACTAAGTAAGAACAGTGAGAACTTGTGACTTGTGAACTGCCTTCCCTCCTATTCAATATGATGAAAACTCCACTCCAGGCAGGTTAAGACAGGGCTCCCTGTCCTCCCAGCTTCCAATATAGGTTCTGGTGCCTTCCCAGAAAATGCAAGCCACCAGTGTTTTTTATCTCCCTTAGTGACATGTGGCAGAGACTACATTCCAGGTGAATCTGGTCAATAGGTCAGGGTTCCCTTACTCCATCCAGCCCCCACTCAGAGTGTGGGAGGCTCTAAATCAGGTATGGCACACTGATAATACTGGGGTCCCAGTTGGGCTCACCACAGCTCATTCTCCGATAGAAGTTCCAAGCTGGGAGAATCAAGTTGAGAAGAAGAGAAGCTACTAACCTCATCCAGCATTTTGACCATAAAACAGAGCATCACTCTAAGAGAAATAGGCACCATTTTATGCCCCCAACTCCAGAGAATGGCAAGCATAAAAAGAAAGATCTCTAAAGTTTTCTGCAAAGGAATTGACTCTATTTGAAATAATGTGGAAAAATTCAAGCCTTAAGATGCTTTCAAAATTAATACTGATTTTAGTGGCAAACAATTGGGAGGAGACTGGTAGAATCATAAGAGCAAGAAACTAAACAGGAGGCCAGCTATTTCACCATAGATAACTGGGGAAAGAGACATCTAAGAGACTCCCATCTGAGTTCAAAAGAAACTTCAAACACTGAAAAGGGACCCAAATTGAATTGGATCAGACTTGGAGCAAAATATATGCCTCAGAGCTTTGCCAGAAATAATAGAACAATCAACTAATAATTAGTGGAAGCCAATAGCTGGATGTGATGTCAACATAGGCAATCAGCTTAACAGAGAACAGGGAAAGTGACAAAGAGCACCCTGTTAAAACCACTGTCATTGTAAGATGTCATCTTAGCATGACCAAAAAGTCACATCAGATGCTTCACATAGTGGGGGAGACTTCACTAAAGCCAAACAAGTACTGGGAATTAGAACCTCAATATAGCTTTTTTGGAGGAGACACAATTCAACCTATAATATCCACATACAGGCTCATTACAGTAAAAATGCTGAAAGCAAAAGACAAAGGGAAATTCTTAAAGGCAGCAAGAGAAAAATGACTCATTACCTAAAAAAAATGTCCCAATAAAATTAACAGCTGCATTCTCATCAGAAACAATGAAATCTAGAGGCAGTAGAAAGATATATTCAAAGTACTGGGGGGGGGGGGAAGTCAACCAAGAATCTTATACACAGCAACACTATCTTTCAAAAGTAAAGGTTAAGTAAAATCCTTTCCAGATTTAAAAAGAAATGAAGAAAAATTGTTGCTAGTAGACATGCCTTACAAGAAATAATAAAGAAAATTATTCAGCTTTAAAACAAGTAACACCAGACAGTAATTCAACACACACAAAAAAAAGGATGCTGATAATGGTAAGTATGTAATGATAAAAGACAGTATAAATGAATATTTTCCTCCTTCCTTCCCTTAAATGATTTTAAAAGCACTTGTATAAAACAATATGTATATAATTGTATTGTTGGGCCTATAATATATAGAGATGTAATATTTTTGATAACAGTACAAAATACATAGGAGATGGTGCAACAATGTCATAATGGAATAACAAAATGCGACTAGATGGTAATTTTAATTCACAAAAACGAATTAAGAGAAATAGTAAATAAGATTAATATAACTAACATCATGATTACAGACTTGCTTTTATGTTCTCCCAGCCTTTTAAAATTATATAAAGTAATAATCATAACAATGTATTTAAGTTTGCAACATAAATATATATATAAATATGTATAACATTAACAGCATAGAAAAAAGGAAGAATAGACCTATATAAGTAAAATTTCTATATTTCACTGATATTAGGTCACTATAAATCTGAGGTAGATTCTGATAAATTAAGATGCATATGGTAAACCTTATAGCAATTACTAAGAAAATAACTCAAAAGAATATAAGAGGCCTTGGCCAAGTGGCTTGGTGAATAATGCCAACTGGGTGCACCAGACATCCTGGGTTCGAAGCCCCATCAGGGCATGTAGGAGAAGCAATCAATGAGTACAACTAAATGGTAAAACTAAGTGAAATGACTAGATGCTTCTCTCTCTCTTCCTTCCTCTCTCACTCCTTCAAATCAAAGAAAAAATATAAGAATATAAGAAAAAGTATCAGGTAAAATTAGTATGTTACTCTAGAAAATATTCACTTAATAAAAAAGAGTAAGAGATAAAAAGAACAAAAAAATACACGAGACATATAGGGAAAACAAGGTAAATGGCTCGATGTAAACCTATGTATAACAATTACAACCTTAAATGTGAATAGATTAAACAATCCAGTTAAAAGGCAGAGATGATCAAACTGGGGATAAAAAAAATAAAATATAAACAAGATCCATCTACATATTGTTTACAGAAGATTCACTTTAATTTCAAAAATACAACATGCTAAAATTAAGCTGGAAAAATATACCCAAATAAAAACAGGTGTAGCCATACTTATATCTAACAATACAGACTTCAAGAGACAAAGATGGACTTTTCATAATGATAAAAGGAACACTATGTCAAGAAGACATAACACTTTTTAATATATATGCACCGAATCAGGAAGCACCAAAAAATATAAGACATCTACTAACAGATCTAAAACTGGAAACAGACAAAAATGCAGTCATAGTTAGAGATCTCAACACACCATTGACTTTAAATAAACTTTGGATGGCTTTAGATAGATCATCTAAACACAAAATCAATAAAGATTTACAGGCCTTTAAACAACACACAGACCAAATGGAGATAATAGACATAGACATTTACAGAACATTTCATCCCCAAATATCAGATTATACATTCTTTTCCAGAGTGCTATCTCTATCAGAATCACAGATGACTTTCCGGTAAAAAAACGACAAGGTGATCCTAAAATTCATATGAATTGCGAGGTACTCTGAATAGCCAAAAAAAGTCTCTAATATAAACAAAATAAGCCACCTAAGTGATTTGTTTATTTTTGTTCATAATGATTTATTCTAGGCATATGAGAACTGACAAATCAAACCTTTGGTCAAACCTTTGTTTTTGTTTCTGTTGGAGAACTTGTATTTCCTGATTTCAAACTTACTACAATGCACCAGTATTCAAGACGATGCAGTACTGGCATAAGAATAAATACATAGAATAATGAAATAGAATTGAAAGCAACCTTAACATTGATGGCTAATTAAAGAGGGTACCAAAACAACTGAATGGGGGAAAGGATAGTCTTTGTTGTGGAGACAACTGAATATCCAATGCAAAAGCAACAATGTTACACCCTTACCTCACAAAAGTTAACTCAAAATGTTCAAAGACTTAAACATAAGGGCTAAAGCTATTAAATTTCTGGAAATGGGGAATTCTTTATAACCTCAGATTTAGCAATGGATTTGTAGATCTTATGCAAAAAGTACAAGCAGCAAAAGAAAGAGAAATAGAGGAATTGGAGTTCATCAAAATTAAAAACTTCCATGCTGTGGAAGGTACCATCAGGAAGGTGAAAAGATAACCTACACAGTGGGAGAAAATATTTGCAAATCATGTATCTGATAAGGGGCTTGTGTCTAGAATATATACAGAACTCTTACAACTCAATAATAAAACATATAAACCAATTTTACACATATAAACAGCATGTGTAAAACATGCTGTAAGCCAATGATAGGGAGACTTTTCCTGGCCACATAGTAAATATTTTAAGTTTAAGGGTCAAGCAGTCTTTTATAACTATTCAACTTTGCCATTCACAGCATGAAAACAGCTATAGAAAAATATTTAATAGATAAGCATAGCTGTGTCCCAGTAATATCTTTTTTTTTTTTTTTAATAAAAACAGGTGGCTGCCTTGTGGGTCCTAGTTTTCCAAACCCCAGCACTAGAGGAACTTCTGAAAAATAAAACAAAGAGGAAAGAAAAGCTAAGATGTCAATTCTGAAGATAAAATGGAATCTACGGGCATGCCCAGACTATGATAGATGTTCATTGCCTGACATAAAGAGAGCAATTAATGAGTACTATTTAAGGAATGGACAAAAACCATGAAGGGGGCCAGTCGTAGGCCACATATGGTGTGTGATTTCCCATGTACTCTGATGCAGGTTTCCAGACAAAGCTCCTGAGGCCTGTGTCTCAGCGCCCCTCTGCTGAGGGCTTTGGGAGGAAAGCAGCCGGCCAGGGCAGAGCCGGGACGCTGTCAGCATCCAGTTGCCTGTGGCCGGGCTGACATGCAAGGTGAAGACAAGGAGGCTGCACAGCAAAGAGAAGCCCCCCCACCCCCTGCTCCATGACTGGGGGATAAAATTAAGAGTTCTTGGAAACATAATCATTCCCACAAAAGACAGATTTGGAGATGCTAGACACAAGAGAATCATTATAAGCTACGAACCAGAAAGGACAACAATAAGCTAGGGAAAAAAGTGAAGGAAATTTGATTTAGGTGATTCAATCAAATGATTTCTGATATCAAACCCGAAAGGACTTAAGCAGTTGGAAGCTCAAACCACATGATAAATTTGGGAAGATAACATGCTCTCAGGCTACATCCCTGAAGAGTCATTAATGTGCCTTTAAGGCTATGTCTACAAGACAGAACACACAGTGTGAACGCAGACCTGCAGGCTAACGGATTAAGTGGGACATGGGAGCCAACCCTCTTGATGCCTGTAACCAAAAACTCTGACTTTTAGCCAAAACTAAATCACAAATAAAAACCACTGAAGTGATTTATTTATTTTTGTTCATAATGATTTATTCTAGGCATATGAGTACTGACAAATCAAACCTTTGGTCAAACTATTTTTGCTTAGGATTCTGTGTAAGCTGTCTGCTTGTCTCTTGACTCAGCTAACTGACAAGTGTGTGTACCACACCAAAGGCAAGCAAGAAGAACATCAGAGATTTAGGGGGTATTCAGGTAGGTGTGTCCCCCTGGTAATGGTTGCTAAAAGACTTAGGGCTCTCCAAAGTTCTTACTAGCCATTCTTGTGATGGAAGCTGAGTCAATATGTGAATTATGAAATAATCCTCCTAAATGTTCCACCAAGCAAAGAGGGACTAAGGGTCTAATAGGTCCTAGGTGCTTTGGGGACCCAAATATAAGTTGGATATGCATTCTGTCTTTAGGAGCTTCTAGACCAATAGAGAAGGGAATGTTCTGGCCAATTTATGAGGAGGCAGCATTTTGGCTCTTGAAGGATGGAGTTGGAGGGGAGGGCATTCTAGCACAAAAGGGACTTTAAGAAGATTTCCTCAATCCCTGGGGCCTAGGTTACAGGTTGGCCTCTCTCTGACACACATTTCCTGGGGGACAAATAATCTTAGTTTGTGTGATAACCAGGTCATTCATTTGATGATTAAACTTGGTCAGTGTCCATGCTGTCCCTGACTCACCATGGCACTAATTATGGTACAAAATGGCCATGTTCTCATAATTCTGTTTTCTCCACTGAAGAATTTATCTCTAAGCAATGGATTGCTCAATGGTAAATAGATGTAGTCTATTTTTTTACTGACATCTCTGATCCATTGTGCAGCAATTGATTTGTGACTCATCCAGATGCCCTTCAGCCTCTGTCTTCATTTCTCAATGAAGTGGAGGAGAATAAGCAGTAGATAATAAGTTCAGAAAACTCAGTTCTAGCCCCAGCTCTCCTACTCACTACCTATGAGGTTTCCTTATCTCTGTCACAAAGAAATAGTAGTCAGTAGGATCTTCCTCACTGTACCATCTATGATTTTTACATAATCTACAAAAAATGTCTTCTTTATTGGACCCTAAAATCCCTAATTATTTTCCAAACAACTAGGCAATATTTAATCACTGGAAGAGGCTGTTATGACAATACTGGGTGCACGGTAGAACTCCAGGATGCCCCCTATTGGTACTCACTGATTGGCTAAGTGGTGTTTCTCGGACTCCTGTGATCTACAACAGGGCTTCCTAAACTTTAATGTGCCTGACCTGTGGTGGCACAGTGGATCAAGCATCAACCTGGAATGCTGAGGTCTCTGGTTTGAAGCTCTGGGCTTGCACGGTCACGGCACATACAACAAGGAACCAATGAACAACTAAAGTGAAGCAACTATGAGTTGGTACTTCTTGAACCATACCCCTCTCCCAACCATCTCTCCTCTCTCTGTAAAATCAATAAAATAAGATCTTAAAGAAAAAAAAAACCTAAAAAAAAAAAAAGCCCGACTTGTGGTGGCGCAGTGAATAAAATGTCGACCTGGAATGCTGAGGTCGCCAGTTTGAAATCCCAGGCTTGCCCGGTCAAGGCACATACGAGAAGCAGCTACTATGAGGTAATGCTTCCCGCTTCTCCTCTGTCCCCTTTTCTCTCTCTCTCAAAAATAAATAAATAAATAAATAAAATCTTTAAAAAAAACTCTAATGTATATGTGGGTGATAGAAGGATTTTGTTAAAACACAGATTCTGATTCAGTGGGTCCAGGGTGGGGCTGGAGATTTTTTTTTTTGTATCTCTAACAAACTCCCAATAAATACTGATATTGATCATACTTTGAGTAGCAAGATTCTAGAGAATTTTTATTAAGAGATTTAAGGCTGGTATTAGGAGGCTTATTACTATATCTGAGAGAATACCAAATTTCAACTAACTACGTTTTCCCAAAGTGCTTACCCAGAGGCCTTGTTCAAAGCAGGTGACTAGGAAGTGCTTGCTCACGAACTGATGAACCTTACTCTTTTGTTAAAGGTGAGAAGAAAATGCATCTTTTCCCTTCTTCATTACTTAGGGCAGTATAGCCCAAATGACTTCTCCTACCTGCAATATCAACCCTATCCTGTTGGCAATTCCAATCAAGAATTTCTGGATTTCTTAGGCAAAGTTTAATGGAATATTTACAAGATATTTTAAAACTTAAAGCTTTTTTGACCCCAACCTCCCAATAGTCAGAACCAGTCAACATGCTTTTGTAAAGCGGCAGGCATGAGGACGCATGCTTTTGCCTGCAGTTTTGTAAGGGATGTTTTCCATATGACTTAGTTACTTGCACCTGTACAAGAATCGCCAATGTATTAGCCTTGGTTAGAAAGGAAATGCATAATATTTTAAACTGGATATTTTTTTAAACTCCTAATCTCAATCTTATATACCTATATGACACATTTCAAGTAGGCACATTGACCTGTAAAAAAAAGATGGAGAAACATACTGGAACAAGGAGAATGGGATTGGGCTATGATGGAATATTGGGATAGCTTATTCCTCTTCTGAAAGCTGAGAAAGCAGAATCCATCCAAAAGCCTATTCCCACACTTGCTTTGTCTCCTAGGGATATCAAATTTATATTGCTTGCTCTCTGATGAATGATTTGCATGGTTAAAATGGAAGTGTGGTCATCAATTTAAGTACTGCCTAGTCATAATGTATTTCTTCCTGAACATAGTGTGCATTACTTGGAAGCAACACTAGTTGCATCATAAATATTTCAGTGGTCAACATTTGGGACTTGTTTCTTTGACCTGGCTCTAAATCAGTCAATAAGTAATAACAGTAGTTTGGTCTTTAGAGTTTGAGGAGTGCTGACAAACTACATGATTGAATTCATGAGATAGGCATTTATCAAAATAACACTTCACCCACAAAGGAAAGGCATCGATCAGTCCCCAACATTATAACACCCACTTACAATGGAGACTTGCCTTCTAATTCTAATGGACATTCGTGGGCTTAAGGTTGAGTGATGAGGCAATTGTATCTTTTCTTATTAGGTAATTGGAGAATCCATTTACAAAGGAACAGTCAATTTTGGATCACAGATCATTAGAATGGGAAAAAATAACAGAAATCTTTCATCCCCAAGCTGTCATTTATAGATAAGAAAACGAAGACCTACAGAACTGAACTGATTTACTCAAGTTCACACAACTATTGACGCACCCAGATCTCTTGGTTGGTAGGCCAGTACAGCAAGAAAGCACCTGCCTTATACCAAGCAATACCCTTGGAAGCTCCCAATTTAGTAAGCCATTACCATTTCTTTATTTTTATTTTATTTATTCATTTTTTTTAGAGAGGAGAGAGAGAGAGGAGAGAGAGACAGAGAGAGAGAAGGGGGGAGGAGCTGGAAGCATCAACTCCTATATGTGCCTTAACCAGGCAAGCCCAGGGTTTCGAACCGGTGACCTCAGCATTTCCAGGTCGACGCTTTATCCACTGCGCCACCACAGGTCAGGCCATTACCATTTCTATCAACAGATTTCTGTGGCTTTCACCCAAAACATAGTGGTCACGAACTAATCAATTAAAGGAAACAAATGGTCTCTAGTATTATACAAAATAGTATAATATATATGTGTTGAGCCTACTCTGTGCCAGATACTCAAATGATTAAATCCTGAGGAGCCACTGAACTCTCTTACCCAGAACTTCAAAGCTCATTTCTCAAGAGAAAGACTCACAGGAATGTTCAGCACCATCAAAACCACTCTGCTGAATCTACTTCAAGAGTAATGACTTTATGCTTCTGTCAAAAGTGGCCCTGCTGAGAGCGATAAACAAAAGGATTACTGAGAATAACATAACATCAAAAAGTATTTGAACCAAGTACCAGGTGCCAGGTGCTTTCATATCCATGATCTTACCTAGTGCTGGCAGTAACAGATTGAAGTATTGTCCCCTCCCCATACAAAGATAAGAATACAGAAGTTTGGAATGGTTTTATGAAGTCAATCCAAGGTCACAGAGGTCATCAAAGCTGGAGCTAAGGTTTGAATACAGGTGAAGGTGACTCTAGAGACGATATAGAGGATTAGAACATGAGGATGGAGCTATTATAGTAAGATTGGAGGCCTTCCAAGGGAATGAAGAGACCAGAACTTCCTCTCTTCACCATCTGAGGGTAGGGCAAGAAAGCGGCCATCAGCAGACCAGGAAGTGGGCCCTCATCAGACATGGAAATGCTGGTGCCTTGATTTTGGACTTTCCAGTCTCCAGAACTGTGAGAAATTGTTGTTTAAGTCACCCAGCCTGTGGTATTCTATTTATAGCAGCCTGAGCAGACTAAAACAAGTACAGAGGTAGGATCCATTTGGCCATTAAGATTCTTTCCTCTTACTCATTCACCACTTAATTTCCCACCTGCCTTAGGCATTTTTTTTTTCCTGTATAAGACATGGCCTTAATAATGCAAAGATTGGCTTTGAGTATAATTTTGGTCCAAAAAAGAAATGGTAACAAGGGGTCAAAAAGGTATAGCAAGTAGAGCCAGAGAACTTTTCTAGTAATACAAGAAAAGTGCAGAATCCATACATTATAAAATCAACTCCTGAGAAATCAGATAGTCATTTAAAATTTTTTATTAATAACTGTCAACCAATTTTGTGATGTCTTCCTGTCTGTGTGGACATGGTGAACTTACAGAAAGGAGGCAGAAACCTCTGCTTCCTTCTCACTTCCCCGCTCTTACCGCCTGCTCCCCAGGGGAACCAGTTTCATAATGTCATCATCTTTCAAATGATATCTCCAAATCAAATGATCACCTCCAAACTCTTCTCCTACATCATTCTCATTAGCCCCTTTAAATTATTCTGATTCAACTGAAGCTATTAACTGAGATATAGCAGGTATCAAGAGTTCATCTTCTACCAGGCATCATGGGGTCTTTGAGAAGAGCTCGTTTCAACAGAGGCCAATTTTGTTGCCATCATATTGATGTCCGCTCATCAGCTGATAACTCTCTATTAGCCCATCAAGTTCAGCTTTTAATGGCCAAATTGTATTTCTGACCGCAATTCAATTTTCACTCTGCACTTGTGGTTCCTCGATACCTTGAAATTCTTTAAACCTGCTTGATTAGACTCCCGAGGTAAATGACTTAGTCATTTTAAGTTTTATGAAACATCTATGCACTCTGATCATAGACCAGCCAGAGGAGAAAATGGCTCTGGAATCCTCCTTATGCCGTCTAGGAAGCACAGACCCCAATCTATGTGACATGGTATTCAGGGAGAACGGGAAAGGTAGTTAGGGCCAAATCTATAGTTAATCCCAGGATCTGATTAAACTGGTGCCCCTTTAAGGAAACAGATGTGGCTTTGGTGTTTTCTAGGATGATCTTTGGGCTGATTATAAAATGAAATCAGCTCAATCCATTTGAGTTCTTCTTCTGATCGTGGAGCCTTGGTGGACGTGCAAACATACTACAGTCTTACAACAACTTATTTCCCCCTTTAGGTTTCTCATTTCTTCCTCCTTGTTTTTGTCCCTCCCTTCTTCATTCTCTTACCTACTCCGAGTACATCTATTCTTGAAACCCTATGCGGGCCCAATGTTCGACAGAGAATCTGTTGGTTTGAACATGTGTGATGTTAAAAAGCATTAAAAGGCAGCCCCTGAGATTCAGAAGCTGGCCTGGCACTCACAGCTCAGCCATGTTATTCTCCTGTCAGATTTGAATACATAATACTGAGCTCAGACAAAGTTACTGTGAGACCACCATAAAATGAGATAAAGTGAGGCCACTTCTAAGCACAAACAAACAAACAAAATCACTGTGCTGCATACACAATACCGAACACCCCAGATGAGTTTCTCCATAACAATTACTATTACAGCTTTATACTCATTCCAGTTTTTCCTCCCAACAGAGAAGATTTATTGATACCAAAATATATTGTCCCACTTTCTGTCAGCATCCAGTTTAAAGCAAATCCCTGCTTCCCTAGACCAACCACATCAAATCCTACACATCGGCCCTGGCCGGTTGGCTCAGCGGTAGAGCGTCGGCCTAGCGTGCGGAGGACCCGGGTTCGATTCCCGGCCAGGGCACACAGGAGAAGCACCCATTTGCTTCTCCACCCCTCCACCACGCTTTCCTCTCTGTCTCTCTCTTCCCCTCCCGCAGCCAAGGCTCCATTGGAGCAAAGATGGCCCGGGCGCTGGGGATGGCTCTGTGGCCTCTGCCTCAGGCGCTAGAGTGGCTCTGGTCGCAATATGGCGACGCCCAGGATGGGCAGAGCATTGCCCCCTGGGGGGCAGAGCACCGCCCCTGGTGGGCGTGCCAGGTGGATCCCGGTTGGGCGCATGCGGGAGTCTGTCTGACTGTCTCTCCCTGTTTCCAGCTTCAGAAAAATGAAAAAAAAAAAAAAAAAAAATCCTACACATCAAATCATCCAACCACAGCCCAAACCCTACAATAGTTTCTTTCTAATTTCCTCTTACTAAGACACCCCATGGTTCCCATGATATTTGTTCTACAATACTGAACCAGTAGTAAAGCCAACTTGTTTAATCAACTACAGGTATGTTCCTGGTGGTATTTGCATAAAGGATATTGATAAGTGGCAAAAATATCTCACATTTTAAAAAGCTTTTATACCCATTATCTTTTTTGATCTTCATGGCAATTTGGAAGACAGGCAGGTATTATTATACCCATTTTCCAGATTAGAAAATTGAAGTTCAGTATGGTTAGATAGATTATGTTAGTTCAAAGGTCTATTAAGTACTAGAATTGAGTGTTGAGCCAAGTCTTCTTGCTCCTTATGTTATAGGTCCAAAGTCTATGTGCCTGACTCTTCAGAAGGCCCAAACTCAAAACATTAGAGTTTAGAGCTGTGGTAGTCAACCTGGTCCCTACCGCCCACTAGTGGGCATTCCAGCTTTCATGGTGGGCAGTAGCGGAGCAACCAAAGTATAAATAAAAAGATAGATTTAACTATAGTAAGTTGTTTTATAAAGATTTATTCTGCCAAACTTAGCAAAAATCCGACATAAAGTACTTGGTAAGTAATTATTATTATATGCTTTAACTTGCTGTAACTCTGCTTTATAAATTTTATAAAGTAAAGTTACTTCCCTACTTTATAAATCACCATTCCTGTGGAAGGGGGGGGGGTTAGAAAATTTTACTACTAACAGAGATACAAAAGTGGGTGGTAAGTATAAAAATGTTGACTTTCCCTGGTTTAGAGTAAGGAAAGTTTTGTTGATTGAAAAGGCATCAACCAAGAAGATGGGAGACCTAATCCCCTCAAATCCATTTAAGTACAGAGTTCAGGGTTCTTTTATGTCAAGGGAAAGGGAAGTGGAATGGCTATTATTGAAAGAAACAAGCTTCAAGCACAGTTCCATTAATGATTAGCATGTCTATATACAAGACAAAGCAGGAGCCTTTAGCCTGAAGCCATGGGAAGAAAACAAGCTTGAAAAAGATGGAGGAAGAGAAACTATGCACTTGACTCTGTTACAATTAGTCAGTGTTTTTCCTCCTTCACTGGTCATAGAAGAAAAAAGCTCTTCAACTTTCACTTAGTGCATCTTCAACTGCAGACTACAGCTGAGGATAGAGTGAAGACACAAATTCCTTCAATCAGAATGGGGTGAAACATGAGGAATAGATTTTAATTTATTTTAGCCTGAAGACTTAAACTTTTGAACTTTTCAGTTGTGCATCAATGCTTGGAGATTATATATATCCTAGAGACAATCCTTTGAAGAAGTCAGAAAAGAATGTTCATGTGAGGAACTTAGGAAAAAGTGTTCCTGTGTCCAGACCACCTGGCGCCCGGAAGATTACCACTTCAGACCAACCCGGAGCAGGCCAAGGATGCAGGACTGATTCGCCTTGAGAATGTGCTTTTTATTTTCAACTTTTCTCTCTTTTTTTTGAACCACTCCGGGTGTTATTTGGTAGCGTTTCTGCTTCATAAATCTTAAAGACTCTTGAATAAAACTGTCATTTAATTCTAGTTGAACCTTCTGACTTACATTCTGTTCACACGGGTGAGAAGGAAATGAGAGGTTCAACTATCTTTCTCAGAAGTATCCATTTTAATCACAGATTTTTGAGGAAATAAGTTAGTTTAATATTTTTTAAAGAATAGGGTTTAAATATTTTGGAGTTAAAACTAAAAAAATAAATAAATAAAAACAGAAAGAGAGCAAAATAAAATTCATGATTTGCTGCAAGTAGCATAATTCCACTCTCCCAAATTCAACCCCCACACCCCGGGGTCTGAATATAGGCATACTTAGTTGGAGCTGATAATTCCATCTACAGTCTATCTGTCTGTTTCCAGATCAAAAAGCATGAAGCGAACACCTTGAACTGACATTTGGGTTCTCTTTTTGGAGTACTGAGAGCCAATTTGTCTTCAGGTCCGTGATGGTCAATAGAGTAGGTCAGTGTTTCCTGGAACTCCTATTGATTCTGGGGGAGGTGAGCTGTGGACTTGTCCTAGACACTAGTTCTTCTCTAGGGTTCCAGGGACCACCAGCTTTCTGGAGCTTGGCTATCTCCAGAGTATCTCTTCCTGTGGGACTCAAGCCAGAATCTCCCTCCTCTCTGACCCAGCTATTACCACTGAGAGGCATGGGGTAGGGGAGGAGACCCTAAAGGAATTGATCTTGGTTCCAGGCCATGCCAAACCCAACATTTATGTAGGGGGCATATGCTGGTCACATGAGGTACACAGGCCTTCAGAGAACTTGAAATCTGATCATATACCCGGGCAAGTTACTTTTAATATATCTACTCACATATACACATTTTGGAAAAAGGACACTGTCTCTTCTCACATCTAGAATTCATCTAGACCCCAGGGGCTCTGGTACTGAAATAACATACAGCTACTTTCAAAAGGACAAAGGAAAATCGTCAAGGACTACCTGAGCTGACAAACTATTGGTATGATAATGTTATGTTAAAATGTCCAACATAAAAACAGGTAAAAACTCCTTATACTTACACTATACTGCTCTTGCATGACTATTAAAACCAAAGAAAACAACCCAATAATTACTAACAAGCTAAATACAAATAAATGTACAAGCCCATGTAATTCAAATGAACAGATCAATTCAGTGGGATGGAAGGTGCTATGTGCTGAAACAATATCATTCCTCACAAGACAACTAGAGCACAGATTGTTCCTACTCAGGTTCTCTTATGAGCTGAATTGTGTCCTCCAAAAAGATATTTTGAAGTCCTAACTCCCAGTACCTGTGAATGTGACCTTATATAGAGTCTCTGCACATGTAATTGAGTTAAGATGAGGTCATTAGGTGGACCCTAATGCAGTGGTTCCCAACCCCCAGGCCGTGGACCGGTACCAGTCCACATAGAAAGAATAAATAATTTATATTATTTCCGTTTTATTTATATTTAAGTCTGAACAATGTTTTATTTTTTTTTTAAATGACCAGATTTCCTCTGTTACATCCATCTAAGACTCACTCTTGACGTTTGTCTCGGTCACGTGATACATTTATCTGTCCCACCCTAAAGGCTGGTCCGTGAAAATATTTTCTGACATTAAACCGGTCTATGGCCCAAAAAAGGTTGGGGACCACTGCCCTAATCCACTATGACTGGTGTCCTTATCAGAAGAAAAAAGTAAAGACACACAGAGAGAAGGTTGGGGATGACAGAGACAGAGGTTTGGAGGGATGCAGCTGTAGACCAAAGAACGCCCAGGGAAACAGTCCCCACAGCAAGCTGACACCTCGACTCAGGCTCCGGCCTGCAACACCGTGGAGGAGCAGCCATCTGCTCCACGGCGCTTGGTTACAGCAGCCCCGGAAACGCACACAGGGCTTTCAGGTTGACATGCCGCCGCACTGCATGGATTGTGTGATGCTTCAGTTCTCCCGGGGTTTTGCTATGTCAGCTGCTGCAAACCCTTCTCTTCTCAGGGTGCCCTGTGGTCCTTTGGCTATCATAGGTGTGAATCTTCACCAAGTTTGCCTCACTTCTTTTTTTCACGTCATGACAATTAAAGTACCATTCTTTGATACCAAAGTGATTGAACACATAAGCCCAAAAGTGGAGGTGAAAATAACTTTCTATTAGATTACCAAAATGAAAATAAATCACTCAAATTTTTATAGAGAACTCACAGACACTTGTGTGTCCATGGACTCTGATTAAGGGGCAGTAACAATGAGACTTTGTTAATTTCTCATTCCCTCATGCTTCCCCTGCTCCTCTGATTCCTGTTTGGCTTGGAGCCCTGGCTGGTAACTCTTGGATCAAGAGCTTATGGATTCAGTAGTGACTTTGGACTTTTACTCCCCATCACACTTGACCTCAGCTTGGCTTTGTTTGGGCAGGAAGCCTCTAGCATCATCCACTCAATCACTGTAAGAGGCAGAGCTTAGCACGCTGTGCTCCTGGGCTTACCCATGTCAACTGCACGGCCAGTAAGAGGGCGCCACACCTGCAGAGGCCCCTATGAAAAGCATTGACTTCCCTGTGTACCTCACTAAGGAGTTTGAACACATAGTATGACATTAAAATCATTTAGCA